>NW_022436956.1:7600867-7791677 GCF_009761245.1 Sapajus apella
GAGTCTTGCTCTGTCGCCAGGCTGAAGTGCAGTGGTGTGATCTCGGCTCATTGCAACCTCCGCCTTCCGGGTTCAAGCAATTCTCCTGCCTCAGCCTCCCAAGTAGCTGGGATTACAGGTATGCACTACCATGCTGGGCTAATTTTTTTTAATTATTATTTCTAGTAGAGACAGGGTTTCACCATGTTGGTCAGGATGGTCTCAATCTTCTTACCTTGTGATCCGCACACCTTGGCCTCCCACAATTCGGGGATTACAGGAGTAAGCCACTGCACCTGGAATTTTTTTTTTTTTTTTTTGAGTCGAAGTCCCATGCTGTCTCCAGGCTGGAGTGCAGTGGCCCGATCTCAGCTCACTGCAACCTCCACCTCCCCAGTTCAAGTGATTGTCCGGCCTCAACTCAGCCTTCCGAGTAACTGGGGCTACAGACACGCCCATGCCCAGCAAATTTTTATAGTTTTAGTAGAGATGGGGCTTCACCATGTTGGCCAGAATAGTCTCAATCTTTTGACCTCATGATCCCCCTGCCTCAGCCTCCCTAAGTGCTGGGATTAAAGGCGTGAGACACTGCTTCCGGCCTGCTTTTTATATTCTTAGATTACTTTTCTATTGAGTTGTTTTCTTTTCAAGCAATTTACCCTGAGAAATTATTTACGTAGTCTACATATGAACCATTTGTCACTAACATATGGCAAATATATTATCCTAGTTTTTGGCTTACCTTTTCATTCTCTTTATGCTCTATTTTGATGAACAGAAGTTCTTATCTTTAATGTAGTTATATTTATCAATGTTCCTTTGTGGTTTGTGTTTTGGGGACTTTACAGTACATTGTGCCTATATGAGATTATTCAAATACCTCCCTATAGTTGTCTTCTAAATTCTTACAGCTTGTGCTTCACATTACAGCCCTCGATTCATGTGGACTTTAAAATGATAATAAATAAATACTACATCTCTGGATGTAATCTCCATTATGTGTTAAGTTCTGGCATGTCATTTCTATCATATTTTAAGTTTCCATATGAGTGTCTGTTTCTCTATTCCATTTCATTGCCAACTTGTCTGTATTCTTAATAACTCATGACAAACTGAAGGAGAAAAAAAACAGACTTTTTTTTTTTTTTCAGAATGGAGTCTTGGCGCTTCATTCTTCAAATAAATTTTAGAATCACCTCGTCAGGTTTAATAAAATTCATGTAGGTTTTAGGTTGGAATTGTATTTAATCAATGTGTCAGTTTAGGGTGAATTAATATTTTTACTGTATTGATTATTTCTACTTATTAACATATCTCTCCACTTAATTAGGACTTTAAAATGTCTTTTACTATGATTTATATTTTTCTATATCACATTAAACTCAAATATATTTAATCTTAGGCTCTTTATTTTTTGTTAGATTTAATCTTAGGGTCTGCATGTTTTTCTTGTTTTTTACAAATTTTTTTTGGTAATATAAAATGGTGTTTAGATCATTCTTTTACTATTGAATTTAAATATGGTAAAATTGCTAATTTTTAAATTCAAAATATCTATTCCTTTTGTGTTGTTTTTATGTTTTTTTTTTTTTTTTTGGTTTTTCACATCAGTTTTCTAGGGGTATAGTCATACTATCTGCATTTAACAGTACTTTTTAAAAATTCCTTCTTTTTAAATGACTTTTAAAAATATTAGAACCATTTTTGTGATGCTAAATGGAAGTGATAATATTGGTCATTCTTATCTTCTCCCTGCATTTTAAGAGAATGTTTTCAATGTTTAACCATATTGCTAAATTTTTTTACAGTAATTACCTTTAATCAAAAAAATTTCTCTTAATTATTTTTTTCTGTTCTTAAAAGAATTTGAAAATGATTGACAATATCTGTATTTTCTATTTCCAGTTTTTTAAACTACTAATCAATTTATCTGCATTCTTAGCTTATTTTGTTAATTTTCTATTAAGAATTTTCTCATTTTACTCATATTTTTTATTTGTACATAGTTCTGCATACTATTGTTCTTTAACTTTGGTTGTATCTGTCCTTGTGGACCTTTGTTAAGTTTTTAGTACCAGTTATTTGGTTGATATGGTTTGGGCGTCTGCCCCTTCCAAATCTCATGTTGAAATGGGATTCCCAGTGTTGGAGGTGAGGCCTGATGGGAGATGATTGGATCATGGGGACTAACCCCCTCATGAACAGTTTAACTCCATCCCTTGGTGATAAGTGTGTTCTAGCTCAGTTAGTTCACACAAGGTGCAAGATCTGGTTGTGAAAAGTGTCTGGAATCTCCCCACTTCCTTGCCCTTGCTCCTGCTCTCACCATGTAACATGCTGGCTCCCTGTAGCCTTCTGCTATGATTAGAAGCTTCCTGAGGCCTTGCTACAAACAGCCCAGCACAATACTTCCTGTAGAACTGTGAAACAATTAAGCCTCTTTTCTTTATAAATGACTCAGCCTCAGATATTTCTCTATGGCAAGGCAAGAATGGCCTAACACATGTGTCTTCTCTGTTTTCATTTTGATCAGTCCTGCTTGAAATTTGTCTACTTTATTAGACTTTGCAAAGCATCAGACTTTGGTGTGTAATCTCTATCCATTTTTTCCATATTTTCAATATTATTAATTTCTGTTTTTAATTCCACCTTTCTTCTTGTTTCTTTGGTTTTACTTTATTGTTGTTAATCTCTATCTTCTTAAATTGTTCCCTTTGTTCAATACATTTATGTTTTCTATTACAGATATTTCAACTTGTATTTTCTCATTACCATTTTAGCAGAAATGCCTACATTTTATAGATAGTATTCTATAATCATTTTGTTCAATGTTTCCAGTTTTCCGAATGTTTTCTGTTTTAAATTATAAATTATTCTAAAATGTGTTTTTCAAAAATATTCAATCTTGTATTTTTAAAATAATTGTTGTCATAGATATTTAACTATTTGTGAGATGACTAAGTAATATGTTCTGTATGATAATGATTTTTCAATTTAAAAATAATAATAATCCATGCATATTTGAAAAGAAAGTATATTTCCCAAGTACTGGGTGAAGTTTGCTCATATGTCTTTGCTTTTTCTTCACATAGTTTATAACCTTCTCACTTTTTGCCTGCCTGTTTTACTGATTCCTGAGAAAGGTGTGTTAAAAATTTCTTGTATGATGGTCAATTTAACACTTCCTCCTGGCAACTCTGTAGAGTATTGCTTTGAAACTATAAAACTATGCTATTGTTATGTGCAAGTTCAAAATTTTCCTGCTGAATTTAAACTTTAATCAGTACAGAGAGACTAGCTGAAATAATACCTTTTATTACAAATTGTCTTTTGTTTGATATTAATATACAAGAAGGATCTTTCTTTTTATTAGTATTTTCATATATGTGTGTATATATATATATATATATATATATATTCTACAAGCATAGGAGCTTACGTTTTACATATGTTACTCTAAGTCATATATAAGTGGATATTTTTCTACAGATATTTTCTACCCTGATAAGCATTGTCTTTTTAGAGTCATGTCCATACACATTAATGTAATTACTAATAGATTTGAATTTATTTTTAGTCCTTTATTTTGTTCTTTATATTTCCTTTTCTTTTTTTCTTTTCTTCAATTTTTGCCATTCTCTGGTAAAGACAGGGGATTTTTTCTTTTTAATGGAGATATTTTTTATTTATTTTGGTTTTCTTGTTTGAAAATTACACATTTGATTTTTATTTAGCTTTTACCCTAGAAATTTTAACAAACATATCTGCTTTAATCAGATATATAGCTGCATTCGAGTCTGTCTCGTTACTCGTACAACTAGTATTTACCATCATTTTGCACATCTGCGCACGTGCTCTCCATTTTTTTGTTTGTTTTTCTTCTTTTTGCCTTCATACCTTCCTCCTACAGTCCTATTTCTTCTTTCTAAAGCAAATTACTTACAAGTTCCTTGAATAAAGTCTGCTCTTCATAAAGTTTTTCAGTTTTTATCTGAACGTATATTTCATTATTATCTGTAAAAAACAGTTCGACTCTGTGTAGATTTCTGGGTTTTCAGTCCTTGCCTTTCAGGCTTTTGAAGTTACTTCAGTCTTTCCCGGCTTTCCTCATTGCTACGGTAGGTCAGCCAGCAGTGCAAATCACATCCCTTTGGAGGGAATCTGTCTTCTCCTGCAAATGCATTTTGTATTTCCAAGATATACATTTGTGTTTTGCATGTTCATACTAATGACTCCGGTGGTGGATTCCTGTATGTCTTTGTAGTGTGTGATCCATTATTCTCTCTGGATCTGAAGGTCTGTATCTTTCATTAATTGCAGAACATTTCCTTCTATTCAATTTGTTCTATTGTTTCCTAGGACTTTGGCACCTTATCCTCCCTGTCTCTCCTTTTTCATACATCCCTTTACTTTTTCCTTTGCTGTATTTTAAATTATTTCTTTAGTTTCCTATACCAGTTACTAATTCCTTCATCTGCTATTTAGCCAAGTCCATAAATTTTTATTTCAATAATTAAACTTTTTTCCTCTAGTTGTTACCTTTTTTAAAAAATTAAGTAGTGGCTTATTTTAATATCTGTTGTTCATTAGTGTATTTTAATAGCCCCTTTGTTTATTTTAACATATTTACCATATTTTATAGCTATTTTTAAAAATATCTGTCTTCTTTTTGGATCTGATTTTGTGATCTGCTATTTCTGCTGACTCTCTTGGTGGAATGTTTCGTTATTTATCTTATACTTTATGATTGTTAGCCTCTTTCTTAGAACTTTATCTATTTGAAACTTTAAAGACTATATATAAAGTACAGTTTCTCTAGAGAGGATTTGACTTCATTTCTGCCATGAACAAGGGCTTTTTCAATCTAGAGTGATTTCATATTAAAGTTTTGGCTTGGGGCTTTGCAGGCCATGGAAGTTTTCTCTGAACATCTAGTTCATCATATCAGTAAATCAATTCTTTGACTCTCACTAATATTTAAAACAGAAAGTACAATTTTAAAAGCACATCACTTATATGTGAGTATTCATCTTTCTTCAAAAAAAAAAAAAAAAAAAAAAAAACTTTTTAGGCTCACACCTGTAATCCCAGCACTTTGGAAGGCCGAGGTGGGTGAATCACCTGAGGTCAGGAGTTCGAGACCATCCTGGCCAACATGATGAAACCCCCATCTCTACTAAAAATACAAAAATTAGCCAGGCGTGGTGGCAGGTGCCTGTAGTCCCAGCTACTCGGAAGCCTGAGGCAGGAGATTCACTTGAAGCCAGGAGGTACACGGTTGCAGTGAGCCGAGGTTGTGCCATTGCATTCCAGCCTGGGGTACAAGAGTGAGACTCCGTCTCAAAAAAAAAAAATTACCTTTTAAAAGGTGAATTTTTATATTTTTCTGAGACATAAATGCACAAAAAAAAAGTAGTTGTGGTCATTCTCTTTCTAAGTTTACTCTGATCTTGCTTTCCACTTGATTAAAATGTTTTAATTTATAAAATTTAAAAAATATATTGCTTATTTAAATTTTATATTATTATTAGGGTTCATGATTGGCACAGGATATCTGGTCTGACAGCATGGATGACAAAGAGGATTCCTCTCTAGATCTGTGGAAATCAATAATTCAGAGGAATACACAGAGCTGAGATAGGAGGCTGAGCCACATGAAGACATAGATTCAGGAGGGCAAAACCAGATGCTGAACATTAGAATAAGAAAACAGCTGTAAAAAGGCCGGAATACAGAAAGCGTGTTAATTTAAAAGCAAGTTGGCCCAGGAAGTCGATTTCTATTGGAGGAGTCTGGTTTACCTGCATAGGACTTACCAGGGTGTGTACAGGGACAATCACAGAGGCCCAGAACTGACTGCAGACCCACAACATCTCCAAGAATACTCCAAAGGTGAACAAAACACTCCCTTAAACTACAGAAGAACATATTAGAACTTTTATTTGTATTTATTTTCATGGTATTCTTTTAAAAGAATTTGTACTTGATAGGAGTTTTAGGATACACATAATTTGTGATTCAATAGTAAAGACATTCCTTCATTTACTCCTGCATCTGCTCACCAATGTCAGGTATCTCATATGGGTTAAATATTGTCTTAGCCACGGGGATGAATAAAATGGTATGAACAAAAATGACAAAATCTCTGCTGTCATGCAAGCTCCATGGGGTGAGACAGAAAATAAGTGGACACATAAATATATATCAAGTGATGATAAATGATCTAAAGTAAAAGAAAAAAAGCAAAACCAATCGATCAAGCAGACAGAATAGGTCTAGAGCCTGATAGGGAGGAGCTAGTTTAGGAAGGTCAGGCTGGATAAGTTCTCCTTGAAGATATGGACTTTGAACTCAAGTGATGTGAGGGAGTGAACCAGGCAAAGATCTAGGCAGACTACATCCTGAGAGGACAGGCCTTCAGGCAGGAACAGCCTTGACATCTTTCAGGAAAGGTAAGGAAGCTAGCAATGTGGTTAAACCAGAGGAATATATGAGTAAGGTGGCATGAGGTTGGAGAAAAAATCAGAGAGGCAGGCAGGAGCCAGATCATGCAAGGCGTTGTAGACCTCAGCAAGGAATTTTATTTTAATCTGGTTTAGAAGGGATGCGATTGGAGGTATTTGACCACACCATTTGATTTACATTTTTAAAGGATCACTTTAGCTCCTTTCTTGAACTCCTTGCTTCAAGCGATCCCCCCAATTCGGTCTCCCAAAATGCTGGGATTACAGGCATCAGCCACCGTGCGCAGGCTTCCAGCGTGCATATTGAAAACAGAGTATAAGGGGAATAAGTAAGAAGAGCAGGAAGGGACAGGTGCAGTGACTCATGCCTGTAATCCCAGCACTTTGGGAGGCTGAGGTGGGCAGATCACCTGAGGTCAGGAGTTCAAGACCAGCCTGGCCAACATGGTGAAACGCTGTCTCTACTAAAAATACAAAAATTAACGGCATGGTGGTGGGCACCTGTAATTCTAGCTACTTGGAAGGCTGAGGCAGGAGAATCGCTTGAACCCAGGAGGCAGAGGTTGCAGTGAGCCAAGACTACGCCGTTGTACTCTAGCCTGGGCAATAAGAGCAAAACTCCATCTTAGGGAAAAAAAAAAAAAAAAAAAAGAGCAGGAAGCAAGGAGGCTGTTGCAGATTATAAGCAAGAGAGCTTCATAGCTTGGACCAAGAAAAATAAACAAACAGTACAAGTTTCAGAGCTGTGTGTGTATTTTTTATGGAGTCGTATAATCAGAAAGGCTTACAATCCACTGTGAAAAGGATTCTCAGAACAAGAAGATGATTGCAGTACAGACTAGAGATATTTCTTAGTATTTTATAGAATATAAAATATTCTTGGTGCCTTTGGAGCTGTTAATTTATTGTTGATAGTGATTTTTAGTAAGACATGCCTCTTTAAAATATATGCAGAAAAATATAAAGATATTCAGAAAAGATATGCAATTGTTGTTAGGCAGGAGTGATATATTTTCTCCACAGATATTTCACTTTATCTTCTTTAAGTGTGTAAAATTTGTTTGGACACAGTGTATGCTCACAGTAAGTTTGGTAGGCAGTCATGCTTAAATGAGAGAGATCTTTGAGTTTCAAGTATATTATTGAATAATGTGATAAGATGTGAATTTTATTTTTAAAAAATCAATGAGAAATGTTTTAAAAAGGCATTCTGTCTTGCAAGGATCCATTGAACAGATTAGGGAATGTGGCCAGTTTAAATTCTGGGCTTCAGCACCCATTGGGTCTGGATTTGTTTCACAAATCTACTATATAAGAGTTATTTGGTCTTGGGCAAATAGCTAAGGCTCATCTTATTAATCTTAAACTGTGTTGTTTAACGTGTTCTTAGGAAATACTATTTATATATGAAAAAGCATGCAACACAGTGTGTGGCATAAAACAAGTCCCCACCAAGTGGTTATTTTATTATAATCGTTCTATTACCATTGTTAAAATTACTCAGCTATTAGACCTACAGTTCTCTGTGAGTCAAAACAGGTGAGGTGGCCTCAGTTTTCCCTGAGTTATGCTTGAGAATAAAATGACATTCTGTGTTGATTTCCACTCTCTTCAAAAATGTTTAAAACTGACATAGAAGAAGGCTGAAAACCCAGCATTCCCTGAGCAAAATCACAGGGCATGGGCCTCTGTCTAGTTGTCAGATAAGTATGCTGTAAATATCATTTTGAATTAATGACTCCTGGAAGTGGTTCCACTGTTTTCAAGGGGTGGTTGCTTCTAAAGAAATATAAAGATTCTCAGACCTCTGACTTTTTAAAAGAGAATTTTACACACTATTTATTTGGTTGTTTACTGAACATTTTTCCCATGCCAACATGCCATGGTCTTATCTGTGCTGCCCCCCAAATTTGTATGTCAAAGACCTAGCCTCCAATGTGACTGTATTTGAAAATATGGCCTGTAAGACGATCAGAGTTAAACGACGTCATAAGGATAGGACTCTAATTCCAACAGAAATAGTGTCCTTCTAAGAAGAGGAAGAGACACCAGAAGTGTGCACACACAGAGAACAGCCATGTGAGAACAAAGGGAGAACTCAGCCATCTGCAAGACAAGGAGATAGTGACTGATAGTGCTTGATAGTGGATTTTAGTAAGACATGCCTTTTTTAAATATATGCAGAAAAAAATAAAGATATTCAGAAAAGATATGCAATTGTTGGTAGGCAGATGTGATACAGTTTCTTCACCGGAAAACAAGCCTGCTGGCCCTTTGATTTTGGATGGCCAGCCGTCTCTGCTATTTTGCTAGGGCAACCTTGGCCGACTAAGATAGATTTTGATACTGAGAGTGGTCCTAAAAAAAAAAAAAACAGAATTTTCAAAATAAATTTCCTGAATTGGTTCTGAGGTCTCTGGAATTGGCTTTCTAATATGATTAGATTTTAAAACACTGATGATTTACTGTGAATAGAGGACTAATGTCAATAGCGTAATCCAGCAATAAAACTATGCAACATATCACAGATGGATACTTTATTGAACACCTATAAGAGGCAAGAATATAAGTAATCATGTCTGTGATACTTTCAAACATTTTGTCACATTAATAAGTACAGGGAGTTTGGCTCGTTGCTCCTGATGCTGCTGGACAAAGTGGTGAAAGAAAACGAATAGCTTAGGGAGTCAAATCTTCAGCTCTGGGATTGCATAAAGGGCTTGAAAACACCTATGTCTGCCCCAAAAGAGGTGCTTGCTCCTGTAGCCACAGTACTAAGATTGCCGAAAACAAAACCCAAAATATTGCCCGTGTCAACTGAATTCCCAGCCTGGCTGCATGTCTATTGTATAAGTGAGGGCATTAATTGGAAGGACATGCTGATAAGTCTGATTTGATCATTACACAATGCATACATTTATTGAAATATCACATGATACCACATACATATGTACAATGATTATTTATCAATTGTAAATTTAAAAAACAGGAAAGCAATTCTGAAAGTAGGAATGGGGTTCTGTGTGATGACCCTGTTGGAGCTGAGGACATTGAGTCCCTAAATTCTGATAAGTCTTCTTTGCCAGGTGAAGCAGCCTCTCCATCTCAAATAACATCAGCCTCTTTACCCCCATCTGAGGGAATCAACTCTGAATTGCCTGAGAAAACAGCAGTGGCTTCCACAGAGGCAGTTTCGTGGCAAGATAATGCCGATTCTCCTTAGGGCTCCCCGCCTCCCCATCCTTCTTTGTTTCTAGACCTAAAAGTAGGTTTAACTTCCAGCAGGCCCCAAAAGGTGAAGTACAGAGCGTGACTCACGAAGCAGGGTGCTACACTCCAAAGCAACTACCAGAGCTTTCTAATGCATACTGACAAAAATCCAGGGAGTATTTGTGAAAATGGAAATTAAGGGTGTGAGGTAATAGTAGAAGAAATATAGAGTTGAATCAAGCAAAATTAGCTGATATGGGCCCACTAAGCAGAGAATCTGCATTTACTATTGGCATCCAGAGAATTAAAAAAGGCCCCAACAGTTTGTTTAGTTATTTCATTGAAACATGGATGAAGAAGTGGCCCAGAGTGAGTGAGCTGGAAAGCCAGACCTGCCTTGGCTTACTGTAAAGGAAATAATTAAAAGGTTTAGGGAGATTGCAGTGTGAGAGTGGCCTTGTCACTAAAGCCCTACATATCTACCTTGAAGACACAGCTTTTACTCCGCATGTGAGACATGAATTTGTGAGGGGAGTCCCAGCAACTTCAGAGTGCCTTGCAATCACTCTTCTTGGGAGGCCAGACCTTACAGTGAGAAGGTTGCCATGGAACTGAGAAATCTAAGTGCAATGGGAGCAATGGGGTCTCAGAGTGTCAGGGCCTACGTGGTGGCTCACAACCGCCAAAAGCCAGGTGGATATGGCTACCATAATGGACAGCAGAGTCAAAGCAGCAATCAGAATAGCCTGACTGGTGCAAACTTCTTGAGCACTAACAACTGAAGCATAATGTGGTTCAGCAACTGAGCCAAGAACTCAGTTTTCAAGGTTTCTTGGGGTCCCCTTGGCCAAGAAGAGATAGTCTCGTTCAGTTGGTTGGGAGGCTTCGAATTATATGTTTATTTCTCAGCACTAATTAGGTGCCAGATCCTGGAACTCACTTATCTCAGTTAATCCCACCAACACCCCTGTGTGGCAGGGATGATAACCTGTCTCATAGCACAAAAGGGGAAACTGAGGAGCAATGATGCGAAACAATGTGCTGCAAATGTTCAAGTCAGAACCTTAAACCCAGGTCATCTGCAACCAGAGCCCCAGTTTTCAGTGATTCGACCTCACCGCCTCTTTATCAAGTTCAATTACAAGGACAAAGATGACTTATTTTTAGACATCTACAGTCTGAGTCAACAGTGCATCTTCTATCCAGCTCCTTGCTGCTTTTTTTTAAACTGTGCCTGGAATTGAATTAAACCCCGCTCATCTCACTTCTGCCTCTACCAATATACAAAGCAGTGTCTCCTGCCATCGCTCTCCGCCCCTCCTTCTGTCAGCATTGCAGAAGAGCTTTGGTATTCTTCACACAAATGTAAAGTCATTTTGGTTTCTTAAGCACAATGGAATGGCCTTCCCACTTTAAAATTTCATTAGGAAATATACCCTGAAGCTAGGATGTGATGAACTCAGGTGAGACATAAATCCATGGAGGCAGGAGAGTGTTGGAAAGAGGGTGGACGTTGCTTGTTCTAGAAAAGTGAGGAACAGGGTTTAGTGAGAATGTATGTCTGTAAGAGCAGCATAAAGAGACTCTCAGAGAAGGCTGAAAGCTCTCATTGCTTTGGGAGGCTGTAATTCACAAGTGCAATAACAAAGCCCAGGAGGATCAAGCTAAAAATAGGAAGAGGAAAACTAAAGTTATCTAAGGAAAATTAACTCAAGTTCAAGGACGTTCATCGGGCCACGATGAAGGGGTGAAGGGTCAGGTTGGGGGGGGTGTAAAAGAGCATTTCTCATGTTTTTTGGTAACCCTAAATCCTTTAATGTAACAGGGGAATTTGGAAGGAAATGTATTTGTATATCACAATGTTCCTCCTGATTGGTACTGAATACAATTATACAGTCTAAATTAAGACTAATTGTGTCATCTCTATTCTAAACCAACTCAAAATCAATGGTCCACTGCAGATCGTTTCATGGGGGAAAGGGAAGGCAAGAGGATGTCATGTGTGTCTGCTCCAGAGCCTATTCCCCTGTACATCAAGCTGATAGACACAAATAAATAACAGAAGGAACAGCTCTGTGAATAGTTTCTGATTACAGCAGAAGGCATTGTTGAGAAAGGAAATGAGGTCTGAATAGGGAAGAGATTAGAGTCCCTTTACCGAATGCACTGTAGAGATTTGCATATTTCCTTTTCATTTTCCCAGGATTTCTTTACTTCAGCAAATAGAACAATTCTATTTGATGAGCTCACGAGTCCTCTCTCCTCTCCCACAGGTGGTTTTCAAATATTGTTGTAAGTAAGAACCACCCGGGGATCACTGTCTAAATGTAGATTTCTTAACCCCAGGCTCAGAAACATAAACTGGAATACTTGGGATTAAATCCCAAGAATCAGTATTTGTCAAGCATCTCAGCTATTTTGATGCAGGTAATCTGTGGACCACACTTTTTGAAACACCACTGAAGGTCATATATGTGTGTATGTATATACATATGTACAGTTTATATTTTTAGTGTTTGTTTTCATCGGTGTTGACTGTTCAGGATTCAACATAAATAATATGCCAATAAAGCTTACTACATGCTGCCTGCCTTCACTGCCACACCCCTTCTCCACTGTCCCCAGGATGAGAACAGGATTAAGTCAATCACAAATGATAAATCTACACTATCAAAGGTAATTTTCTTCTTAAGTATTTGGAATTTTGAGATGTTATTTATAACCAAACATTAACTTTGTCTTCTAGATTTCTGATTAGCCACTTCCTGAATATTAATTATTGATGGAATTGTTGACTCAAATTTGATAGAAGACTTCTATCTAAGGTCAATATTTTTTTATAGTTTATTAGCATAATAAGGTGAAAGTCCTTATTTTACTATTCACTCTCCTCTGTTTATTTTTTAAAAGCAATTAAACATTCATTGCAGAAATGCTTTTAATTAAAATGCTTCTTGATTTTCAATCACAGATACATGAAATAAAAACTAAGCAAATCGAGACTGAAAGTTAAATAATAAATGTTTTGGCAACTCAAGTAGTTATCACTTATGATCTGTGTTAGTTTGTGAATCACTGCATAAAAACAAAGCTAGCTGAACAGTGCATATAGAACAGGTTAAAAACAGAGCAATCCTATACTCCCCCTCAGGAATATCTTCGGTGAGTTCTTATCGTTTTGTTTGAAAATTTAGTGGAAAAAAGTCACAAAACACACTTAAAATCCATAGGCACATATTTTGACAAATCCAAGCCAAGGTTCTTCAATATAATGACAACAAACATGCCTGTTTTTATGTCTTCTTCTTTATATAGTCCTTGCCCACCACATGGAAAGTGCCCAAGAAGTATGTGTGGCTACTGAGGAAATTCACTACTTTGGCCTAAGTAGAGGAAGCTCAGTTTGAATGTGTAGAATAATTGTTTTAAAGTGCCACTACCTTACTTTTCATTACATTCAGTATCATAAATTGTGAACGGCAAAAACATCTCCTGCTGGACATGATTAATAATATAGTTTAAAATGTTCATTTTTAAAGACGTGTGTATCTCTGACCTTTGAGGGTGCATAGAACACTTGATATGAAATGACAACCTCAAGTCCACCTTCATCCGCATTCTGGACTCTTTGGTGAGAAATAAATAAAAAAACAAAAACATAGTACCCAGAGCTAGGTGGAGACCTGCCCTGGGAAAGCTGGAGGGAAGTCAGGAAGGAACTTGAGTGGCAGGCTCCAGGGAGCTGTGCCATTGGAGTGGATGTGGCATATTGGCCTAGCTGTGCCTTGCCTCAACTGAATTCCAGAAAGGTTTGTCTCCAAGGCGTTTGTTCTAAATATTAGGAAGATCTCTGTGCCTCTGATTATGGTATTCTGTACAGATGGAAGATTTGTAAATGACTTGGCAGAGTGGAGAAAGAGCAAAAGTAAGGACCTGCAAAGAGAAATACTAGCAATAATAGCAAACTGCCCTATAGAGTCCTGAGTGAAACCAAGAATTAAAGGCACCAGGTACCAAGGAAAGTAGGGGTGAGACAACCAATAAGAGTAAGAAACGGATTTGCTTAAAAATGTACGGAGGTGCTTCAAAGCCCCCATGCTACGATCTACACCCAGCAAAGAAAGACAACTACTCCTTTATCAGCCATATAGAAATGGGGAGATATTTCCTCTCATAGCAATTAAGCCGGGGAGATTTTGGGTATAAGGACAGCAAACACAAAAGAAGGTAGCTTTGAGGTCTTGGAGAAAGGGGAGTTGTTACATTACGATTATCTCCAGAATGGAGACAAGTATAGTTCCCCTCTTTTACAAGTTCCAGGATACTAACCATGAAGTGTGTACATCCAACCCTCTCCAGGAAAATGGAGACATGAAGATACTTTTCTGTAAGAAAAATAAAAATTTCTAAATGTGAGCTGTAAATACTGACACTTGGGAGTCCTCGATTTAAAAAAACGAAAAGATGAATACCCAACTGCTACTCTACAGAATCACCAGACATGCCCCTATGTCATCTTTCCAATCTACGTTTTAATATATCACTCTTAAATTATCTATTATCTGTTAAGCTGTCTAACATCTATAATCTATCTATCTACCTACCTACCTATCATCTGTCATTTACCTGTCTATCATCCATCTATCTACCTTTCCCTACCTCCATCCATCTCTCCACCAAGAACCACCAATTAGTTGATAAAATCTTCTAACACAAACTAAATAACAAAATAAGAGAATAGGAAAGAAATAAGAAAAATAAATGTGAAGGTAAGAGTGAGGCACAGAACAGAAGAAAATTATGAAAACAAATTCTCTAATAATTCTTAGATTATAGAAGAAAGTGTTTCTTTTTTTTTAAAAGAGGATAAAAGACTAAAAAAGGGGAAAATTAATAAATGCAGAAAAATCGTGAAGAACAAAATGAAATTTGAAAATGTCTAACATGTATAATTTGAGTACAAGAATGAAAGGAGAGTGTGGAAGGGGAAGGGGGAAGATGTTAAGAGATTCTGACAAAATTTTTTCTGAATCCAGTTTGAAAATTATGAAGCAACAGATTCAAGGAGATCTGTAAAACCATAGAGGTATAAATACAAAGAATACCACTTGTAGGTTTATCACAGTAAAACTTTTGAAAACCAAAAAAAAAAAGAGAAAATCTTAAAAGCAATCAGAGGGGAAAAAAAGACATGTTATCTCAAAGGAGAAACTACAAGACTGACAGGTCCCTCTTTCAACATAAAAAATGGAAATCAAAGAACAATGGAATGATATCTCCAAAATGCTAACAAGTACTTCACAAGCTGGAATTTTATGCCCAGTGAAAACAAGCTTAAAATGTATAAGTGAAATAAAGACTTCTTTTTTTAAAGAAAGAAAAAGACAGAGATTTTACTACCATCATACCTATAGGGAAAGAAATCATAAAAGGGGATTTTTTAGGCAAAAAAAGCTTTCTTAGTTAAATAACAGTAATGAGGAAAAAAAATCATACTTATTTAGATAAAACTAAATGGCATTTGAATGTTTAAAACTATAATAAAAATACCTATGAGAATTAGGATATTTGAAAATTAAAATACATAAGAACGTAGAATAAAACTCAATAAAAAATAAAATGTCCTAAAGTCTTTGCATTAAAAATGGTATTAGGTAGACTTTAGTATGCAAAGTATAGATGTTATCATTTTTGAAATAATAAATACAAGAAAAATAAAAGTAGAAAATGGAGTCAATGGAATAATAAAAATTGCTTAATAATTCTAAAAAAGAGCAGTAAAGGATGAAAAAGATCAGAAAAAATAGACAAATGGACAACAAACAGTGCCACTGTAGATATAAAATGAAACATATCAGAAACGACATTACATATCATGTACCAAATACTTCAGCATATTAATATGCAAAGATTATCACCCTGGATAATGTAACAAACTCCAACTATATTCTTTTTACAAACGACCCATTTTAAAGATAAAGATACAAAAAAAACTGTAAATAAAAGACTTTTTAAAAAAGTTTATACAAACATGAATACACGAAAGCATAGCTAATCTAATATCATAAAATTAGACTGTAAAAAAGAATCACTAGAGATATTAAAGCCATTTCATAATGATACATGTTCCATTCTACCTGAAAATATACTTCCAAACTTACATGTACTTAAGAATGTAGCCTCAAAATGCATAAAGCAAAAGTAAATGCATAGAAAGAAGAAATAGACAAAAAAATTCTGGGGATACTGACACATCTCTCTCACTACCTTATAAGCAGCAGATATACAAATCAGCAATCATAAATAAGATATGTATAACGTTATTAACAAAATGACTCCAATTGACATACATAGAAATTTACCCATAGAAAATTATCCTAATTGATATACATACAACACTGTACCCAACAACTGAAGAAGACACATTTTTCAAGTGCATAGAGAATGTGTTTCAAAATAGATTATATTTTGAGCCATAAGCAAGTCTGGAAAAAATTTCCAAAGACTGATATCGTACAGAATATATTATCTTATCACAGTAGAATTGTTAGGACTCATTAGCAAGAAGTTAATCAGATAATCCCCAAATGCTTGGAAATTAAGTGATACATTTATAAATCATAATGGAAATTAGAATGTATTTTGAACTGTATAATAATGACAATAAAATATAACAAAATATTTAGAATGCAGTGAAAATTATGCTTTGAGGGAAATTTGTGGCCATATTTATATATACATACATACATATAAAATTTTTGTGTGTATCTATATATTTTTATGTGTGTGTACATACATATATACATATACACATATTCACACACATATATGCATATATACACACACAGAGACACATAAAAATAGACAGGCACATTGATTTTTGTCATATATACATTAAATATGTACATGTATATATAAAATATTTATGTATGCATATATAAAATATGTATATACGATGAAAAATAAATAATGTAAGCTTCATATAAAGAAAAGTAGAAATAAAAGTGCAAATTAAAACTAAATAAATTGGAAGGAAATAATAAAAATAAGAGCAAAAAATGAAATGACAATTTGAAAATTAAGAAAGTTAAAAGTTAACTTTTTTTAAAAGAAAAATCCTAATTGAAACTCATGAAGAAAAAGAGATAAAAAACATATTATCATTATCAGGATTACTTTCATCCTACAGATATTAAAATGTAAATAAGATATAATCTGAATATATTTGTGTCAATAAATTTGAAAATTTTTAAAAAATGAGTAAATTTTCTATAAGGAAAAAGTTGCCAAAATTGACATAAGAAATAGAAAATTTGAATATTCTTATATTCATTATAGAAATCAATCTCTAATTAAATACTTTTCTACACAGAAACTTCAGGCCCAGATGGCTTCACCAGTAAATTCTTCCAAACTTTAACGGAGGAAATAACACCCATCTTTCATAAAGTTTTCCAGAAAATAAATAGAGAATATTTCACAACACAATTTTTAAGTCACTTTAAAAAACATTACAGGACTTTAAATGACACCAGAAATTGTTTTAAAAATCTTTTTAAATGAATAAATAAAGACAATTTAACTTGTAGTTGATAAATGTAAGTAGAATATTAAGAAATCACATTAAAAAAATAAAATACAATATCCAAGTAAAGCTCATTCCAGAAATGCGAAATTCTTTCAACTTTCAATGATTAGTCAATGTAATTCACCACACTAATGGAATACAGAAGGAAATCACTTGATCATCTTAAATACAGGGAAATATTTGATAGAAGTCAACTTCAATTCATAATTACAGAAAAAAAAAACCCTTTCTGATAAAAAGGAATTTTGAAAATAAAAACCTACAACAAATTGGACTAAGTTATAAAAATTTTTCCCCTTAAGATTTGAAGAAGACAAGAATGTCTGTCATTCCCAATTCAATTCAAAATTGTAATGGCAATACTAGCCAGAAGGAAGAAGCACAGAAGAAATAAATAAATAAAAAGTATACCTATTGGGAGAAAATAAAAATTGTCACTATTTGAAGATAATATGATTATGCCTTGGATATTCAAAAATAATCTGTAGATACCCTTTGGAATTAAAATATGTATTAAAGTAACAAGATACAGGGCCAAAATGTAAAATGTCAATTTAATTTGTTTTTCATAACAGCAAAATTCAATTAGAACATAAAATAGAAACATACTATTTATAAGAGCATGAAGAAAACATCAAACAAGTAGTAATGAATGTGACAAAAGGTGCTGAAGACCTCTACACCTAATATTAAAAACATTACAGAGAAAAATTAAAGAAGACCTGAGTGAGTAAGGGAATACAGCGCTTTTAGACTTGGAAAAAACAATATTAGAAAGATGTTAATTCTCCATAAATTGATCTATATATTCAAAGACCTTCCAATTAAAATCTCAGCAGTTTGTTGTTTCTTTAAATGAAAGTGGTAAACTCTTTTAAAATTTATATGGGCAATATATAAGCTTATATAGAAATTCTTAAAAGAACAAAGTTGAAATACTTGTACTAAGAGACATCATTATTATTTTTAATAAAGCTACACTATTAACACAAACCTATACAACTAATTCAATAGAGGAGACTCAGAATAAACAGATGCTTGCACATAAAGTAACTACATGTATTAAAAAGTGCCATGAAATGTTATGAGAAAATGTGTTAATCAATATTAAAGAATTAATTGGATTGGCATATACAGAGAAAAATAAACTTGTTCCTTTCTTATATAATGCAAAAATAAACTTAAAATAGTATCTAGACTTAAACAGGAAAGCTAATACTACAAATCTTCTTGAAGAAAACTGAGATTATAATCATGAATATGAATAAGAAAAGATTATCAATAGGACCTCAGAAAGTATTACCTACTAATGAAAATATAGGTAAAGTAGACTCTATTAAAAAAATTGTCAAGTATCACTGTGAAAAGAGCCCTAAAATAAACTCTAAATGTAAGATATTTGAAAGCATATCTCCATTGATAAATTATATGCCAGATATATATGCACATGTAACTCTTAAGAATCAATAAAAAAAAGTTTTAAAAATCTGATAAAAAGTTAGGCTCAAGTCTTGAATATCAGTTAATAAAAAGAGGTAACCATATGGCCAGTAAGCATTAGAAAAGGTGATTATTCTCATTAGCTATGAGGTAAATTCAAAGTAAATAAGGATTAGACATGCACATACACACATACAGGAGAATGATTAATGTTAAAACTAAACATGTGACAATACCAATTGTGAATGAGAATATGGACCAACTGGTATTCTGATCACTTGTGGAAGTGTAAATTGATGTGATCACTTTGGAACTGTTTGGTAGTGTTTACTAAATTGGAGTATGAACGTATCCTATTACCTAGCAATTCCATTGGTAGGTTTATTTCAAACAGAATGCATGCACACGTTGACCAAAAGAATGTACAATAATTAACATAGCAGGATTTTTCACAGTAGTTCCAAACTGGAAACAACTCAAGTGTCTATAAATAAATTTTTTTGCATTTACGTAAGATGGAAAACTATACAAAAATACAATAGACTACTGCTACAGAAAATTATGTAGATAAACCTCATAAACATAATATTAAGTGAAAGAATCCCAATATAAAAGAGTATATGTTGCATGATTATGAGATACCATCTCATGCCAGTTAGAATGGCGATCATTAAAAAGTCAGGAAACAACAGATGCTGGAGAGGATGTGGAGAAATAGAACACTTTTACACTGTTGGTGGGAACGTAAATTAGTTCAACCATTGTGGAAGACAGTGTGGTGATTTCTCAAGGAATTAGAACCAGAAATACCTTTTGACTCAGCAATCCCATTACTGGGTATATACTGAAAGGATTATAAATCATTCTACTATAAAGACACATGCACACATATGTTTATTGCAGCACTATTCACAATATCAAATACATGGAACCAACCCAAATGCCCATCAATGATAGACCGAATAAAGAAAATGTGGCATATATAAACTATGGAATACTCTGCAGCCATAAAAAAGGATGAGTTCATGTCCTTTGCAGAGACATGGATGAAGCTGGAAACCATCGTTCTCAGCAAACTAACAAGAACAGAAAACCAAGCACCAAATGTTCTCACTCATAAGTGGAGTTGAACAATGAGAACACATGGACACAGGGAGGGAAACCTCACATACTGGGGCACGTTGGGAGTGAATGGCTAGGGGAGGGACAGCATTAGGAGACATACCTAATGTAGATGAAGGGTTGATAGGTGCAGCAAACCATCATGGCATGTGTAGACCTGTGTAACAGACCTGAACATTCTGCACATACACCAGAGAACAAAAATATAATAATAATATTAAAAACTGCATGATTCCATTTATATGAAAATGAAGAGCAGACAAAATTACCTATAATGATATGGCTTAGAACCATGGTTACCTCTGCATGACAATGAATGGCTCTTATATGTGAAAACTTGTTTGTTTGCAGTATTTTCTATGCTGATCTATGTGGTGGTTACACAGATTTGTTCACTTAGGAAATACTCATTGCATTATAAAATTAAGATTGGTACACTTAATCTTATATAAATACAGTACCTCATTTATAGACATGGACAAAGATTTTAAAATTTGGTACCTGAAATTTTTAAAAAAGTCAAAGAAAAATAATGGGATACCACTATACCCTTATTACAATGATTACAATGTTAAAAATTAAAAAAAAAAAAAATAACCTGACACCAGTCACTTTCAAGGGTATGTGTAGAGCAAGAAGAGCTCTGATTCATTGCTGTGGGAATGCAAAACGTTACAGCACTGGAATACAGTTTGATAGCTTCTTACAAAGCTGGACATAATCTGATCATACTCTCAGCAACTATTTGTTAGATGTTTAACCAATTGATTTTAAAACATATCTACACAAAAACATGAACATAAATGTTTATAGCAGCATTATTGATAATCTTTAAAAACTAGAAGCAGTCAAGATTGCCTTTAATAGGTGAGCTGTTAAACTGTGGCAGATCCACACATGGAATATAATTCAGTTATCAAAGGGAATGAGTTATTAATCTAAGCAGTAACATGTGCAACTCTCAAATACATATTGCTAAATGAAAAAAAATCTAGTCTGAGCATGGAATCACAATGAATGATTCCATTTATACGACACTATAAAAAGACAAAATATTGAAGTGAAAAACAGAAAACAAGAGGTTTGGAGTGGAGGGAAGGTGAACTAAATGAAGCACATGGCATTTTGTAGGGAAGGAAATTATTCTGGGTAATACAATAGTGGTAGATACGTGGCATTATTACATAGTCAAATGAAGATTCTTACAGTTCTGTATAAAAACTCATAGATCTTTATATCACAAAGAGCAAACTTATATGTAGGCAAATTTTGACAGAATTCAACTGGGAGGGTAGAGGATCTCAGGGTGTATACAAACTATGACCAAATAATCTAACTGCATTACAAATGTATGCCACAACTTCAATGATGAGGGTGGGCAAAAAAAAAAAAAAAAAATAGAGCTGCTGATCTAAGTAATGTGGAAAATGACTAGAAAGTGTAAGACTAAAGACAAAAGGAATTGTCCATAAGCATTGTACTTTAGCTGATAAAGTTGTTTCCCACAGAGGTAGGGGTTAACAATTCTTAAATTGCTGGGTATGCATACTGAAATTGAAAAATAAGTAAGTTAATGGCAGATGATGAGAATGGGGTTGTTTTATGTTGGAATGGGTCCTTCACAGGTAAGCAAAAAGAGAAGGAAGCTAGAATGAACTTAATGTACTGGATTAGAGTTGGAAACATTAGTATGAACTCAATTTCATCTTGAAATAGACACTGATTAGTAGATTAAAAAATATAGGTATGTGTAGAAGAACAGCTCAGTATCCATATATGATATGGGCAGGAGACAGGGAAATACTGGGTAGGAAAACGTGTTTCCCTGGCAAATGCCCCACCCTCAAGCCTGGAGACCCACGGCCCTGAAAGAGAAGAGGCATTTCTGTTTTTGTGACCAAAAAGTTGCCTTTTGGCCTCTCAGGCCCTTATTCTGTACCCATATAAACTCCTAATCCCAGGCTCCAGAAGCAGATGAATAGATAAGGAGACAGGGAGATGAGGAGATAAGTAAATGAACAGCACAGAAGAGGAGGAACGTCTGAACGCCAAAACAAGTTCAGCTGCTGGTAGTTAGAGATGAGTTTGGCTGCTGGATGGCCAAACTCCAGGGAGGGGAGGATCATCTTTAACTCTCTCCCACTTCCAGTTCCCCATCCATCCTGCTGAGAACCACCTATATCACTCAATAAAACCCTGAATTCATTCAACAAGCCTGTGTGTGGCCTGATTCTTCTAGGACACTGGGCAAGAACTCAGGATACAGAAAGCTGTCACACTGGCCTTCTGCCCTTATAAAAAGACAGAGGGTCCATTGAGCTGATTAACACTCAAGCCACCAGTGGATGACTGGACTAAAAGGGCACACTGCAACATACAACCACTTGGGCTCCTGCACCTGTCTGTCTGTATTCTCTCTTTCCCCTCAGGGGTGTGAGCAGTGATGGCAACCAAATGGGCGAGCCACACCCCGTTTCACATCCTGCAAGGGGGATCAGGGAACTCTCCTATTTCACATGTATTTCCTAGCTGTGTCCACTGAGAAGACCTAGAAGCAGTCGCACTCCTGTAGCAATTAGCATACCACATGTCCAGATCTTGTTTTCTTACACTACTCACCAATGAAAGGAACAAGAGTTCCTTAGAGCAATGACAGATCTAGGGCAAGGGAAGCAATATAGTAGATGAGCCTAGAGCATCTTGTATTGCCAGAAAACATGAAAACGCTAAAACATATTTAACACGAAACAAACAGGAAACAAAAATAAAATAACAGAGGTATGTCAAAGGGTCAAAGTCGCCAGTTGACAGAGATCGCAATACTCAAAGCTAGAAGAAATTGAGTAACAAAATGGGTAGCATACTATTGGATCATAACTAAAGTATAAAATAAATACCCACGGACCCGCACTATTATAAATAAATAATTGAACACTCAACAGGGGAGAAGAAACAAAGTTCTCATGCAGATTTCTGAACAATATATACAGACACTAACCCCTCAGAGTGGTAAAACATAATCCCCACCGTTTAAGTGTAGATTTTACCCAGGGACTTGTTTCAAAAAGTACAATATGAAATGAAGAAAAAAAGTAACTTTACAGTGGAGAGATCTGGCAAACTGTATCTTATCGGGTTTTCAAAGTTAACAACAGCAGTGATAAGTCATTTTGAAAATGACACTTCATCTCTGTGATCTCCCTTCCAAAAATGTTTAACTCCCACTTCACAATGAGATAAAACATCAAGCAAACCCAAATTGAGGGGCTTTCTGCAAAATATTCAATCAGCACTCTTCAAGGTCATCATCAGTACTGTTGAGGTTATCAAAAACAAGGAAAATCTGAGAAACCATCACATTCCAAAAAAGCCGAAAGAGACAGGAGGTCTAAATGTAACATTATATCCTAGATAAGATGCTGGAATAAAAAAACTACAGTAGGGCAGAAATTAATAAGTTATAAATAAAGTATAGAATTTAAGAATAATATATTAATTTGGGTTTATTAATTTGGCAAAGATATCATACAAAGGTAAAATTATAACAATGCAGGATACCGGGTGTGGGGCATTAGAACTCTCTATATGGCTTTTGCAATTATTCTATTCAAAAATGTAAAAAAATTATCGAAGTGGACAAAATCAATAAAATGGTTTGAAGATAAGTGAAGAAATCCCCCCCACAAAAAAATAGACATAAATGTATAATAAAAGATAGAAAGTTCTAAATTCAACTAATAGGAGTTTCCTGCCTGCCCCTCACCCCAAAAAAAGAACAAAAAATTATGTGATGAAATAATAATAATTAATAATAATAATAAAATAACATATTTAATGTATAAATTCCTGGAACTAAAGGGCATGACTTCAAATTGAAAGAGACCAACTGTGAAGAAAAGCATTAAACAGTAAAAGAAAGGACACCTCCAGAAAACACTCAAAATATACAAAGTGGCGGAAATAAGAAGCGTATCATATTTCCAGTATGGGGATTAGATAGCAGCAGCAGAATATATTTAAAATTCTAGGGAAAATAATGTCCCATCTCAAATTCTATACCTAGCCAAACTAAGAATCTAGTCTGGGAATAAAATAAAAGCATTTTCTGATAATAAAACTCAGAACGTGTTCCTTTGGGAATTCTGCCTCAGGAAGCTGCAGGAGAATGAGACTCACTAAGCCAAGCAAAGGAAGAGTGAGACGGAGAATCCGACCTGGGAGAAGGGTGAAGGAAATTCTCAGGCTAATTGTGGAGACAAACCCCGGAACTGAAAAACTGGGCTGCAGACCTTCAGAGCAAGCAATGCTGATGGAAGCAGTAGATGGCAGCTCCCAGGAGAATATTTAAGAGAAATATAGAAATGATAAGTGAACAGACAGGTTTGGTCATGCAGGAAATTTTGTCAACTGACATTTTACAAAGCTGTTAGTAAAGATAGAAATGCTTGGCCAAAGATTCAAAGAAAACTAAGAAGACAAAAGGCAAGTGTTAACTTGTTTGACGGGAAGAGGGGAGGATATGTTACATAAGAAAGGGCTGTAACAGAAGCGTTCAACAAGACTCCACAGTAAATAATGTTTGCATGGTCATAAAATCCAGCATAGTGAATACAGGATCAACTAAAATTTGAAATATTATGTTTACAGAATCAGGGAAACAGAAGATTTAATGGAATCACCACAATAGGGAGTTTATTGACTCTAAATTTGATGAATAAAGAAATTGCAATATAAACACAATAGATACAAGCATTAAGGTAAACGAATAAAACAGCTTAAAGAGTTGAAATGTTTACTACAGCACACAAGGAATGGGTGAGGAGTGATGAGGAGAGAAAAATGCTGGGTTTCTTTGGTGCCGTTATTGTTATAAGCATGTAGCACCTTTTGATTTTTAAAACCAGGTGTTTACTTAGATACAAAAATAATTAACATTAAAGATAATAGGAAACAAACAAAAAATGCATTTATGATTTACCTAGGAGAGGCTTATGCACCACAAGCATGTCATGGTGTATCAGTAGGAAAACAAGTAGAATGACTTTATGCTTCTTCACAGCAATTCAGAATGTTTTTTAAAAGTCAGATGGACGTGGTTTCAAATGATCTCTCAAGCTAATGAACTACTATGCCTTCAGTGGTGGTATGAAAACCATTTGTTAATTTACAGAAAATGAGGCTGTCAGGAGTTATGCAAGTATTAATAACTTTATTTTTATGAGCATTTGTTTACCTTTTTTCTAGAAATTAACCTGAGAATTCATTCAGAGTAATGTCAAACCTTTTTCTTTATCAGAATACTGTGCATAAAATTGTTTATTGTGATTATACATACTTCTATGCTCGATAGAAATAAACTTTTGATAGAATACATTTATTCTCTGAACGCTGTATTTAATCACAAAACTCTATTTTGTTCTCAAGAATTAGATAATTGGACTCATTAAGTGGTGTATCAGAGAAGAACAAAGTTTCTAATTGTATTTACAATGAAATATATGAGTTAATAAATAAAATGTAGTAACAGTCTACTAAAATGACTAAAAAGTTCCAAAATAGAGTATGCTACGACAGGCATAGTTATAAGGTATATTGATACACATATCTATCTCTATACGTATTGTGTTACAGCCAGTCTTTGGAATTCAAACCAATGACCCATGGAAGTAGCAAAATTCAAATGTTAAAATATATTAAGGCCAGAAGCACTCAGGGCTGATTGATGCAATCTGTCAGTTCTGAGTTTTTGACATTCACGCAGGTAAGACTCTCATGCATTGTCTTGTTTATTGATTGTTGCTACTGTTTGACACTGGGTTAGACACCTCACATTTGCGGAATAAATCAATCCTTTAACACCTAAGGGATGATCTTTTATACTCTTCCTTGATGGGCCTTCCTGCTAGGAGGAGGAGTCTGGACATTGTACTGGTGGAGAGTTTTGAGCCCACATGGAGTCGTTTAGGAAGAAGCACTCTCCCTTCCCTTCTACTGTTGAATTTTGTTTCCAGTTCCTGCATGTCCCAAGATACAGTGTTCCAGATTTGGAGGCCTGGGGTTCATTGTGTTTGTAGGCTAAATAAATCAATTGAAGCAGTTATCACTTGGCCATGGGTTTTCTTTCTTTATTTATTTTATGCAACTTTTATAACTAGACAAATTCAAAAAATCTGACTTATATTAAACTGTCTTTGTATTTAGCAGCATTTTTTGGCACCATTGCAGTTACATTCCAGCTGAAATATTCTGCTGTCTGAATTTCATCTTTAAATGTATTCATAGTAAGTTTTTTCACACCCACATGTTAGAGAAAGCGTATGAGAATTAGCATCAGTCTTGAGCTTGAATCTTAATTCTACCACTTATTAACCATATGACCTTGGACAAGCCACTTAAATCTTTAAATAGGTATTTTTTAGTTTGCTAAATAAAAGATATTGGTTTACCCACATGGTATAAGAATGAAAAGTTTCCAAAGAAAGATGATATTTTAGAGCATTTGTGAATGACCAGGCAGCACTGTTAAATATTTGTTATTTTTATTCTTTTCCTGGCTAGCCCATGTTCAGCTTAGCTTATCTCCCCACCTTCACGGGAGAAATTTATATTCTTTAGTGCTGTTACCCAAGGCTCATTACTGATGGAGGCCAAGTCAATGTAGTTTTTGCTATGGGACTCCCAACAATGTTTTCTATTTCCCATTTGTCTTTTCACATATTTTCTTGAGTCATCTATTTTTCTTTTCTTTTGATGTACTTATTTTCTTCCATTTTTTGTCTCTTGTTCACTGCTAAAAATACTCACTATTACACCTAGATCTTGGACATATTTGTCTCTCCTCCCCCTCCCCCCCACACCACCGGTATTTTCCCAGTAGTATAATGAGCAGACACTTTGTAAATTTCACCAGTAAAGTAATGGCTTGTGCTTAAACTTTTATAAAATGTAGTACTTAAAAAGAGTTCTACCTCTTTCCTGGAGACTCTAAAGTATATAACCTGCTCCGTTTCTTAGCCATTGGTTCAATGCTCTCTCATGGAGTCACCCAGGTTTGCCTGTGCTCCTAAGGTTCACCCATTCTTCCTGGGCTTTGTCTCTTGATTTCAGATCTTTGACACCCCTTGGACTGGAAATTTCTCTTAGCTACTTGTCTTAAACATCAACACTAAAGCCTCTTGCAACCTCCTCTTCTGGTCCTAATCAGCTTTCATAGACAACCCTACTTTCACTCTAGCTTACAGAAATTTAAGCACTGACATTGAGTCTCTTGAATAGCACCCCATTTATGAACACACATACATGCACAAGCACACACATAAAGCGAATAAGATTTATGTGTAATGGCCAATGTATCATCAAATCTTACAGGCAATTAGGTTAAAAGATCTAAAGAGTTCTCTATCCTAGCCTCTAGGATAGAGAGATCATATCGTGCATTTGGGAATCCGATGAGAATTCGTTGCCTCAGGAACCTATTCTGCAGCCACCTCAGTAATCAATTACAATGTTCAACAACTTATATGCTTAGGATTTTTTTTTTTCCTTTTTTCTTTTAAAAATAAAGGTAACCTGCAGAACGTGCAAATAATTCATTTGCTTTTGCATTTACATACTTTCCCATTTGGTTGGATTTTGCTAGCTTTTACTTTTCAGCATTTTCAGTTTTTGTTTTCTTGAACTAATGCTGAATTAATGGTTGATGATATGCTAAGAAGAAAAGCAGAGAATTCTAACTCCTGAACAGGGTTTTCACTACTGGACGTTAAATCAGAGATATTTCTCCCATTATGAAGGCAAAGTATGCAATGGACTAGGTTAATTAACTTATTACTGAGTTGGCCAATAGCCATATAGAAGCTATTCACATTTTGTTTCTTCCTTTCCCCTGTATGGCTATCCAGAGTCTGCAACACTGTGTACAATTGCTTCCATGCAGCAGAAAGAACTTCAAGAATGGAAGTATACATTTAGTCAAGCTCTGCATAACAATGTTTCAGTCAATGATGAATGACATATAGGACAGTGGTCTCACAAGAATATAAGAAGCTGAAAAATCACTATCACTTAGTGATGTATACCTTGTAGTATAACACAACACATTACTCGTGTTTATGATGGTACTGATGCAAACAAACCTACTGTGCTGCCAGTTGTATAAAAGTATAGCACAAAGTATGTACAATACATAATACTTGATAATGATAAACGACTATGTTACTAGCTTATGTATTCACTATACGTTTATTATTTTAGAATGTAATTCTTATTTTTTTTAAGTCTACTATAAAACAGTAGCCATGTTACACTGGCAACAGCCTGATATTTTTGCATTAGCTACATCTCTTCATTGCATCATTTTTTCTTATACTTGATTTAATGTTGTTTGTTTAGTTCATCATGGCCCCAAAGCATACAGAATTCACTGCTAACGTTGCCAGTCATGTCTAATGGTTGACCCTGGAAACAAAATAAAAAAAGTGATTAAGGACCAGGCAAGTGGGAAATCAGTGATGATTATTGCTCACCATTCAGGCATGTCCCATTCCACCATAGCCATGGTCTTAAAGAACAAGGACAAAGTGTTGGTAGCTGTTAAAGGATCTGCTTCATTCAATAGGACTGACAACAATTTGAGAAGGGACTATGTCAGATATGGAACAATTTCTAGATGCCTTGATTGAAGACCAGACATGGAAGTGTTTGCTTGCCAGTACCATGACAATCACAGCCAAAACAAAGTTTGTTTGCAATGTTAAAAGAAAAGGTGGATATGACTACAATGGTGAATTTACTGCTAGGTCTGGGTGGTTTGATCAGTTCAAGAATCCTTACTTATTACATAGTGTGAACGTGAGTGGTCAGTCTTTGGGTGCTCAACTGAATGCAGCTAAAGAATTTTTGGAAACTCTAGATAAGCTGACTGCAGAGGAAATTTACTTGCCAGAGAAAATCTTCATTGTGGATGAAATCTTTCTATTCTGGAAACAAATACCTGACAAAAACAAAAACAGGTTTAAATTAAAAATTAAAACAAATCAAAACCCATTGTACAAATTGAAACCTACTGTGATCTGGCACCTTGAGAATTCCAGTGCTGTCAAGCATATCAATAAGCACTGCCAGTGCCCTATAGGAAGTCATGGTGATGCAGCTTCCCTTCCAACATGCCCTCCTGAATTGCCATGCTGGTAAAAGGTAGAAGTACTATTTGGAGAATAATATATCTTTCAAGATTGTACTTACTGTTGACAATCCTCTGGCACATTCTCCTTTTATTAATGATCTTCATCCCAACATCAATGTGGTATTTCACCCTCCAAACACAAGCTCTTTGATCCAACCAATGGATAAGGAGTTATAGCAGCTTTGACGACCTATTTACCTGATGAGAACTTTTTCTCAGGCTATTGCTGCAAGTGAGGAAGACACTGAGAAGATACTGATGCAGTTCAGAAAGGACTACAACATCCATAACTGCATCACAAACCTTGCTTGGACTTGCAGTGATGTCACTGAGTAATGTATAAATGGCATCTGGAAGAAGACATTCAAGAGGTTCATCCAGGGCTTCAAAGGCTTTTCCAAGGATGAGGAAGTTACAAAAATCAGTGAGGCTGTGGTTAAGATGGCAAACAACTTTTGTCTTGGTGTGGGTGATGATGACATTGAGGAACTCCATTGGTTCTTGAGGAATTGACTAATGAGGAGTGGTTGGAACTGGAACAAGAATGGATAGCTGAAGAAGAGTCAAAGAAAAGGAAAATCTAGGAGAAGAAAAACAACTATCAAGAAAATTCACTGCAAATAGTTTACCAGAAGCTTTTGCATAACTCAACAAGCTCCCTAAAAAGTTCTAAACCATGAACCACAACACCAAAAGGTTTTCATTAATAGATGAATGTTCATGGTGCATTATCTGCTTACAAGCAAATATGTGATGAGAAAAAACAAAAACAAAAACAAGCAAACCACCATGGATATATATCTGAAAAGAGTGACACTTTCTCAAGAGCAATCTCAGACAGGTCCTTCAGGAGATACTCCAGAAGAAGGCATTGTTATTATAGAAGACAAGAGCTTCATATGTGTTTTGCCCTCTAAAGACGTTCCAGTGGGATAAGATGTAGAACTGGAAGATAGAAATACTAATACTGACCCTGTGTAGACCTAGGCTAATGTGTGTGTTTGTGTCGTTACTTTTTTTTTTTTTTCTGTTGCCAAGCTGGAGTGCAGTGTCACGATCTAGGCTCACTGCAACCTCCGCCTCCTGGGTTCCAGTGATTCTACTGCCCCAGCCTCCTGAGTAGCTGGGATTATAGGTGTGCGCCACCATGTCCTGCTAATTTTTGTAGTTTTAGTAGTAATAGGGTTTTACCATTTTGGCCAGGATGGTCTCAAACTGTTGACCTTGTGATCCGCCTTCCTCGGCCTCCCAAAGTGCTGGGATTACAGGTGTGAGCCACTGTGCCAGGCCTGTGTCTCCACTTTAAAAAAAAATAAAAATAAAAAGTAAAAAAATAAGTAAGTAAAATTTAAAAAATTCTAGAAAAAAGCTCAATGGGTACAGATATAAAGAAAGAAAATATTTTTGAACAGCTGTATGATGTATTTGTGTTTTAAGCTAAGTGTTATTACAAGTCAAAAAGTTAAAAAAATGAAAGCTTTTAGGAAGTAAAAATAGTTACAGTAAGTAAGTAAGCTACAGTTAGCTTATTGACTTCAATAATATTTAAAGATATATTTTATTAATTTAATGTAGCCTACAGTGTTTGTAGTCTATCACAGTGTACGGTAATTTCGTAGGCCTTCATTATTCACTCACCACTTACCCACTGACTTGCCAAGAGCAACTCTCAGCCCTGCAACCTCTATTTAACCTCTATTTATAATAAGTTCCCTATACAAATATACCGTTTTTAATTTTTTTCTACCATATTGCTATTGTATCTTTTTATGTTTTGGTATGTTTTGTTGTGCAAATACTTACTGCTGTATTACAGTTGCCTACAGTAGTCAACAGAGTAACATGCTATAGAGGTTTGTACCCTAGGAGTAATAGCCTACATCATATGGCTTAGGTGTGTAGGAGGCTAACCCATGTAGGTTTGTTTGCCTAATGATGCATTTCCCGGAACGTATGACCATCATTAAGTGATGAATAACTGTACTTCCATATTCTTACTGGGGTAATTATAATAGAAATTGGTCTTTCAGTCCCACTTCATCTTTGCCTTCAATTTAGGATGAGAAACTAGAAACTTAAAGTTGGATGGCATGAAGGGAGGTACCCAGTTTGTTTGCCATGACAATAGTAAAAAGCCATATTATACGGTATCCATCTTGGAAAAATAACAGACATTAATAATCCTAACTATTCAAGACATCCAACTTCTATGTATTTTCCAAGTAAAGTTTTTCAGTTCTCCTGTTTACTTGCATTCATGAACAACTTTGTGATGGAAGGAAGTAAAACTGTTATCCAATAACATCACTATGAAAACCAGTGCAGCCTGTCCTTTTCAAGGTAAATTTTTGTGTAGAGTTTAGTATTAGGCTTGCCTATACAAAGCCTTCTTCTATGATCCAATCTAGTAATCCACCAAGCATTTCTTTTTTCCTTTTTTTTTTTTTGAGACAGAGTCTCACCCTGTCACCCAGGCTGGAGTGCAGTGGTACAATCTCAGCTCACGGCAACATCCACCTCCTGGGTTCAAGCTATTCTCCCAAGCATTTCTAATCTTACTCTTCTGCCAACACCTTCTGACATGATTTAAGCAGAGTTCATTTGCTGTAGTTTGGATATCTTTTCCCTCCAAACCTTATGTTGGAATTTGAATGTGGAAGTGGAAGATAGCGATACTGTTGACACTGACCCCGTGTAGACCTAGGCTAATGTGTATGTTTGTGTTCTAACATCCCCAGTGTTAGAAGTGGGACTTTGTGGGAGGTGTTTGAATCACAGAGGCAGATATGTCATGAAAAGGTAAATGCCCTCCCTGGGAATTGAGTGAGTTGTCCCTTTAGTAGTTCCTAGAGAGCTGGTGGTTAAAAAGAGCTGGGCATCTTCCTGCCCTCTTTCTTGCTGCTTTTCTTACCATATGATCTCTTTACATACAGCATCTCCTTCACCTTCTACCAGGAGTGGAAGCAGCTGGAAGCTGAGCAGATGCCAGTGCCATGCTTACTATATATCCTGCAGAATAGTGAGCCAAGCAACCCTAATTTCTTTATAAATTACTCAGTCTCAGATATTCTTTTATAGCAATACAAAATAGACTAAGACTTTATCCCAACTAGAAAGTTCTGAGCTCTCATCTACATATATCTTGGATAGATAGGTGCTGTACGCTTTCCTATTCAAGGAAAAAAACCTGAAGTGTCTCAATTACTTTGAGAAAAATCAACAATAGATAGAAAAATTTAGAACGCTTTGCACATGCAGTGGTTTCTATGATTGTCTCTGGGATGATTTAGTTGAGTAAAATCATGAACCCATTTTCAGAGGAGAAAAGAATTTATTCTTCAAATAAAAATCAACTTATACCCAAAGTGCTCTACAGAATCAATGTAATCTCTATTAAAATTAAAAATTATGTAAAACTCTATTATATGAACCAATTCATCAATAACACTTTTTACAGAAATAGAAAAAGAAACCCTAAAATTTATATGGAACCACAAAAGACCCTAATAATCAAAAACAATTTTTAGTAAAAATATAACAACTTAAAGTATCACAATCCCTCTTATTATAATATATTATCAAGCCTATGTTATCTAAACAGTATGGTACTGGCCTTAAAAACAAACATATAAACTAATAGAATAGAATAGAGGTCCCAGAAATAAGCCCATGTATGTGGGGGTAACAAATCTATATCAAGGGTGCCAAAAACACACAATGAGGAAAAGACAATATTTTCAATAAATGGTGTAGGAAACCAAAATAATTAAATTAAACCCTTATGCCATGCACAAAAATCAGCTCAAAATGGTTTAAAGACTTACATGGGAAACCTGAAACAACAAAATTCTTAGAATAAAACATAGGAAAAAATGTTTAATGACATTGGATTTGGCAATGATTATTAGATCTGACACCAAAAGCACAGGCAACAAAAGCAAAAATAGGTAACTAGGATTACCTAAAAACCAAAAGGTTTTACACAACAAAATAAATAATCAACAAAATGAAAAGGCCAAATGTAAGAGAAGACATGGGAGAGCGTGTTTGCAAACTATACATCTGAGAAAGGGTCAATTTCCAAAACACATAAGGAAGTGCTACAATCAAGAGCAAATAATAATATAACACTAGCCAATTTTTAAAAATGAGCAAAGGACCTTAATAGACATTTCACCAAATGAGACAATCAGGTACATGAAAATATCCTCAACATTAGTAATCATCAGGGAGACAGAAATCAAACCCACAGTGGCATATGCCTTCTTATCTGTTTGAATGGCTATTGTAAACAAAAATAACACTGTTGGCAGGATGTAGAGAAGAGGGAACCTTTGTATATTATTATTGGGAATGTAAATTGTTGCAGCCATTGTGAAATACAGTATGGAGATTTCTCAAAAATAATTTTTAGAACTAGAATTACCATTTGATCCAGCAATCTCACTTCTGGCTGTATGTCCAAAAGTATGTAATCAGTATGTCAAAGCAATATCTGCACTCCCCTATTCACTGCAGCACTATTCGCAGTAGCCAAGATGTGTAAGCAACCTAAATGTCCATTGATAGATGAATGGATGTAGAAAATGGGATATACCCATACAATGGACTGTTATTCAGCATTAATAAAGGAAATCCTGCCATTTGTAAAAATATGGATGGACTGGTGGACCTTGTGGTAAGTTAAATAAGTCAGACACAGATATACAAATACTACATGATCCTACTTTAATGAGGACTCTAAAATAGTCAAACTCATAGACTGAAAGAATACAACAGTGTTTATCAGGGGCTGAGTAAAGGGAGAAGTGGAGAGGTGTTGGTCAAAGGGTACCAAGTTTTGGTTATGGGGGATGAATAAGTTCTGGAGCATAAGTACTGCACAACTTGGGGTCTATAGTTAACAATAATTTATTCTTTAAAAGTTTGCTAGAGAGTGGATCTTAGGTTAAACGCTCTTACCACAAGAGAACAAAAATTAATTTTAAAAGAAAAACTTAAAAATGGGGCAGAAGGAAACTTTGGGAGGTGACAAATACATTTATGGTCTTGATTGTGGTGATAGTCTCATGGGCGTACATTTATCTCCAAACTCATCAAGGTGTATATATTAAATATGTGCAGCTTTTTCCATGTCAATCATATTTTAATGAAGTGGTTAAAAACAAGAAAAACATCAATTTAGTCATTAATTCTTGATGGGTGGTAGCTTTTCCACATTGTAGATTATCTATCACAGAATTTTAGTACTGAATTACTTTTCTTCTTGACACTCAACCAATGTTATTATTTTTTCCTGGGAACATAAATTCACTTTAATGCTAGTCTAAAACTGCATGAAAAAGGGGAGAAAACTGAAAAGTTATCATTATACTCTACAGCCAAATATAAATGACTTTGAGATCTCTCTTTATTTCTATTCCCCTCTGTTAGAGCAGATAATCAAATATTGGCACCAAGTGCAGGGGAAAGTTGGATATGATATAGAAATGTGTTTGTGTTGCTAGAGTTTCCTGGCCAATTCAGTGACACAGAACTAGAAACGGACAGGGTACAAATCCCACTGGATGAAAATGTCTGACAGCTACTAAACGAGCAAGAGATTTTCCAATCGTCCCTGTGAAAGAACTCAGAATGGCAAAGAGGAAAGATTTGAATGGAAAAACATTTCTTTGTAATGGGGGGTCTGGGTTCATTAAAATTGCCCATTTCTTTTGAGCATAGTTTATGTTATTACCACCTAAGTTACCAATTTAGAAATTGGACCAATAACAAATGAGGCAGTTGAATCCACTGCATCATTTATTTTCAGTGCTATTGGCCAGGTACGGTAGCTCACGCCTATAATCCCAGCATTTTGGGAGGCCAAGAAGGGCAGATCGCTTGAGGTCAGGAGTTCCAGATGGGTCTAGCCAATATGATGAAACGCTCTCTCTACTAAAAATGCAAAAATTAGCTGGGTGTGGTGGTGGGTGCTTGTAATCTCAGCTACTCAGGAGGTTGAGGTAGGAGAATTGCTTGAACCCAGGAGGTGGAGGTTGCAGTGAGCCAAGATTGTGCCACTGCACTCCAGCCTGGCTGACAGAGAGAGACGCCATATCAATAATAAATAAATAAATAATAAAATAAAATAAAATAAAAACTGTTTAGTGCTATCAAGGTGTCTCCATGTGTGGCAGGGAGAGGGCATGTTTTCACATAAATTGGAAAATGAGCCAGTCTACTGGACAATTTTTCCTTGTAATCTGGGCACATTGGTATCCTTGTTTTAATCATGCTTCAAATGTCAAAATACTCAAACTTTTGTCCCTGGCATCAAATAATAAGTAGTATGTGATACTATATATTTAACAAAGGAAATGCCATTCTGCTTTCAAAATGCTTATTTTGAAAGCTCACCATTGGTATACATCAGGAACTTCTCTGTATCTCCCATTCCTTCAAGAAAAGCAAACTTTAGGGCCGGGCGCGGTGGCTCAAGCCTGTAATCCCAGCACTTTGGGAGGCTGAGGTGGGTGGATCACGAGGTCAAGAGATCGAGACCATCCTGGTCAACATGGTGAAACCCCGTCTCTACCAAAAATACAAAAAATCAGCTGGGCATGGTGGCGCGTGCCTGTAATCCCAGCTACTCAGGAGGCTGAGGCAGGAGAATTGCCTGAACCCAGGAGGCGGAGGTTGCGGTGATCGCGCCATTGCGCTCCAGCCTGGGTAACAAGAGCAAAACTCCGTCTCAAAAAAAAAAAAAAAAAAAAGAAAAGCAAACTTTAATTTCATTATATTGGCCCTGCTTCATCTTTTTATATTAAGAGGTGTTTAGGGGACAGATAATACTTAAATTGATAAATTGCCATATAAGAGGAGCCACACATATATGGACCTGATAAAGAGATCCTAGACATTGAACAGGAGCATTATGTTTGATTTGAAGTTATTACTCTTTGTTTATCATATATTCTATTTGTGGAAAAAAAAAGTTACAAAAGCCTGTTTAGTGGCTAAAGAGGTGAACTGTGGCAGAAACAAATAGTTGACTACCAAAGATTCATGCTTCTCAGTTACTGCTAGAAGTGGCTGCCCATCACAAACTGTATTTCCTAGCCTTCTTGGTATAATTAGGGCCATGTAACCAGTTCTTGCTGATGAAATGTGAGCAGAAGCGAATTACATCACATACAGGTTTAGGTGACCAGGCAGGTGTGACTTCTCCACTCTCTTTTCTCCCATTATCCAGGTGGATGGAGGAGACTCAGCAGGGGACTCAAGGCCCTAAGAGATGTTGAACCCCAAAAAATGTTAAAAGCCTGAGACCATGAATAACAACCAGGAGAAAAACTGTTTTCCAATTAAAAACACCTGTTTTATACTCAAATAAATTTCTATGTGTTTTAGTCATCTGAAATTTTCTGGGTTTCTTGGTTATACCAACTAATGGTACCTAAACTAATATATCACACCACTTGATTTATAAAATTCATTCTGAATCTCTCTAATATCTTGTAAGTCAAACTCTAAAAATATTTTATAAATCTCATCCAATCAACACATATTTAGTGAGCGGCAAATATGTGGAAGATTATTAATATACCATTTTTTTCTTTAGGAAAATAGATTCCAAAATACCAGATTTATATTCCAATTATGTACATCATATAATTATATAAGGAGCCAGTAAATTTTATACTAGCATATCATTTTTTTATATTGCTCAATTTCAATTCTTACCTCTATCTCCATGTTCCCACTCATTCACTACTGGAATGACATCTTTGTGCCTTTGTATATCAGAAACTAATTTTGCCATTTTATAAAACCGGACAGTAATAACATCTGTTTGTTGATACTTACCAGCTCTACTCTGCATAAATCCTGCTAAATCTTTTCAATGTCATGAGGATGGGTTGATCCTTCATGTAGTTTTCCATCATTAGCAAATTAAGATGCCCTTTGAGACCTGATTTCATCACATTAAGCCATTTAAATACTGTATGGAGAACAGGTTTAACCTCCATACTAATCTCTTTGTGTCTCTGTTGGAAGTCACCAATGTGTACTCTCAATCTCCTGCAATTATCTTCAGACCAGGCTTCCAAATGAGAAAATATATGTTTCTTGATCAGAATCATGTTTAAATCCAATTCAATAAAGTCTCCCAACCACATGAGGTTAATACTTTCGCTCTCAAATAAAAACTCAGGTCAATTTAAGAAAAAGAAAAGAAAAATCTTTTTTTAAAAAACTCCATCTTCAGTTTGCATAATTACTAACAGTACCTCTAAGTAAGTCTCCTATGCTGGCTGCACAAATAATTTCTAAAGTTTCTAACACATCAATTTGAAATGAACTGAACTGTTACTAATTCTCTTGATTTTAAAAAGGCTGCAATTAAGACTAGCCTCCCCTCATTTTTTATTACAATAATGCTTTTCCTAAGAGTTTGCAGTTTCTGTAGCTCTGTATAAAACATGTTTCCCCTAGGATTACAGAATAACTAACAATTCTATTTTGTCACATTCCTGCCATGTGGAAAAGAATAGCTATCATTAGATTAAGACTCTCAGTCAGAGAATTGAATAAAAGACACATAACCAAGTAAATCTCTTCTACCTTCTTCTCTCTGCCAGCACCTTGCTGTCTCCTTCAACACTGCTCCAGGTGATTTGTGCCTCAGAGTATATTTCAGAAGTTCTGGTCCAGTAGAATTGCAAAATGGGTTTGCCAGGAGCATTTTTTCTCATTCATTTGAGAGGAAATTGCAACCACACATTTCTGACTCATTTATGCTTAAATCATCAACATTTTGGCTTCTGGGAGGTTTCTGATGACCAGCTAGGCTAGGTTACCTTTAATGAGCCTTTAAAATACATTTTCCTTAAAAAACAGAAGTTACAAAGTGCTGACCATCTCATTTATTATGCAAAATAAGCATAGTTCAAGTGTGTAGCAAAAATTTCAAATAGTATCCAGTGTCCACTTTTTTCTATAAAATTAATTTTCTCAAATTTAAAAAGCATTTGCTGTTATGTTTTTCCTCAAGTTTTTCATTTATTTTCACTTTCCTTTATAGCATTTATGACAAAAATTGAACTCACTCTTATAGTTCATGTCAGACATTTCCGTAATTTCAGCATCAGGTACAAAATACCAATGTTCCTTTGAACCTCGAGTTCATATTTGAGTAAGGTGTTCGGGGCCTCCAAATGCTTCGGGTCAGCTCACTGAGCTTCATTCGACTCCTCTTCCTTCATTTTTCACCACAGCCACTGTTCCATACCTGGCCTCTGGCAAGATGGTTTCTCTTTCAGCATCCCTGTGCCTGTGCTGCTGTGTCCTTGGAGAGGCAGGTACCAGATGATGGGAATGAGATGAGATGCACTGAGACTGACATGATCCAGAGTTCCTGCAGGCATTTATGGATGGTAGAATTTATATTCAACGAACAGTTCCATTCCCTGGATATCAAAGGGGAGTTTTTATGTTTGTTTGTTTTGTGTTCTTTTCATATCAGTGAGTAACTATTCAACCCAATTGAAACTTTTTTGTGTCATGAAGAAATACTTTCTTTTTAATCCATGTAAAATAAGACTGGAATGGGAATCAGAAGATATGGATTCTAATTTAATCTATCATTTATTGATCATCTTGACTTAATACTAATAGATAACATTTAGTGAGTACCAAATATACTCTAGGGGACACTTCATAAGTGCTCATAAAATAGTGTGAAAGAGATCTTATTATTAGCCTCATATTACAGGTTAAAAAACTAAGGCTCATGGCTAGGAAGAATCAATATCATGAAAATGGCCATACTGCCCAAAGTAATTTATAGATTCAATGCTATCCCCATCAAGCTACCATTGACCTTCTTCACAGAACTGGAAAACACCAACTTAAACTTCATATGGAACCAAAGGAGAGCCTGTATAGCCAAGACAATACTAAGCAAAATAACAAAGCAGGAGGCATCATGCTACCTGACTTCAAACTATACTACAAGGCTACAGTAATCAAAACAGCATGGTACTGGTACCAAAACAGAGATTATAGACCAAAGGAACAGAACAGAGGCCTCGGAAGCAATGCCACACACCTACAACCATCTGATCTTTGACAAAAACAAGCAATGGGGAAAGGATTCCCTGTTTAATAAATGGTGTTGGAAAAGCTGGCTAGCTGTGTGCAGAAAGCAAAAACCGGTCCCCTTCCTGACACTTTACACTAAAATTAACTCCAGATGGATTAAACACTTAAACATAAGACCTAACACAATAAAAACCCTAGAAGAAAACCTAAGCAAAACCACTCAGGATATAGGCATAGGCAAGGACTTCATGACTTAAACACAAAAAGCCTTGGCAACAAAAGCCAAAATAGACAAAGGGGACCTAATTAAACTCTGGAGCTTCTGCACAGCAAAAGAAACAATCATTAGAGTGAACCAGCAACAAACAGAATGGGAAAAATTTTTGCAATCTATTCATCTGATAAATATCCAGAATCTACAAAGAACTAAAACAGATTTACAAGAAGAAAACAAACCCCTTCAAAAGTGGGCAAAGGATATGAACAGATGCTTTTCAAAAGAAAACATATATGAGGCCAAAAAACATATGAAAAAATGCTCCTCATCACTGGTCATTAGAGAAATGCAAATCAAAACCACATTGAGATACTACCTCATGCCAGTTAGAATGGCGGTCATTAAAAAATCTGGAGACAATAGATGCTGGAGAAGATGTGAAGAAATAGGAACACTTTTACACTGTTGGTGGGTGTGTAAATTAGTTCAACCATTGTGGAAAACAGTGTGGAACTTCCTCAAGGACCTAGAAATAGAAATTCCATTAGACCCAGCAATCCCGTCATTAGGTATATACCCAAAGGATTATAAATTGTTCTATTATAAAGACACATGCACACGTACATTCATTGCATCCCTGTGTACAATAGCAAAGACCTGGAACCAAACCAAATGCCCATGGATGATAGACTGGACAAGGAAAATGTGGCACATATACACCATGGAATAATATGCAGTCATAAAAAACGATGAGTTCATGTCCTTTGCAGCAAACTGACACAAGAACAGAAAATCAAACACCACATGTTCTCACTCATAGGTGGGTGTTGAATAATGAGAACACATGGACACAGGGAGGGGAGCATCACATACTGGGGTCTGTTGGGGCAGACTAGGGGAGGGACAGCAGGGGGTAGGGAGGTTGGGGAAGGATTACATGGGGATATTTGCCAGATATAGGTGACGGGGGCATGGAGGCAGCAAACCACTTTGCCATGTATGTACCTATGCAACAATCCTGCATGATCTGCACATGTACCCCAGAACCTAAAGTACAATAATAAAAAAAGAAGAAAGAAGGAAAAAACTAAGGCTCAAAGAGGTTCGATAAGTCATGATTTGATCCCAGGCATTCTGACTCTAAAGTTCTTGAACTAATTGTTATGTGCTAACATCCTATGATTTCACTTGTGTTAGAACATGAGCATAATCACAGCAAGAATGGGGGGCAGTAGGCTGATTAGATTCGCCTTTTCGCTCAACAAGTATTTATTACGCATCTACCATGTCCAGATACAGTTGCAGAGAATGGGAATGAAATGAAAAACAATACAGACAGAATTTCTGTGGGTTTGGAGCTTCCATTTCAATGGATCAGTAAAGGTCTTTCCAACTTCAATATTCCTTAGTTAATGACACTGTGTAGATCCCACCTAATATTCTACGTAAAACTAAGTCGTACGTCCTTTATGAAGGCTTGTTCTGGCTATGTTCACTCTTTCTGACCTCTCTATTTTGAACTACTATCATCTGTTTTCCATTATATTGTCATTTAACAGTTGTATGTAAGTCAGCTAACCATAATAAAATTTAGAAGTTGTCAGAGAATGAGAACTTCAGGGAAAATAAAAATGCCTTTCACACAGCAGGTTTTGATAAATACTATTTTAGATTTATTAGATGATATGAGATTCCAGATGATTTAACCTGCTCTTTGTTCTCTTTTTCCTGGGTCATCTGCCTCTGTTTTTTCATTTTCACTTCTATGTGGCTAGCTATGCCCTTTCCTTTCTAAAACACTATGTTCTCCACAATTGTTTAATTCATTAATTAATTTAGTAAATTCTTATAAAGTCCCTCTTAAGGTCCAGATATCATACAGGGTAAGGGAAAAATAAATTAAAAATCCCTGGACATTGAAGAAATCGCTGCTTAGTGGGAGGAACTTAATGACAAATAAATTGCAGATTAATGAAGTATGGACCATGTAAGATACAAGTGAAGTTCTGAATCAGAACCTAATATGCCCTGAAAAGGGAAGGATGGCTATAAGCAAGAGTTGTTCCATTTAAGTTGTGTTCTGCAGGATAAATGGAAATTTTCTTGGTAAAGAAATAAGGCCAAGAGAATGTTAGGTAGTGAGAATGGGATGTGAAAGAAACAGATTTGGCAAGGAAATGTTTGGCAGTGATATAACATTTGTGGGTGACTATAGAAGAGACTGAAATTATATGTTGGGGCATATTTAACAAACTCTGTAAGATAAATTGAATGCAGTAAGCAGTGGGAATCTAAGCAAGGTTATTAAACAGAAAAGTGCCATTGGAAAGAATTCTAGTTTGGAGGATGATGCCAATATGAATGTCCCTGCTCATCCTGAGGAGTCTCTGCCATTAACCCAAGCACAGTATCCTGTTCTCTTAACTCAACAACAAATTCCCTGGTAATAATGTCTGCAGAGAGTACTGGAATATCTGGGTCGGGAGCAAGAAGCAGGGACTCCTGGCCTAAAGTTAAGAGAGAATCACTCAGGAGAATCCTCATGACTTCTAACCGAATTATTTAGCCATATAGTACATAAAATTCCAAAAAAGTAATGTAAAATGTTAAATAGAGGATTTTAGAGATTTTCGTACCTCACTCAGATAAAGAAACTGAGTCTTCAAAGTTTTTTTTTTTTTTTTTTTTTTTTTTTTTGTTAAATCCAAATTCCAATTTATATGCTCACCAGGGCATAGTGGCTCACTCCTGTATCCCAGCTTTTTGGGAGGCCAACACAGGCAGCTCCTGTGAGGTCAGGAGTTCAAGACCAGCCTGGCCAAACTGGAGAAACTCTGTCTCTACTAAAAATACAAAAAATTTAGCTAGGCATGGTGGCATGTACCTATGATCCCAGCTACTCAGGAGGCTAAGGCAGGAGAATTGCTTGAACCCAAGAGACAGATGTTGCAGTGAGCTGAGCCCTCAACACTACACTCCAGCTTGGGAGACAGAGTAAGCCTCCATCTCAAAAAAAAAAAAAAAAAAAATCCCAATTTATAGGCCCACGTAACAGAAACAGCAAAATACAAAATATCTGACATGACATATACTTTTGCTTTATAATCAATTTGTGTTGTGCTTTCTGGGGAAATATGTCATCCTATCATTGATCTTCATTATTTGTGTGGGAATCAGCTCATCATCTGCTTTCCATATCTATATTAAAGACAAGAAAGTAGCTTTTCTCTGCCCCCAACACTCCTGCTTTAAAAAGCCACATTCAAAATTATTTATTTGCTCAAGTTTGCTGGTGGATGGGGTTTGGAATTATAAATAGCTTGTAGATGAAATACGTTTCTCTTTGGGTTTATTTACTTTGTGCAATAGATATGCATTGGATTTGGTCTTTCTTTAAATCAGGGCACCAAGAGCAGATGCTTATATTTAACCCTAGAAGTGTTGAGAAAGATGAAGCTGTTTTTTATCTAATTATCAAAGGAAAAATGACCCTCTATCGTCCAGTTTACTAAAGTTGCTGACTTTTAGTTACTTTGGGATAAAGTCTCTGCTAATCAAATATTGCTTGGTCTCCCATTTACCATTATTTAATTATTTTGATATTGTTCCCCATGTGGTGTTTTACTCAGATGTTGTTTTAGTCAAGGCTTTTTAAGTCAAAAAAAAAAAAAAAAGACAAAGACAGAAGTAGCTTAGGCCGAACAAGAGATATATTGTCACATATAGCTACAAAGTTAGCAGCCATTAAAATGGATGGATAAACGGACTCAAACAATATATGTTTATTTTTCTTTCTCTCGTCTCTGGCTCTTTTTCCCTCTGCGTGTTGAATTTATTGTGAGGCTGGTTCTCTCCATATGGTAGCAAAGATGACTACTAAAAACGGCCAGCCTAGACCCATATTGCCTAAATTCTAAAAGAATAAACCTTCTGCCTTAGATTGTCTATATATCAAATCTCCTTATTTAAGGACTCCGTTTAGACCTGCCTGGATATCTCAGGACTACACATTACTCTCCCCACAAAACAATGTGTTGTGCACTTCACCCAGGTACAGTGGTTGAGCTGCATGCCATGAGTGGGGTGGCGAGAGTGAGGAACAGGATTGTGATGGACAGTGGGAGTGTGGCTGTTTCTCCAAGCAATGGAGTCTGACTACTATAATGTCATCTGCAGAAGACATAACTCCAACAGTTCCTCTTCTAACTATCTCTCATAGAATAAACAACCACCACAGCAAAAACATTTGCTCACTTTCCATCCCAAACAAATTGAAGACATATTCTTGTATTCCATTCTGTTTCATATCTAGAACCTCTGATTGTGGTGCATTATTCTTGTTAACCCTAGATGTAGTTCCTCGGCATCTAGCTACATAGATGGATAAACAAAAGCTTTACTTACCCTCAAAACTCACAGTAAATTACGATGGGAAGAAATAAAATAACCTCAATTAAACTGTCACATAGTAAAGCGGCTACTGTTTATAGAATTCACTGCCCCTTGTTTGATAGGGAAAGCAAAGATTCTCTTCTTGGAAGTGGGATGAATTTCGTGGTAGTTTTTCAGTTAGGAAGATTTCAGCAGCAAATAAAACAAAGCTCTGATTGAAATTGGTTAAAGCTGTAAGAGAGTTTATTACTTAATAAAACAAGAAATCCATAGGTAGGACCAAACACTAGTCACAGTACCTCTGGGATCCTGGCACCTCTGTCTTAGCTTTGTCCCTTTGGGTGTGATATTTTCATCCTCAGGTAGTTGCTGTAATTCTAGTGCCATATCTAGGTGAATTGGAGATGTCACCTGTTCCAAAGTTCAGAGGAACTGTTTCTTAAAGAAAATCAAACTTCCCAGAATGTCCAACAAAAATTCCCCTCCTCTCAAAATAATTTATGTCTGGGAATTAGGCACATGTTTATACCTAAGTAAATTACTGTCAGTGCTATTAATTGCTATAATAGCTTCATATTGCTAGAGCTGGGAGAGTTTGCTGCATCCTCTGAATCATATGCTATGTGGAGAAAGCAGGAATCCTTGAACAAAATCAGGATTCTGTAAAGAAAAAGAAAAGGAGTGGAATGAATGCTATATATACAATCTAACTCGTCAGCCTAGCTCGTCAATCTGGCTGACCCCTGTTCTACCCTATAAGAGGCTCTTCAGAGTTTATTGTCCTTCCTAACAATACCCAGGGAGGAGGTGGTGATGCCAGCTTTTTGGGATTGCAGTTACACATCTTTGTTCATCAGACCTGGGAAGAAATCCAGCAATAAGCCAGCTTCAAAACTCGAGTAAGCCGTTGGTATTTTTTTTTTCTTGGTCAGTAAATGATATCAGAAATCTGCTGAAGTAAACTGTAATTTATTTTTATAGTTTCTGTTTTTTAGCACCAGGCACCAGGGTTTTGACCATTCCCTAAACATTCGACTAATGGTTTCCATCCTGGTTTCAGCTTGTTGTTTAAGGCAGAGATAATCTGTCCTCTGCCACCAGGCTAGATCGAAGTGGAGGGTGATTTTCAAGGGAATATTATCTACTAAACTATGAACTCATACATACAAGAAATTTAGGGTGAATCCTATGCATTGGGCCTTTCCCATTTCCTTATCTTCCGGTTCCAAATCGTGTGGTTTTTCATTGTTCCATCTTTGCTCATACCAATGGCAGTTCTAGCTATCATTTGGCCTTCAGTAATAATGTGTTATTAGCCATAAGAGAAAGGTCCATTCTGATACATACCATTCCTTTTCAACAGGTAAATTGAGACCAATAATGATGATTATTATTTTTGCACCTTACCAAAGACCATAACAGCCTTTTGCATCTCAAAATTTTTTACCCAATATCCCAATAATCTAAACTAAGTAGTATTTAGTACAAGCTAGACAAAATAGGGAGCGGTTTCCAATCATTTGTCTTCTACATAGCGAAGATTGGCTATTTTCCAGCTAACAATGAGGAACTACCTTTCCCCGTCCCCCACCCCCCACCTTCACCTCACTTCCATCTGGTCTAGTTCCTATTTTAGGCTTTGTCACATACAGCACCTTCCTTAGAAGTACCCATTTTTCTATTAATGAGAACCCTCTTGACTGTGATGTTTAAAAGCTTTATTAAAATCTGCTTTCTGCAAAATGAAATTAATGATCCTACTTGACCAGAAAGCCTAAGGATTGTTCAGACTTTGGGCACAGTCAGCTCTGTGGATGTTGAGGCTGCCATGAGAATGCTGACTTTGTCGGTCTCTCTAGCTCTGCTCCTCTCTGCATGACTGCATGGAGACCTTTTCAGTTAGGTTTTCTCCATGTGTCAGGAAACATGGTTTCTGGCAGCCCCAAGTCTACATTTGTATGACTTGAAACCCAAAAGGAAGAGAGACCATCTGTCTTCTGTAGCCATATATCGCATCCATCCAAATTTCTACTCTGGTGGAATTACTGGAGCGATATGTTTCTACCTGCACAACTCACATTGATCATGGGGCACGACACATATGATTAGGTCATATGCGTCTGGGCAATGTGGTGCCCACTCCTGTAACAAGGATAGTAGGGTACCTGGAAAAACACATCAATATTACATGAAGGCTGCGAGTGGATTCACAGGCAAAAGCACAGGGACAAAAGCAATGTGCTCACCACAGGTAGCAAAGAAGGATAGCTGGCCAAGGTCATATTTGAGTACCACATTGTTCCCTACCCAGGGTATGATTTAAGCACCCCAACTTTATTCTGCTCTCTAACACTCAGCAACTTGCGCTGTATGGGAAGATGCATTTGTTCAGTAAGTAAAAACAATCATATGGATGTTTCTCAAAGAGTTCTTAGGATGAATGCTGCTTTCCAAGCGTAAAATGTTATGAGAAAACCTTTGCAACTTGAAGTTAATTTATGCAAAGGGGAGACGGGGGTTAAAAGCAGCACTACGCAGCCATTTCTCAAGCTGTCTTTTTTACAACTTACTTTAAAAGACTCTCCCTAACTCCCCCAAATTGAAAAAAAAAATTCAACTACAGAATAACCCTCAATACTATTTTCTTTCCCAACGATATTGCTTTCCATCTTTATGATTTTTCCAGCGAACAGATCATGTGAAAGCATTAATGATTGCACAATGCATGGAGTAAGTAAAGTAAGTGGAGCTCATAATTACCTCATTTACATTCTTTTATTCACTGAAACAGAATTCTTAATGACTTTTATGTGAAATGCAGGGTAATCAGCACAAATGAAGCTCTCTTGTGCAGGGTGCAGAAGTGAGCCAAGTCACTGGCTCTCAGCAGAAAATGCCTGATGAATGGTCAGACAGAGGCACCCAGCATGGTGCCCTAGGATGCTCCATTGGAAGAGACATTGCAAAGTCTTGTGTTTTAGGAAACTAGCACAATGAGGTTGAGCTCTTAGGAGAGGGGCTTAAAAGCAGGAAGAACAAGTATAGTATTTGTAACCATCTCCCTGATTTTCTGTTGGAAAAATAAGCAGCCTTCTATACTCAAAGTATTGTAAGTTAAGAAAACTGGTCACTGAATGGAGAATTCTACATTCTAGTTCTGGCCTGTGAATAGAGCAGTTGTGAAATGTTAAATGAATTACTTCACCTCTCTGGACTTAAGATTGTCCACTTGTGAAAGAAAAAGGTGCACACTGCAGAATCACCTGGGAAACAGATTCCCTTAAAACAGATTCATTTGGTATTTTCCAGGTCTACAGTTCAGTATTTCTTGGGGAAGAGGAAAAACAATCGCATTCTGAACAAGATCCCCAGGTGATCTTTAAACAACTAGCGTAAAAATGAAAACACTAAAAAGAAACAAACAAAACCCTAACATATTTATGTGAACAAAAGGCTCTTTAGATGAACCATTTTTGACATCTAAAAAAAGAAAACGTAAACATGGGTAGGATAAAAAGAATAACCAATTCACAAGGACACCTATGACAGCATGGGTATTCAAAAGACAGCGTGAAATATCTCAAAGGTACTGAATTTAATGATGATATGAGCCAGACAATGCAAAGGACAGATCACTTTTTCTAACATTAGGGAATCTTAATGCTAGAGGAATCCTCCCTATGAAGCTACTATCTGGATGGGCTAAGATGCGTAGTCATCAGTACTAGAGGTTTCAGCACAATTTCTGTACCTCTCTCTCTCTCTCTTTTTTTTCTTTGAGATGGAGTTTGAACTCTTGTTGTCCAGGCTGGAATGCAGTAGTGTAATCTCGGCTCACTGCAACCTCCGCCTCATGGATTCAAGCGATTCTCCTATCTCAGCCTCCCAAGTAGCTGGGATTACAGGCACATGCCACCATGCCCGGCTAATTTTTGTATTTTTATTAGAATTTTGTATTTTTATTAGGGGTTTCATCATATCTGTCAGGCTGATCTCAAACTCCTGACTTCACGTAATTTGCCTGCCTCGGCCTCCAAAAGTGCTGAGATTACAGGAGTGAGCCACCACACACAGCTCTATACCTCTCTTAATTGATATAAGCCATCAGCCTTGTTTCAGATTTTAACATGATTAAACTTACTCATCTTTTGCCAGTGCTTCTAAAATGTGTAAATAAATGTATGTGACTTCTAGATTCTTTCCATTTATAATGTATCATGGGTATGTTGGAACCTGAGTGCAGTGTTGACTAGGTTGTATGTTGATATTCCAAACATTCTAGAGATATTCTAGATTTTTCATATACATGATGCTGATGTTTAAATGTGGTAAAATAATTTAAAATTTTTCTACTATTTTGGGGGCCCCAAATTGTAAGCCAAACAAATTTCATTCTAAGCATTGCCTCTTATTTATACAGTAATAATATGTATTAAGAAAATCTATGTTATTTTAATAAAAGCCTCTGATGGCTAATTTTGTCTGTATAACCTTAAAATCTGTAAGGTGTATGATAGGACTAGCGTGTCTTCTTAATATTCCTAGCCTTCATGATTTTATCTGATCTGCTCATGGTCTAACTTATAAGTGTGTATTTTCTTTGTGACAGATGATATCACTTGTCTGCAGAGGGAATGCATGACTACAGTATGGAAACCAAGGTGGTTAATGTCTTAGTCTTTCACTGAGTAAGTGTCAGTGTTCTGATTTGAATAGTGAGGTTAGGATCACATTCCCCATGCTTTGAATTAGTGTATGCTTCTCCCCATGACACTATTGCAAAATTTCTACTTCATATGAAAGTTTGTGTGAGTGACTGTTGTGCCCTCTATTCATTATCTCCCTACTATTTAAATCACCCTGTTATATCTGCAGGGGTACATAATTTAACTATACATTGTAAATTGTATATGCCCTCTCTTTGGCCCTGAAACCACTTAGTCCCTACATTGCACCCCATTCATGAGCTTCCAAGAGACTCTAGACTACCAAAATGCAACTTGTACTCAGTGACCAAGTCAAAGAGAATGTTCTTTGTTATTTGTGGTGTTCCCTTCTAAAAATGTCCCAAACCACTGTTGCTTTTCCCCTCATCAGCTTGCGGAATTCAGTCAAACAAATCTTCCAGATTTTAAAATATTTCCTCTGTACATATAATTAATGTAATCAGTTGTTGCTGTATTTAAGTAGTTCTTTGGTTCTTTTTTTTTTTTTACTTTATTAAAATACTGAGTTTTATTTCACATGTATATTTTTGTCTCTCCACCATTTCCATGTCTGACCACCACTACCATGTCCTATCATAACATTCCGCACATACTTAAAACCAAGCAAAGGGTGGAGTTCCATCTTTAAAAACTACAGGCATTTTGGACAATACATTCTTGGCAATGGTATCTGGACAACATTTATCAAACACGGTAGGGAAAATTCTCACTCTGCATTATAAAAAGGACAGCCAGATACCAACTGTTACAGAAATGAAATAAGACGGAAAATTTTTAACAAATTGTTTAAACTATTTTCTTAAAGAGACTTCCTCCACTGCCAGAGATCTTGAATAGCCTCAGGGTCCGTCATCCGGAAGCAATTCTTTACATAATTGATGAACTTGGCTTCCACTTTGGGAAGAGAACCACCTTTTTCTATACTTGCTTGCATTTTTGCTTTAATGTCTTCTACAGAACTAGGTCCTTTTGGTGTTTTAATAGTTTTTTACCTGTTTTTTCAAGGATTCTTGTCCTTTTGATCTTGGTGTTGATGATGGTTTTGAGTCGTTTCCATTCTGATTTGACTTTTGTGCATTTTTGGCTGGAGTATCGCATATAGATTTCTTCACTGGCGTTTTTTCTTCAGTTTCCTCATCATCAAAATCATCATCATCATCATCTTCATCATCATCATCTTCATCAGCAGCAAGTTTTACTTTTTTCTGTGGAACCTTGCTACCACCTCCAGGGGCAGACCGCTTTCCAGACATACTTAAGAGTTTCACATCCTCCTCCTCCTCATCTTCTGACTCTGCATCTTCCTCCACAGCTACTAAGTGCTGTCCACTGATATGCACTGGCCCTGAACCACACTTCAATCGTAAGACCACTGGTGGTGTTATTTCAAAGCCCCCAAGGGAAACCGTTGGCTGTACAGACATTTTCAGAGTGGCCAGTGTTACTTTAATTGGACTGCCTTCGTAATTCATTGCCTCTGCTTCAACAATGTGCAACTCATCCTTTGCACCAGCTCCTAAACTGACCGTTCTTAAAGATAACTGGTGTTCATTTTCATCATTATCCACCTTAAAGTGATAATCTTTGTCGGCCTTTAGTTCACAACCGAAAAGATAGTTCTGGGGCCTCAGGGGGCTCATGCCCATGTCCATCAAATCTTCCATCGGGTGGCGACACACACTTAGGTGGAAGAGAAGGCGGATGGAGATAAACGACCACTGCTCAAAAGAATAGCCACCCAGGACGGACTTACACCAGGGCTTCTTTGGTTCTTAAAATCCCTGCTCTCAGACCTGTGGGTTTGGGATTCTTGTGTCAAGTTCCTTGTGTTTAGCTCTGTATTTTTTTTTTTAATGATTTTCTCTCAGGCTTTATATAAAAGATATATCCTGTTCATTCCTTTTTCAGTCAAACATAATCAAGGTGCATTCTGAACCCACCCTGCAGAACGCAACAAAATGTCTCAGGAATGAGACACATTAGACGCCTTGGAAAAGGGGAGACTTACAGGGCAGAATAAAGAAGGATTTATTTTAAGTCGTTATTGAGAAGAGTTGGGCTCCAAGAAGCCCTTTATTTCCTGTGTTGCCAGCAACTACCCCTACTCTTGGCAATAGACAAGGTTATCCTCAGGAGAAATTTAACTCACTTCCTCACTGAATGATCAGTGATAGCATAGTGGAAAAAGTGAGGCCCTGTAGTAGAAATAAAGGATTAAGTGACCACATATACACTGAGCCATGGGAACCTCCTTTCAACCTATTGCTTGTCTCTTTCCTTGGAAATAATTAGGAACATGTACAATCCTTACGCCCACCCCCTGCAGGGCTGGTATGTATTTTCCATTAACTTTTTAATGGGACACTTTTGAATAAAAAAACAGTCTATAGTTACTACATGGTTCACCAACCTCTAAGAGAAAAGACATAAACCAAAATCAAAATAAACAGAGGAAAGAAACTTTGAATACCTAGAGACAAATGCTTGGAGCAGCAAAGAACAAACAAACAAACAAACAAAAAACAAGCAAACACAAAACCAACAACAACAAGAAAACAGGCAAATGTTTGGAACAGCAGTAAATAAAATAAAATATAATATAATCATTGGTTCAATCAGATAATGTATGGCAACTGTAAAGAAAGAATAGGACACTATCAGAAAAGAAACATGGAAAATTCTTAAATTCTTATAAGAAACACAGAAAGATCTTAAAAATGAGAATGAAATATCTAATGAAAGGATGCTACCATCACTCTGAGGCCAAATTAAAAGACAGCAAATAAAGAAGCAAAGACAGAAAATTAATGAGAAAGAATGTGGAAATAATAGGGTTAATGAAGCAGGTCATACATACAATTGAAAGAAGTTTGAAAAAAAACGGGGAAATCAAATAGATGGAAGGAAATTTATAGAAAAAAATACAAAAAATTAAGTTCTTGAAGAACATGAATTTCAGATACAAAGAAAAGACCCATTGGCTTCTTAGCATTCTGAGTTAAAAGATTTTAAAAAGTCTTCCTCTAAACAACAACATCCAGAAATTTCAAGAAAAATTGGCAAATTAAAAATATTAGAATTATTCAGAGAGCATTAGTGAAAAGATCATCACATTAAAAAAAACTGAGAAAATAAAATGGCATAGTCGACTTCACAAGGACAACGAGAAATGCAAAAAACACAGTGGAGACATGCCTTCAAAATTCAAAGTGAAATTACATTTCACTCAGACAATGAGTGTAAAGAGAATAAAGATATTTTTGGACATGTAAAATCTTGAAAATGTATATCTCAAAAACTCTTTTCCAGAAAATGGCTGCAATTTGTGTGTGCAATTAAACATAAAAAGAAAATTAGGAAGGAAAAGAGAGGAGATTTAGGAAATGATCTACTTAGGGCGGTAAGAGAAAAAAACTAACCTGTTATCTGTGTGGTAGTCTAGGTGACAGAGGACAATTGGAAAAAAGGGGGGACATGCATTACTATTTTCAGAGCATATGATTACTGTAAACCTGAAAATCTCAGCAAAGTCAGCCAAAGATCATTAGAAAACTTAAGAATAGACAGAAGCTGGTTGACTACAGTTTTAATATGCAAAACACAGCAGTTGTCAATTTTGTTCAAACACAAATGTTTTAGGAAATAAATGCAAGATGAAATATTATGAATATCAATAAAAAAATACTTAGTAAAATACCTAATAAATTTACAGAATCCATATGATGAAAATGTTAAAATTCTGCTGAAGGAAACCAAGACATATAAACAGAAATATATATCCTCTAACTGCATAAAAATAATTAATACTTAGAAATTTTCAATTGTTTTTAAGTTAATGCATAAGTTAATAGAATCAAGTAAAATACTTACTGTTATATATTTGTGAAACTAGTCAAGTTAATTTAAATTCAAATAGAAAAAGAAACAGGTGAGAATTTTTAAAGAAAATACTTATGGGGAACTTGCTTTATTAGACAATAAAACTATTGCAAAATTGTAGTAAATCAATTGTTACTGACACATAAATAGACAGACCAACGGATTAAAGTATATCCACACGCACACATATCTAGAGGATTTAGAGAATTATAAAGGTGATATTTCAAAGCAATGGAGAAAAGATGGAATATTGTTTTTAATAGGAGAAAATGAGACTTTCCTTGTACTCCACCATTTGTTTCCTGATAATGTTTTACATTGGTATGGTATATTTGTCACATTTAATAAACCAATACTAATACATGATTATTAGTTAAAGTGCATACTTTACTCTGATCTCCTTGGAAATTACCAAGGAAATGTCTGTTTTCTACTCCAGGACAACACGTTACAATTAATCACTTGATCTCTTTAGACTCCTTTTGGCTGTGAAGGTCTCTCATACTTTCATTGTTTATAATGATCTTGTCAGTTGTGAGGTCCACCGGACAGGTCTTTTGCAAAATGTGTCTCCATTTGGATTTGTCTTATGATTTTCTCATATTAGACTGGGGATATGGATGTGGGGAGGAAGACCACAGAAGTAAAATGCCATTCTCATCACACTAGATAAGGGTAATACTATCAATGTGATTTATCCTAACGATGTTAACCTTGACCACCTAGTTGATACAGTGTCTGCCAAGCTCCCCACTGTGAAACTACTCTTTTTTCCCTTTTTTACTCTTTCCTCTTTGCATAAGTTACTTTGCACTGCTCACACAGAGTGAAGTGTTATGCTCCACCTCTTTGGAGTGACGTATATGTATAAATTATTTAGAATTCCTCTTCATGGGAGTTTCATCTCTACTCCCCATGTATTTTTTATTTTATCATCTATTTATGTCAGTAGGGACTCATGAATAATTATTTTATGCTTGAGTTACACTTCAATAATGTTATTTATTTGTGTTTGTTGCTCTAATTGTTCTGATGTTGGCCATTGGTGGCTCTTTCATTTGATTCCTGTGTTTCTTTTAAATACCCCTATTACTTTGTTTTTGTTGCAGTTGTTTTTCATTTGTTTTGAGTACTTCCTTATTAATACTAGAAGATATTTCAAACTAATCTTATACATTTCCTGCTCAGTTCTAGAATGAGCCACTTTTCCAAAAGCCCTATTCCTTTTATTGGAGAAAGGCATTAGAAAAGAATATCTGGGCACTAGGTTTGCTCATTATTACTGGGGTACCATTGTTTCCAGGCCCTGTATGCAGGGAAATGTATGTATACATATAAACTCTTCCAATAAATATATTTTCAAATGTATCTATTCATATCTAGATTAAGTTAAATATTAATTAGTTCACACTGGTTTCTCCAACTGTAATACATTATCACATGGATTATTCTAGGCTTCTCCTTGCTTATCTGTTTATCTGAAACTTCCCACTCCAAAAGCAAAAAAACTGGATCCCACCAACTGCCATTCATTTACATAGTCGTTCAATTCCAATATACTTTTCAGAATTGTTAACCAGTACCTTTGTGAGGAAAGAAAAAAACAAAAAACCTTATCTACTAGAAGATATTGCTATCAACTGGTCTTTGGATCTTTATCGTATAGATTCCACTCATTTCCAAACTTACTTAAGTCAGCCCCATCAGTATGGTTGTTTCATAAATTTGTATACACTTATATTATTTTATTATAGTCTGCATTACGTCTGTGGATCCTCTAAGTGATTTTTAAATTTGCAGACATTAAGGTTTCCTGTTTGTTTTATAAAGTTCAACAGGATTGGGAAAATGCACAGCCTCCTGTATCCACCATTTGAGTATCACATAGATTCATTTCACTACCCTGCAAAAACTTTCTGTGTGTTACTTACTCTACCCTATACCCACCCCAAGATCCTGGCAACCACAAATTTGTTTACCATCTCAATATTTGTGCCTATTCCAGAGTATCTTATAAATGAAATCATGCAGGATATAGACTTTTCAGACAGGCTTACTGAAGCAGCTATGTTGTCTGGGGTACATACCCAGGGTTCATCATCTCATGCCAAGAGAATTTAGGACACGGACACACACAAGCAGTTTAGGAGTGGAGGTTTAATGGGAAAAAGAAAGAGAAAGGAAAAGAAAGGAAAACAGCTCTCTCACCTGTGAGAGAGAGGAAACTTCGGAGAGGAAAAGGCCAGCCAGCAGCGGATGCACCAGATTTATAGTCAGGCTTAAGGAGGTGATGTCTGATGTACATAGGGCTCCCAGACTGCTTCAATTAGATGTGATGTTTACATAGTGTATGGGGAAGGCTAATCAGTCCACCATAATCTTATTATGCAAATGAACTCACCCCTTGGCTGGTGACATCTTATCTGCTGTTTGCTGTACACATGGCTGTCAGAGAAGGGAAGACGGAGCCACCATTTTGAACATGTCTACTCCCAGGTAGTTCTTTCCTGAGAGCATTCACCATACAAGCCCAGCTTGCTTATCTATGTCTGCAGCTTGACTTTACAGATAGCTCTTTGTTAGAAAATGATTTGGGGCTGCTTTCATTAAAAGGAAAACCTTACTGAGGACTTCCATATCTTCACTATCTGCCTAAATAATGTATTCTTAACTCCTGTATCATTACTTAATAATACACAATTATAATTCATGTGTGTTTACATGACTTGATAGTTCATGTCTTTTTGCCACTGGACAGTATTCTATTGGAAATTGCACCATAGATTGTTTATCTATTATTGGAAACATGCTCAGTGCCTCAAAGAATAATCAGTACTGAGACAAAGGATATTTAAGCAAAGCAACTTTTACTTCCTGGACTGCAGCAAGGGTATTCTTGCTAGCCACCCTGCTACAAGAGTACAATGAACAAAGGAAAAGCAGGTAAATTTATCCCTTACGCATTTGGAGTCATCCTTACTGCTGTGTCTGATCTGTTGGTTGGAGCCAGACCTCACAATTTAAAACCCAATTTAAAACCCAATTGGCTAATAACTTAAAACATTTCTAAACAGGTAAAAGCAATGAAAAGCTGGGACATACCTGTGAGCACGTCCAGCATAGATATCTTGGTTAAAGTACAAGGACATAGAATATACTACGTGCCTGTAAACATGGCATGTCTAACAGCTACATAGGATAGGGATTAACAAAGAGTTATTAGCATTATTCTTTAATCTCTGATGGTAGTTTATATTTCTGGGTCACTGATAAATTTTGTAAATATATCAAGACTATGGAAAAGCCCATTAAATGTATTTTTATTTCTATTATAGTATTTCAATTATTAGACTTTCCTTTTAATTCTTTCTTAGATTTTTTTCTTTTATGTTTTTATTGGCTATCAATTTTTGCATGTTGTCAACTTTTTTCCTTTAGAGTCCTTAGCATATTATTTATAGCATGTCTAATAATTCCAATAGCGATGTCATATCTGAGTATTGTTCTAATATCTATGTCATATCTGAGTCTTATTCCACTCTCTCTTTATAAGTGTTTTTTTTCTTCATTTGCTTTAGCCATGCCTTGTACTTTTTGCTGAAATCTGGACAAGTTGCACTGGCAATAGAAACTGAGATAAATAGGCCTTTATTGTGAAGATTTATACTTATCTAGCTAAGAGTTGGACTGTGTTTAATGTTTATGGTATCTGTAAGTGACAGAAACTTAAAATTACTCTGGCATTCTAAGTTTTTCCTTCCCTTTTGACTTTGGGCTTCCCTAAATAGTCTTCCTGAAAGTCTGCCTTGCAGTGCGTTCAGCTGCAATCCACTGTTATTGTACTGCAGCCCTGTTGGAGTGTTGGTAAAATGTGGAGGAGCAAAGACCTTTCTGTAATGCTCTGGTTAAATATCAGTCTTTGGTGTGATGTGACTTTCAAAGGGGTTTCTCTAGTGTTATAGTTTCTCTCCCAATTCCTGGACCACTACTCCCTTCTCTGGTGGCTAGGTTCCCAATGTTTTTCTGTATGGCTCATACCTTTTTTGCAAGACAGGAAGGCTGGAGGGAGCTGCTGTGTGAAGAATTACCTTTCTCCAGCTGGGATAAGGCTCTGGCAAATGTCTTTCCTCCGATCAGTAGGAAAGGAATGTCCTACACCTTGTTACAAAGGTGACTCTGGCTGTGTGTATGTCAGAATGATTACACTTCCACAAATCGTGCTTGAGCTAGATGATATCTCTCAGATATTCATCATTTATAGAGATCACGCTCAGAAAGAGGTGTCACACCTCTTCAAGACTAAGGCCCACGGGAGATTCTCACACTCACCCTACTCCACATGCTCCTTCCAGCAGTTTGTCATAATTGCTATTTAAATATGACTGCTAATCAATGGCTCCCCCACTTCTGCAATTACGTAGTTTTCTGCATGTCTCTTGATGCTCTTGTCTTTCTGGATTCTGCGATGGTAGTTTGCCCTGCTACTTCAGCCATCTCGTAGACCCAAGGAAAGTACTTGTTTTTCAGTTTATCAAGTTTTTTTTTTTTTTTTTTTTTTTTGCTGTTGTAAAGATGTGAGCGATGACTTCAAGCTCTTTACCTGTTGAACTTGAAACTAGAAGTTTTATTAGCCCTTAAGATTTGCTTTTTTTTTCCAAGATCAAGGAGTAAGTTATTCCTTTCACTCTTTGATTCAGATAAATTTGATTTCCAATTTTTATTACTAACTGAACAACAATAATGAGTGCTGTTCCTCTGGTCCAGCTTTGTTAACAATGGCTAAATAGAGTTGTATCCCTTTGCTAGAAAAGTTACTAAAATAAAAGGCCATTCTGCCTCCTTTCTTGCATGCAGAGAAAAATAGAGGAAATAGGCTACTTTCGTTGCCAAAGAATTGTAGTTAGTATTTTTGCATCTTAAACTGTCAACTAAATATCTGAATAATTGGTTCCTTTTTGGTAAATCAGAAAAAGTTAATAATAATAGTGAAAACAATGGCATAATTACTTGTCACTTAGTACATATGCTTACAATCAGTATTGTGCAGTTTATTCCAATTGTGTGAGATAATAAATTTAAGTGACTTTAAGAGAATTTTCAAAAGGGAATTATTATTTCTTATTTATTTTGATGTGTGTGTGTGTGCAATGCGTGTGTAATGCCAAGGAAAACCCTCTGGTCAGGGAAACTGGAAAAGGGGAGCCCTATGGTCTGACGAATGTGAATGAAAAGTATGAATCCCATTATTTTTCCTTCTCTCTTTTCCTTCACTTTGCCTCAAGGGTGGCCCCAGTCCACCTCCAAGAGAAGAAAGAGCTACAGAAGCAGATACCCTAGTTCTATGTATAAATGGACACAAGTTCTGAACTCCACCTTGAGCATCACTGCTAAAGATTGAAAATTTGTCTCTCCCCAAATTCATACGTTGAAACCTAATCACCATTGAATTGGTATTGAGAAGTAGAGCCTTTGGGAATGTATTATATTATAAGCCCTCCTCATGAATGAAATTAGATTCCTTATAAAACAGACTCTGAAGCACATCCTTGCCCCTTCATCCACATGAGGCCATAAGAGAAGACAACATCTGTGAACCAGAAATTGTCCTTCATCAGGCATTGAATCTTTTGTCACTTTTATATAGAGCTTCCTAGCCTTGAGAACTATGAAGAATAAATTTCTGTTGTTTATAAGCCACTCAGATTGGTTTTTTTTTCCATCCTTCTTTTCCTTTTGCAATAGCAACCAAATGGACTAAGACAATGCATTTGTGGAACAGGCTCCAAACAGCATAGCACATCTATGAAAAGGAAACTACTCCATGAAACGGACTAATCTCTGAGTGGTGCATGCATGGGAAATATCCAAAGCAATGTAGCAAAGGGTTTGAAAACATTGGAAAAGCCATTCTAGACATTGGCTTAGGCACAGATTTCATGAACAAAAACCCAAAAGCAAATGTAACAAAAACAAAGATAAGTAGCTGGCACCTAATTAAACTAAAGAGCCTTTTTAATGCAAAAGGAACAGTCAGCAGAGTAAACAGACAATCCACAGAGTGGGAGAAAATTTTCATCATCTATACATCTGACAAAAGACTAATATCCAGAATCTACAACAAACCCAAACAAATCAGTGAGAAAAAAACAAACAATCCCATCAAAAAGTGGACTAAGGACATGAATAGACAATTCTCAAAAGAAGATATGTAAATGGCCAACAAATGTATGAAAAAATGCTCAACATCACTAATGATCAGGGAAATGCAAGCCAAAACCACAATGAGATACCATCTTACTCCTGCAAGAATGACCATAATTAAAAAAAATTGTAAAACAGTAGATGTTGGAATGGATGTGGTGATCAGGGAACACTTCTACACTGCTGAGGGGAATGTAAACTAGTACAGCCACTATGGAAAACAGTGTGGAGGTTCCTTAAAGAACTAAAAGTAAAACTACCATTTGATTCAGCAATCCCATTACTAAGTAACCACCCAGAGGAAAATAAGTTATTATTTGAAAAAGATACTTGTACATCATGTTTATAGCAGCACAATTTACAATTGCAAATCATGAAACCAACCCAAATGCCCATCAATCAACTAGTGGATAAACAAACATATATATATATATATATATATATTTATATATATATATGCTGTTCATTCATTTTAATGTATATATATATATATGATGATTTATGTATATATATGATTTTATATATATATATATATATATATATATGATGGAATACTACTCAGCCATAAAAAGGAGTGAATTAACAGCACTTGCAATGACCTGGTTGAGACTGGAGAGTATTATTATAAGTGAAGTAACTCAGGAGTGGAAAACCAAACATTCTGTGTTCTCACTGATATGTGGGAGCTAAGCTATGAGGACACAAAGGTAAAAGAATGATGCAATGGACTTTGGGGACTTGCAGGGAAAAGTGGAAGTGTGGTGAGGGATAAAAGACAACATATATGGTGTAGTGTACACTGCTCAGGTGATGGGTGCGCCAGGATCTCACAAATCACCACTAAAGAACTTACTCATGTAACCTAATACCACCTATATTCCAATAACTTAGGGAAAATAAATAAAATAATGAAAAATAAAAACAAATAAATAAATAAAATCATATTTGGAAACATTACCCACAGAAAGTGAAACAGAAATAGAAGTCTGACATTAGTGAGGATTATTGCCTGCTAGAAAAACAAAATAGCAGCATTCTCCAGAGGATTATAACAAGACCCAGAGTCTCACAACATGACTTTTGAAATGTTGAAAAGACAATAAAAGTAATTTTGACATACAAAAATCCTAGGTAAATGACCAATTATAAAGGATTATCTTTTGATAATCAGCAGATATCAACCTGAAATAACATAGAAGTTGGAATTATGAGACTTCAAATTGTCTATTATAATTATATTCCATGAAGTAAGGGTAAACACTCTTGAAACAAATTGGAAGTAAAAATCCTGAGCATAGAAATAGAAGCTATGCAAAAGAACCAAATAGAATTTTTTATAATTGAAAAATATAAAGTTTGAAATAAAAAAATATCACTGAATGGTCTCATTAGCAAAATGGATAGGGCTGAGGACAGTCAATGAACTTGAAGGTAGTGCAATGGAAATTACTCAACCTGAACAACAGATTAAAGATTTGAAAATAGCTTATCTATATTTGTATAAAAACAAACACAACTTAGGGTTATTATAAAAATATACTCTGCATGATTCTGAAAAAGGATTAAAATACCAAGACTCTCCCTTATGATGACATGATTTAAAAAAAATTGATACATCTTATTTAGTCATAGAAATGTGTAATACTTGGGGTTGTCCACAAGGTTTATATATTCCCCTGTGGAAGGTACTAAGTAAAACCTTGGATGATCAAAGATTAGAAAAAAAGTTTGGGGTTTGCATAAATATTTAATCCAATTTTTATACTGCTGTCTCAGGTCAGGCCAGTATAGCTACCAAATAAGAAAGTTGTCATTTGACAATGTTTCAACATTGTTACATCTGTTTTATAGCCAGTAGTGATTGCTTCACTGAAGATTCCTGGGCTGGGAAAAGTTATGTGCACCCACTCCTGATGCATTCCCTGGGGACTTGGTCTAGTATGGAGGTAGTCTGAGCAGCCTTTATATTAATGTTTCCATGCTTCTTCCTGCCTTTGTCTGAGGCAGTTCAGTTCTTATAAGGCCATGAAGACAAGGCTCACCATACAGTGGTACATTTCAAATGTTTAACTCTTTCTAATCGGATGGATTGAAATGGTATGTCCTGGTGGTTTGCTGTGCATTGTTCTAATTAACTGTGCAGCCAGTGTTCACTTAGCATAGTGGTGTGGACTTTAAAAATGACTATGCAAGCTGAAACCATGCAAAGTGATCTGAATAATCAATGGAATAAATTACAGTTGTCCTTTGACCTTTAGAAATTCTTGTCAAAACATTTAAAACATTTAAAACTCTCTTTTGTATATTTACAAATATACAAAAAAATGAAAAAGAAATGCTAATATTTACTAAGCATATAATAATTTAAAACATTAGAAAAATGGAGAATGTGTTTTATTTCTTTGTAAACAAATTATCAAGAGAAGTTTAAACAATGCTTGTACTTTCTTGTTGTGTAACATGATACAGAGAAAGTATTTTTCCCATCCCTTGATGAATTGTTATATCTTTCTAAATTTGGAATATTTTATCCTTTCACTATTATAAAAGTGCAGATATCTGAAATTTCCATTATGGTGAAGTTTTTTGCGGGTGCCAGTTTCTCTGGGACATCTTTATCTTTTTTATTATAACCATGCTCCTCACTCACATCAATAAGTTTATCTTTGCTATTTTCTTCTGACATCACGTTAGAGTCTCTCAAGTGGTGGCATATCAGCACGCCCATGGCGAGCTAGCTTCTTTGCAGTTCCACTTATATTTGATTCAAACTTCACTTCCAACGTTATCCCTTTATTTCTTTGCTGTACTTTTATCTTTGTTGGTCATTTTTTTCTCCATAAAATGTTACATGGGGCCGGGCACGGTGGCTCAAGCCTGTAATCCCAGCACTTTGGGAGGCCGAGGCGGGTGGATCACGAGGTCAAGAGATCGAGACCATCCTGGTCAACATGGTGAAACCCCGTCTCTACTAAAAATACAAAAAATTAGCTGGGCATGGTGGCGCGTGCCTGTAATCCCAGCTGCTCAGGAGGCTGAGGCAGGAGAATTGCCTGAACCCGGGAGGCGGAGGTTGCGGTGAGCCGAGATCGCGCCATTGCACTCCAGCCTGGGTAATAAGAGTGAAACTCTGTCTCAAAAAAAAAAAAGAAAAAAAAAATGTTACATGGTACTACTCCTGGCAACACAGGCTGGGCACAGTGTCTCATGCTCATAATATCAGCACTCTGGGAGGCCAAGGCAGGGAGGATTGCTTGAGGCCAGAAGCTTGAAACCAGCTTGGGCGGCGGAATGAGACCCCATCTCCGTGTGTGTGTATGTGTGTGTGTGTGTGTGTGTGTGTGTTTATATTAGCTAGACGTTGTGCCATGTACCTGTAGTACCAGCGACTTGGGAGGCTGAGAATGGAGGATCACTTGAGCCCTGGAGATTGAAGCTGCAGTAAGCCATGATTGCACCACTTCACTCCAGCTGGGGTGTCAGATGATACCCTGTCTCTAGAGAAAAAAAAAAAAAAAAGAAGCAGCAGCAGCCACACAACTACATGCATTGCTGACTGTTTATAAATTAGATAACAGGTGTGCAATGACCAATTACTCAGACTTTAAAAGAAGTGGAATAGTTGGTCACTGATCACAATGAGCTTTCGTTATTTACACAGTAGACTGAAGAATTAGCAGCAAAATTTGTACGTCATGTAATTACTCAGTTAATAAAGCCTGGTGCTTGAAATTTAAACTATGTTGTTGGAATATTTGTGTTGTTTACTACACTATTGTGACTAAGATCTGTGCTCATCAGCAATGTGCAAAGTGAAGACTGCCTGATACCTAGAGCAACTCTTACTATCCATATTGGCCTTTCAGCTCTCTTGTTCTGAAAACTGCTGGTTCCAAACCTTTCACACTTTTTTCTATTTGGTAGCACATATTTTTTTGTTGAGCTCATATGTATGTTCAAAATATTTACCTATGTTAGTCATATACAAAGTAAGTTTCTATTTGTAACTTATTTTTTAGTTGTTTATACTACTGTCACGGAGATGATATTTTTCATTTTAATATAGTAAAATGTGTCTATCTTTCCCTTTGTTGTGATTTTTACCTTTTCTAGAATGGCTTTTGTATTCTGCTACTGCAAATATATACTCTTATATTTTCTTATAAAAGTTTTTTATAAATGGATTAGAGTTTATTAAGTGAAGGAGTGAAGGAGATGTGGCCAAACAGACGTATGTAACACCAAGCTGAACAGAACCTGCAATTTTTTAATAGAAATATTTTAGTTACACACAGGGCCACTTTCTCCCCCAATGACACAGAGGCCCCTCAAAGGAGAGGAGGAAGTAAGTCCTGTGGTAGGGTCAGTGGTTGCTCCTGGGTCTTGAAATAATCTTGATGGAGTTTTCAAGGCCAGACACCAGGCTAAGGGTTGAGAATTCACAGTGAATGCAGTTTCACCCAGCAAGATTGCTGTGACTGTGAAGCCCTGAGTGATAATGCAGGTGTGTGTTGTAAACTGAGAGCACTGTCTATGGTGGAAGCAGTAGAGGCTGCAGGTAAGGGTGACAGCTTTGCCCAGGCAACCTATGGGTACCATTGGGTTCTCGCCTGTCTTGCAAAGGAGCTTTTCCTTGAAACCTTCTGGATTGCTGTAAACAGCGGGGCTAAATCCCTCAATGGCTGGAGGCTGTGGTGGTTCAAAGGATTCCTCCAGAATCACAGGGCTGAGATTCACTATGTACTGGCAGGAACTGTGGGAAAAAATCTACAATTTGCTTTTCTTGTCTTATTGCATTGTATATAATTTCATTTCCAACCTAATGTTGGATAGGGTGATAGTACCAGATATTCCTATTTTCTTGACATTGACAGGAATGCTTTTAATTTTTGAAAATTAAATAGTATAGTTTTTGGTAAGTACTGGTGGATTTACATTATAAGAACAGGAATGTTTTCTTTTATCCACAGGGTTAGAAGCATTTTTGTTGAATAGATTTTGCATTTTATCAGATTATTATTCTGCTTGGGATAATCATATGATTTTTCTTTTTTAATCTTTAATGTGATGCATAAAAAAGACATTCTAAAAGCATACAAAGGCAAGACAATATATGAGAAACAACAAGCTACCGTCTTCACATAGCACACTTAAGCTCCATTAGCTGACCCTGGGGACCAAGTTCTAGGGTAATTGTTGTCCGGAGCAGTGGTGCCTCAGGGAAGTCATCTCTAGTGGAATATGAGTTCCTTCATCTAGTTAAAAAAAAAAAAGATGTGCCTTTTATTTTATTTATTATTTATTTATTTTGCCTCTGCCTGGCTGTTGGCCTTTCTGTGCTTTCAAAAGCGGATTGCATTGAGGAATAATTATCTTGAGTCATGGCATCAAACAGAGTAATATAGAAAAACTTGCACCTCATATTCTTACAGTCAACTTTGAACTTACAAAGTAGTACTGAACTGAGCTATGCGATTGAAGTCCTGGGAATTCATATTCATGTATATGCAAGCACAAGATCTATGTTAGCCTAAGCTGTTGGGTTTCACTGGTAGATGACCATCTTCATACTCATGCCTACTCCTCTGTGTCATCTTCTTTATCATCCTTGAGGTGAGTTTATGAAGCACTCTCCCGAAAATTGAAAACTGGACTAGAGGTGACTGGGCAGACACAGTAACTCTCACGTGTTTTGCGAGCCTGCTTTGCTCACAGAGATAGAAAACAGGGATTGATTCTATCCCACTGTGGGGTGTCTGCAGGCTCCTGCCAGATACAATTATGCCTTTAAAACAAAAATAACCCCAACAAAGGGAACAGTATGATGAGCAGCTCAGGAGCACAGCTTTTTTAGCAGTCTTTATCAAAATCCAGCTGACTTTCATTTGGTTTTCTTTGTGCCTACAAACAGGAAAGACAGGATTCATAGCCTGCCAAAGAGTCACACTTCCCTTTGGAAGCAACCGTATCAGAGAGGCACAATTGCTGATACCTTTCAAATCAGCCTACGGAAGGAAAAGAAGAGGCAGTGTTTCATCCACTTCAGCCCTACATCATTCCTGCAAACTGCCGCCTACACACCACCAACACACATACCAGACACTCCTTAAATGTAATCCTTGTCTGTTCCAATGCAAGAAGATGAAATGTGCTTCCAAGTGGCCACAGGAAACTCCCTGGCCCCCTACTTGATACTCTCTTCAGCAACCAGGGAGAGGAAATGTTCCATAGCTTTATGTATTTGTTTACTTGCCTATTATTTATTTTTCTTTGTTCATTTTCTGCTCAATGTTGATGGGATTTTAAAAAACACTTTGCTTACTGCTTTATTCATAGAACTTGAAATAGTGTTTGGCATATATTAAGTGCTCAATAAACTTCTGTTGAAAGGAGAATAGATAAAATAATATTTTCTTCCATTGTAACCAGCATGGTGTTTGCAAGATACTTGCCAGAGTGAATTATATAAAGAATGACAAATTCATGGAATTCTATTGTCTCCTATGCTGTGTCTGCGCTAGAGCTCGTCAGAGGAATGTAATAATTCAAGTTAGAGGGTTTGGTGCTGATTTAAATGTGTAATACTGGAATGAGATGAAAACATCACTGGGTAGATGCCAAAGGGAATTTGAGTTGCATTTAACTCTCTTCCTTTTTCTAACCTCTTTCCTATGGTCCTAATTCCAGAAATATCTCTAAATCTGAAATTGCAGATAGTTGAGTTCTGTGCCAGAATGACCTAAGGCTCTTGGGAAAGAAGGTTACAGACTTGGTAGATCTGATCCTTTAGCAAAGAGAAACCTAGTAAAACCAGGTCTAGTCCCGACCTAGTTTCTCAGGGAAGCATTTGGGCCACCACAATCTCCACAAGATTTAGGATTGTGAAATAACAACTAGCACCAACATTTAGGGGATTCAGTTAAAGTTTCCTAAGGAAATTGATCAATTTCCAATTAATCAGATTTAATATTTTGTAAAGAAGGAAAAGGAATTGGTGCCATTTTGTCCCCATGCTGGGATCTTCCAGAAAGGAAAAATATACAAAGTGGGAAGCATAATATATAAAAATACATCTCCCTACTAAATATTAGAAAATGATTTTGTTTTCATGTTAAGTGTACATGCCTGTCTCTATCTGTGTATTGAATGTGTATGATTATGTCTATGTGTAACAAGTGTGTGTATGTGTGTATGTGTTAATAGGTGTATGTGTGCAAATATACACTCATGCAAACATTCAGCAAATAGCTACCTATTTATATGCCTAACATTGTTTCAGGTGTGGAAATAGAGAAGTGAGCATGTGTAGACACTTTGTTTCTTGTTCACTTAAATTAGTGCTATTCTTATAATGAATGATAATAACTTTTATTTTCCTCTAAATATCTTAAAGCAGGCAGATATATATCTTTCTTGACTTAGATCAAAATGTTAGTGCTGGAAATATAATTTAAAGGAAAACAACAGAATGTAATCTGAAGTTATGAGTTTCAAGTTTGGCGTTCTCATGACTTGGGGGAAGCATGACTTTTTGTAGCCTTCATATGAACCACCACTATTGGTATAAGAAAATACTGTATCTCTGAAAGAAATAGGACCTGTACAAAGTGACCCGAAAGACACAAGAAAAGGTGAATTCTAAAAAGTATTTCACTTCACAAGATTTCACTTTACACTGAGATTTCTACTGCCAGAGTTACTTTTTAGGTTTATCACTGTTCCTATTAAAACACATATATATTGGGCATAATTTAGTGATGGGACTATATTCTGAGAAATGCATCATTAGGCAATTTTGTCACTGTGCTAACCTCAGAGTGCATTTATACAAACCTAGATGGTATAGCCTACTACACACCTAGGCTGTATGGTGTAGCTTACTAATCGTAGGTTACAAACAAGTACGGCATGTTGCTATACTAAACTCTGTGGACAATTACAGCACAATGGTAAAATTTGTGTATCTAAACATAGAAAAGGTAGAAAGAAAAGGTATAAAAGATAAAAAATACTATATGTATATAGGGCACTTACCATGAATGGAGCTTGCAGGACTGGAAGTTGCTCTGGGTATGTCAGTGAGTGAGTGGGGAGTGAATGTGAAGGCCTGGGACATTACTGTACACTACTGTAGACTTTATCAACACTGAACAATTGAGCTACATTAAATTTATTAAAAGAATTTTGTAAATATTATTAAAATTAAGTCTTAGTTTACTATAGCTTTTTATTTTGTGAATTCTTAATTTTTAAAAATCTTTTTGACTCTTGAAATAACACTTAGCTCCAAACACAAACACATTGTACAACTATACAAAAAAAGTTTTAGTTCTCATTCTGTAAGCATCTTTCTGTTTTATAAATGATTATCTTTTTACTTTATAAACTTTTTGTTAAAAACTAATATATAAACGCATACATTAGCCTAGGCGTACAGAGATGATCATCAATATCGCTGCCTTCCACTTCCACTTCTTATCCCATTGGAAGCTCTTCAAGGGCAATAACAAGCATCGAGCTGTCATCTCCTATGATAGCAATGCTTTCTTCTGGAAACCTTCTGAAGAACCTGCCTGAGGCTTTTTTACAGTTGACTTTCTTTATATAAGTAGAAGGAATGCACTGTAAAATAATGATTAAAAGGTATAATAAATAATCAACCAGTAACATAGTCATCTCTTTTCGAGTATTACGTACTGTATATAATTGAATGTGCTAGGCTTTTATATGACTAGCAGAGCAGCAGGTTTGTTCACCTCAGCGTCACCATAAACACCTGAGTGGCAATTTGTGCCTGACTTGGGATGGCTGCAACATCACTAAGCAACAACAATGTTTGGTTTCATTATAATCTTTGGATACCATTGTTGTATCTGCATCCATCATTGACTGAACCGTGGTTATACAGCACATGACTGTAATCCAGAGTGAGTGACACTGTAAGCTGCTGTAAATCAGTATCATCTTAATGTGATTATCATATTAAAATCTTTCCAAAAGACAGCTCATTGTGTACAGGGCACAGCAAACAAGAGAAGAGGAGGTGCTCTCTAGGGCAAGGCACTGCATTGGGACCCCCTTTGGCCAAAAGGCTGACCAAGGAAGGGTAATGGGAAGGGTGAGGAAGAGAGGAGAGAACAGAGTGGGGGCAAACTGGGGTTTATTCTGATGTAAAATAAGGATTATTATTAGCTGTATGGGGATCATATTTCTTGTATTTATATTCATGAGCCCAAGAACAGCATGGTAAATATTATAATTAAATCATATGCATTTGTAATTACCATATTACACTACAGAATCAGAAAGTACCGTACTTAAGCAACACACAAAGAAATTCCATTGTCCTTTAAGTCCTCATGTTAAAGTGACTACAGATTGCAAAGTGAGAATTTATAATTTTGGAGTGTTTTAAGATTATTGGATATGTATGAAAGGCAAATATAAAAGTCCTCAATGTGTATCAAATGAAAGAGACCCTGGAGGGGACAGCTGGCCTAATTAGAAACTAAATTTTATTCTAAAACCAGAATGCCAGTCTGCCGATTTACAAGGGTAAATGTAACTTCCAGGATAAGAGGGAACCAGCACGTCTGCTTACTCCAAGGTAGCCACATGGGAAGCTGAATGATCTAGACATTTAGGGATGGGCTTGAGAGTTACATAGACATGGCCGTGAACCCTGGGTCTGCCACGGACCAGCTTGTGCTCTCAGCTGGTTTTCTAACCTTTCTAAACCTCAGCCAATGCATTTGTTCTATATTTTCTATAAAATGGAGGAAATAGTCTTTACTTTAAAGAATTATGATATCATGTGTGTCAAGAGAAGAGCTCAATATTGATACTGGTTAGGCACACAGTAAAATGGTGGTTTTTATCATTACTCATGTCATTCAAATAGATAATGACATCAGGCTCTGGCAACCTGATGTGGCCCTCAGACTAAGTCCTTCTTCCCTGAAAGAGTATTTGAATAAAAACTTAATGATGCTTAATGAGTTAGTGGATTTCTACCTTGAAATTTTTGCACTCCTCTGATTCATGCACTTGGCTCAATGAGTGCTGTTGAAAGTTAAAGAATTGTGGAAAGATTATAACAACAGCCAGACAAAAATTAGTTTTTCCTTTGCTATGAAGCCTCATACAATGCCAGCATCCTGGTACACTGCCCAGATTTCAGGGTCTAATCTCAGCTCCCTAGTTTCAGAAAGTACATCTTGTTATTGCCCCAATTTGACTGGAACCAAGAAGACATTTTAAGACTAACTAAACATTATAGATATATTGTATATATTATATAAATGTATTTGTGTTAGATATATATATAAATTAATCTGAACTATTAATATTAGTTTATTAATATTGATGGGGATTAGCGTGTAAATGTTTCCAGGAACCTGAGTGTTCAAGCATTTTACTAGGGCATGTTTTCCTTCACTAATCTATGAACTTTGTGGGCTCTGAGTTGTCGGGCAAGAATAACATTTGCACAATGGGAAGTCGATTTGTCAAGAGAAATGTTTCATGCAGACCTCAATGAAGCCTAAACATCCTTGTGTTGAATAAGAATTTTATTGTGACCTTTCTAATCAACAAAGAATCATTACACCCCTATGAATCAAACGTTTTTGTCACAATACCACTGGATAGCAAATCCCCCCATGACTCAAGACATTGTACATTAAGCATTAATTTAGCTCACATGTCTGAGGATCAGAGGTCTAGTGTGGACTAGCTGTGTATTCTGGTCTCAGCTGAGTTCACTTTCATGTCTGGCAGTGAGCTGTCAGTGAGCTAAAGTGACAAGGATGACTTAGCCATGTACCTTTCTTCCTCCAGCAGGGCAGTAGGCATATGTTCTCACAGCAGTGTCAGTGGGTAAGAACTGAGCCCAAGGTGCAAGCTCATTTCAAGCTCTGCTTTAGTCATACTTGCTAAGTCCATGGGCCATGGCAAATCACATAGACAAGCTTGGAATTGGTGAGTGAAGGCAGTAATAGTTACCCAGCAAGGGCAATGGATATAGGGAAGTGTGAGTAATCAGGGCCGTCAATGCAATTGATTGATCAGGGTCTCACCTTGCTGTACAACTACCTCTAATCTTGACTCTGAGATGCAGTCTTAACAAGTTTTACTGATGGGCTTTTCATGATATTGACCAATGATCTCTTGCTTTAAAAAAATAAGATTTTTTTCTGATTAAAATAATAAAACTTATTGTAGAAAATTTACAAAAATTGAAAACATCTCACCTCCTAGAAATAATCTCTTACTTTTTTAACTTGACTCTTTTCAGGTTGTTCCATGTGTTCTTTTTAGTTAAATGTGAGAAATACAGAATAATACTATTAAGAGAATTACAATTATCTATAACTGCAACTCTAAGAAATAACCACTGTTAGCATTTTATCATATTTCCATCTGGTATTTTCTATTTTCTGTGTGTATGTGTATATGGATATATATTTGCATGTATTATGATATTGCATGTATGATTTTATATCCTATTCTCTTGAAACTGTTACATCAATAGCATTTTTTATTTAAAATTTTTAAATGATTTTAATTATATGAATATACAATTTAATTAATAATTCCTCAACTATTATTCAATAGGTTGTAGAAAATCATTAGTTCCACCATTCAACCAATTTTTAGAATCACTTACCTACAGTTCAAGGTCCTGTTCTTATTAGTTGGAATAAAATAAAGCTGACTTACAGTTCCTCTTCTAATATGTCTTCTTAAATAGGATTGTAATTGGTACTTTATGTACATTTTTGTTCACATCTCTAATTATTTTTAAAATAAGTTCTTCCAAGCAGCATTATAAGGTTGAAAGATAGGAATATTTTTGCTATTCTTTAAACACAAATAAACTGCTCAAATAGATTCCAAAAAGGCCATATCAATTTATGTCTTTTATGTGAGTGAGAATGTTTCATTATCTCACTGGTCCTTCACACACATTGCATATATAATTTTTGAGTGTAACTTCCTGCTTTGATTTCATATTTTTTATTAACAGTTGAACACATTTTCTATATTTATATTCCTCTTTTATTTTTTCTTATTAACTGTTCTAATTACTTTCACATTGATTGACATAAGCTTTTCATATATTAAGGATATTGAACCTATTCTGCCAGATATGTTGCAAATGTTTTCTCTCTTTTTATTATTTGTTGTTTATGTTTTGACATAAAAAAGTTTAGAATTTTATCCAGTCAAGTATATTGATTGCTTCCTTTGAGATATCTCCCATTAGTTTTAAATATGAACAATTTGCCTTATCAAGAATGGAACAATTATTCATTTATATTTTCTTCCAATTTATTTCTTTTTTAATGGGATTCTTTAATTCATCTAGATTTTATTTTGATGTTTAGTTTTATATGAGGATCGAAATTGATTTCTTTTTCCTCATAAACTTAGCCTATTTTCCCAGCACCATTTATTGAATAATTGACCCCTTATCATTGATTTGTGAAGCTTCCTCTGTCACATACTAACCATGAAGACACAAACCCTAGTCTGCTTAGGGGCCCTGTTTACTGGTAGATTTTATTACTTGCTGGATATTCAGTGGCAACACAGAATTGCTACACATAGTCTTTACTTTCATAAGGATGCAGAGCCATATAAAGAAAAACAAATATGGCTTTTGAGATAAAATCTGGATTCAAATCCTCATTGTACAGCTTGCTGATTATATGAACCTGAGTGGGCCACTTAATTTTTCTGAATCTCAGCTTTCTCAACTGCAATATAGTTATAATAATACCTTCTTGATATACTGTTATATGAAGCAAGTAAGATAACATGTGGAAGAATTTTGTGAACTGTAAAAAGCTTTAGCAATGTTAATTTTCATAATTAATATATGACCTGGACTTCAACTTTATTATGGAGCCTTATTAGATATGGCTAGTTTTGAGTTCAGATAAATTCAGTAAAGAAAGGTGAAAAAGAAGGTAAAAACCTAGCCAGACCTCTGCTCTATTATGCTTTGAAGAGGAGTCCTGAACCATCTTCTAAAGTGTGTTTCCCATTTTTGTTCTATGTAACTGGAAGGCAATGTTGTAAATACCAAGCAGGATAGGTATTAATTAATGAGGTCAAGTGTAAATGCCATTAGATGTGGAAGAGAGAAGGTAAAGCAATTAGTGGGAACGCTACAGAAAATGTTTTAAACAGTAGCAAAGAAAGACTATAAACACAGAAACCTACCTTGAGAAAATATTTCACTGTGACAAAAGAAAGGAGTTGTCTAAGTGACTTCCCCTTCAAACTGTGAACTCAGCAATAGCTTGATACACAAGGATAAACAGAAAAATATTGCTTCTCAACCAAAACAATTAGAAAACTTAAACTACAGTTAATGAGTTTGGAGAATAAAGAAGAAACAAGGTTTATTTGCACTTCCCTGCAGCCCTAGCTTGAGAATGAAAAAAAGTGTCTTCCAGTGTCCAGAATGTTCTCTAAGTCCCAACCTAAAAATCCTCGATGACCTGGATAGTGGAGACAGCACTGCTTCCACATTTTCTCATAATTCCTTGAAAAGCCTGTAATCCCAGAACTTTGGGAGGCCTAGGCGAGTGGATCACTTGAGGTCAGGAGTTTGAGACCAGCCTGGCCAAGTTTCTCCATCTCTACTAAAAATGCAAAAATGAGCCAGGCATGGTGGTATGAGCCTGTAATCCCAGCTACTTGGGAACCTGAGGCAGGGGAATCGCTTGAACCCAGGAATCAGAAGTTGCAGTGAACTGAAATTGCACCATTGCACTCCACTCCAGCCTGGGTGTCACAATAAGAAGCCACCTCAAAAAAAAAAAAATAAAGAAAGAAAAAGAAAAAGAAAATCCTCTAAGAATTAGCTCATAGATAAACCCATAAGGAGTAATCACAACCCATCACTATACTCAAGGTGGAATCTGTTTACTAATCACTAAAAAGAACTCACATTCATCTACCACAGCAGGCTTATAGTAGATATTTGATTCATGAGTATTGACTTGGATTAAATCATGCCATCTCTAGATTCAGTTATATGATTGCTTATTGGGACTTCTCTTTCTAGCGACTCTTCTAGACATGAGACAGATGCAGAGATAAATCAGACTTTTGTTTTCTTTGCCCAAGTAGCTAAAGTTTAGTAAAGGGATAGTAAATACATTCATATGGATAAAAGTTATGGATGGCATCAGCCTGATATAGACAGGATATTACATGAATTCAGCAGAAGGAAAAATACATAAGCATAGGGAAAGCATGGAAGCCTTTATCAAAGAACAGACACGTCAGAAATGCAAGAGTGAGTGAGAGAGAAAGAAAGAGAGATAGAGGCACTTGTGATAGTAAATATAGCATTAGCAATGTTCTGGTGGTACAAAGCTGAAGGTGATGTAAATAAGAAACTGAAAAAAAAATTAAATGCAATGTTAGCTTTTGACAGACAAATTAGTATCATGAATACCAAGTAATGGAATATGGCTGGAAACTGAAGCCACTAGATGAGGGCCCTATTTTTCTGCAGGAAGGGGTCCCTCTGCAGTTCACATCACTGCCCATGGTAAGGATTTATTTATTGCATAGATCGCTATTCCTGATTTCACCAGCAAATCCTAAATTCCCCTGTAGAAGCATCTGCCAGTCACATAACCTTTCAAATGCTTTCTACTCTAAGCCAAAATATAATCGCAGAAAAATAGGCCATGGTACTCTTGTTTGTTTGTTGTTTCTTTCCTTTTTTTTTTTTTTAGCCAGATTGTCAAATGACTTGTAGTTGTATAGTAACCTGATATTGTAAAATTAGCTATTACTCACATGTAGTAAGAGCTAATATTTATAAAATGATTTTCTACAGTTTATTCCCTCTTACTGGTACATCTCTGTGTCTCCAATTAAAGAAATGAACATAATCTTATCTACTCGAGTTCCTTCAATGGAAAATTTCAGGGATTCCAAAATGTAAAGTGGTGACATAAGTAAAAAATACAGTTTAAAGAACAACTCTTCACATTTAATAAAAGAAGATTAGATTTCAAACACATAAGCCTACACCAGCCCTGACCCTGCTTCTTGCCCTCTGTGTTACCTTGGCTAACCAGATAGACACTTGGGACCTCTGTTTCCTCATCTATAGCAAAGGAGGAGAAAAACATCTACCAATCACATGATTAATAGGATGATACAACTAGTATGGATAAAAGTGTTTCACAATCTGTAAAGCATCAGGCATATGGAAAAAATCACTAATCAAAATAAAGCAGATTCTCTAACGGTTATTGTTTTGTTAAAGTCATTTAATTATCACCACTTACCTTACGTGCCAGGACCACTGTCCATGTGGAGTTGGCATGCTCTCCCCATGTCTGCATGGGCCTTCTCCAGGTACTCCCATCTCCTCCCCTGTCCCAAAGGTATGCACGCTTGGTGAACTGGTGTGTCTACATGGTCCTATTCAGAGTGAGTGTGATTGCATATGATTGTGCCTTGCAATGGAATGGTGGTCTAGACAGAGTTGGTTCCCACATTGTGCCCTGAGCTACGGGGACAGACTATGGTGATCCTCAACTCTGAACTGGAATAAACTGGCTGGAAAATGAATGAACAAATACAAATTATTGTCAATTAGAAATTTGTAATGTTGGCCAGGTGTGGTGGCTCATGCCTGTAATCCCAGTACTTTGGGACACAGAAGCAGGCAGACCACTTGAGATCAGGAGTTCGAAACCAGCCTGGCCAACATGGAGAAACCCTGTCTCTACTAAAAATACAAAAATTAGCAGGGCATGGTGACACATGCCTGTAGTCCCAGTCACTCAGGAGGCTGAGGCAGGAGAATAGCTTGAACTCAGGAGGCGGAGGTTGCAGTGAGCCAAGATCATGCCACTGCCACTGGGTGACAAAGCAAGACTCTGTCAAAAAAAAAAAAAGAAAGAAAAAGAAAAGAAATTTGTAATCTACAGGAGGAAGTGCCTCTGATAGTTTCACTTTGCAAACATTTATTCTTTGATTTGACCCACCACTATGACCACTGTCACTTATTGGTTCACCAAAAACTGGGTAAATAATTACCTTACTTGTTTGTATTAATCTTTCTTAAGTGTCTGTATAACTCACATGTATTTCAATGTTTAATATTGGAAGTATTTTTGGTCTTTCTTTAGAAGTTTGATGATATTGTTGTGACCAAAAATATGCCATAAGAACTTAACTCTTGTTTATATCAATTAGTCTATGGTAAAATGGATTTTCATTTGGTGTTTTGCTTAAAGTTATGCTTTCCGAGAATTTATCCATGGTGTTAGGTGAGGATTGCCATAACAACTCTTCCCAAACACACTTTATTTCCACTCCTTTAATTATTTCTGCTACTTATGATTACATGTTTTCTATCTATCTTGTCATCCATTTTCCTGTCCTGCCCCACATCTGTAGACTTTATTTTGGTATCTGGAAATTAACATGCTATTTCTATTTGGCAATCAATGCACATGTCTTCTAGCTTTTGGCTGAAACTACTCTGAACATAGGCAGCTTTCTTATAAATTTCAGAGTATACTATTTGGCGTTTCCTTTTCCAAGGTCCCGGCTTTGACATTCACTGTGCTAAGGGTATGTATGTTCCTAAGTCTCTGTATATCCAAATGAGGGGAAAGTCATCTCTCTGCCCAGTGTGGGCCACACCGTGTCTTTCCACCCTCAGTTTTCTACAAGTACCTGTATTCTCTCTCAGGTTACTACCTATTCAGCTGCTTCTTAAGGTTTCATCATTTCCTTATATGAATATCATTGCAAAGGATGTATAACATTATTAATGTTAGTAAATATAATTAACATGGATTAAGCCTACTATGCAAGCCTGGGGTTTATAAATTATTACATCAGCGAATAACTTTTAAGCTAATATTCATTGAGAACTTACTACATACTGGGGACTTAATAAATCTTGTTTCATGTATTATTAATAACAACTCTGAAAATTAGGTATTATTAGCTTTCTTTGATAGGTAAGAAATTTGAAACAAAGTTAAGGTTGTGATTTGTTTAACATCACAAAATATTACATGAAATGGCTGGAATGTGGAGTCCAATCCTGACTATAAAGCGTAAGCCCCTTCCATTCCATCATGACGTGTCAGGCAAATGCTTTGTGGTTTGAGGAGACACTTAAATTCTCTTTAATGATATATTGGGTGGGTCCAGTCACCCTTCAACTTCTCATTGTTTTTGAGGGGCAGTTACTGTACCATTTGCGGCCAAAAGAGATATAAATGGAAATGGGAAGAGCACAAATCACCCTTTGCTAAAGGCCGAGAGGAGACATTTAGGAGCTCAAGACAAAGCTCTCCTGAGCAGGAAATGGAGTCAAGGCCCATTCAGTTTATCCATGTCATATCACCAATCCAGCAACAGCTTACTAGGGCCTGTGGCTTCTGGAAAGGGAGGTTTCATCTGTAGCTCAGCACTTCAGAGTCAAGCATTGGGCAGTGCCCAGGAATTAGCCAGCTGTGGCATTGAGGGTTCACCTTAATCAGGGCCTATTTAGGCTGATTAGTGCCGTTATGGAGGCCAGCTGTTTCCCTGATAAGTCAGGCAGGGCTCTGACTAGGTCCTGTGCACAACAGATACTACTGCCTACCAGAAAAGTCCTGCTTCCACACCCAAAAAGAGCACAGGTTTAGATGAGATCTGCTGTGCTCCCATCATCTGCTTCTTGCAGGGCCTGAAGGGGACTAGCTCAGTAGCTGACTCACCTTTTCAGCCCTCCAGTGTCTAATCCTGAGGCCATTGGTGATCTTCAGATGACATGGTTAAAGGGAGAAATGATTCAGAAGGTTGTCGCAGAACAGTAAGCCAGACAGATCCAATCTGCAATAAATACAGTTATAAAACAAGTGACTTAGTCAGCGAGGGCAAGGGCAAAACTCTAAGCATCTGAGTTTGCTGGGTAGCTCATCTTGGCTGTGAACCTACGGACAGCAGTGGGATGCAACCCTGCTGCCATTAGATAACTTCATTCTGCTAATTCTCTGGGGATAAATAGAAGAGCCCTGAGATTATAAACTTTTTGGAGTAGAAAGTGATTATCTTGCAGGCCTAGGTCAGCCAGGGCAATAGCACACATCAAAGTGTCTACATGCAATGTTTATCCCTCTCATCTGCACAAAATACTCTTGTCAAATTAATACAGCAAACTTGTTACAGTAAATCATGGTGCCTGGCTTTTCTTTTCCTTTCACATATACACCATTTATTTTTTTTCTTATTAGAATTTGGCTTTAACTGAAGGCTTTGCTTTCCAAATTTTTATAGATATATAACGTAGGTTCATATATCAAAGAGCTAAAAATGTATAGATTTCTTATAAAATTAATGAAATTTAGATGTGACATTATCCTAACATGTATGATCAATGACTCAAAGGTTCACTTCCTTGCAAAGTGAATCAACCGTAACTGCCTTGTTCAGAAAGAATATCTATATCTATTTATATCTGTATCATCTGTATCTATGTCCATATATAAGGAGAGATCATTGAAACCTTGAATGTCTTATTTTATTTTATTTTAGATTCAGGAAGCACACATGCATGTTTGTCCCATGGGTATGCTGCATGATGCTGAAGTTTAGACTTCCAATCATCTGTTGCCCAAGTAGCAAACATGGTAGCCAATAAGTAGTTTTTTAAAACCTTTCCTCTCTCCTTTCCTTCCCCTCTCTGGAGTCCTCAGTATCTATTGTTTTTGTCTCTGTGTCTCTCTACACCCAATGTGTAGCTTCCAGTTATAAGTCAGAAACGGCAGAAACCCTGAAAGTCTTAATTTTTATAGAATCGATATGTTCCATTTTTAACCTATTCCAAAAGGAAATGTGTTAGAGAAACTAATTGTAATTTGGTGTCAAGTAGCTTTGTTTTTGCCATATGTTCTGCATGTACTGTGATTAGAAGGAATGGAGATAGAACTTGGGTAATGTTGGATAACTAAAGCACCCTGCAAAATGTTTATGAAATAATATTAATCTTAAAAACGGCAGAACAAGTGTCGTATAGACTATAATTGTAAATATATGAAGTAATCATGTATGTGTAAAGCATACAATAATTAAAATAACTGCCTTCAGATGATGGGGCTATGAGATTCTCACTGGTAATAACATCTTTGATGTTATTTAAGATGGTTTGCAGTTCGTCTCTCTGAAGTCTGTGTGGATGACATGATGAGTCGAAAGCCCACTGCCATAACCACTATGCTGCTCTCTGTTCCTCTCCCTCAAATCGGAGAGTTGTATACAAGATTATGGCACAGAACCATGTGGTTGCATTTCAGGGCAACATGTTACTTATAAGGCCAAATTAGGGCCGGGCGCGGTGCCTCACGCCTGTAATCCCAGCGCTTTGGGAGGACAAGGCAGGTGGATCACGAGGTCAGGAGTTCAAGACCAGCCCGGCCAAGATGTTGAAACCCCGTCTCTACTGAAAATACAAAAATTAGCTGGGCGCTGTGGCATGAGCATGTAATCCCAGCTGCTCAGGAGACTGACTCGAGATTTGCTTGAACCTGGGAGGAGGAGGTTGCAGTGAGCCGAGATTGCTCCACTGCAGTCCAGCCTGGGTGACAGAGTGAGAATCTGTCTCAAAAAAAAAAAAAAATGTCAAATTAGAAAAGAGTTGGAGCGGGGAGTCAAAGCTGTGCTCCCTCCCTGATTCTATAGCAAAATGGCTGGAAAGCATTGAACAGTTATTTATCTCAGGCCAATGTTCTCATCTAAAAAATGAGAAAAGGACTTCTTATCCCATAGTTAAGGATTTAAGCCTATCACATAGATGTCGTGCTTAGTGTGGTGCTCAGCCCCCTGCAAGCCCTTAATGAATTTTAGTTCCTTTGCCTTTTTTCTCATTAGTTTCTACATAAGTCACCATCCTCACTGTACAGGGCCAATCATAAATAAGTAATAAAATTGTACTGTGAGAATGGTAAGAAACCTTGGAGGGCATCTACAGAGCCCATATTTTAGAAAAAAAAAAAAAAAAAAGAATGAGAAATAGAAAGACACACAGGAAGAATGTGGCATATTCCAGGTGCCCAGAATTGTGAGAAAATCACTTTTCAATTTTTTCTGGAAATTTATGCTGGAGATGATTTTGGCCAGCCTAAATGTGTTTACCTACTATAAACAAATAACATATTCCAGGGACATACAAGCTAACCAAAGACAGGTGAGACTTACTCCTTCCCTTCCTCTCTTATTCTAACCCACTGATCAGAAGGATAACATTTGAGTTTAAGTTTAATGTGGCCTCAGTCACCAAAACAAAGAATGCATTAAGCCTTCAGGGGTTTCCCCTCTGTCTACCAGCTGTATTGTACATTTAGACTTCCCTGTTCTCATGAGTCACACGCTAGGCAAAAACACCAGCATGAGAGAAGAGAAGAAAACAGGTGGGAAGTGGGTCTCCTGTTTCCCCTTGAACTGATAGGAAGACTCCATATGTACACAAGCATACACACACAGAATTCACATGTGTCTGCTATGTTACTATTCCAGACAGCAGTGACACTTTCACAAGGATGACGGTATCTCAGAAAGACTATGGCTCAGACAGCTGCAGACGATGTAAAGGCCCTTTTTGGCCAGGTCAGGACAAGGACAAATGATTTAGGCAGTAATAAGGGGGTGGGGGGGCTCAGCCATATAGTGCAAAATCTGCACTTTCCACTCAAATGCAATGTGACTAGCAGTCCCCCTCTTTCCCAAACCAAGAGGGCACTCGGCCCTCTGTGAAATATACAAATCTACTTTGCTAACCACCTTTACCACATATTCTTGAGCAAACAGAACAGATTCTTCCAGACCACACTGTTCACATCTCCCTTTCCCACACTTGAAGAGTCTCTAGTTTCTTAAATTGCTTTCGGTAATTTGTGTGGTTTTCATTCTACCCTCTCTAGAAGCCTTGTTGGAAAACAGCACTTGGCAACTCTGCTGTCTCCTTCCCTCTCAGGGTTACATTAGTTTTTATTTCTTACCTCTGCTTCTTCCTAAATGGTGTCATCGGAGATTGACAGAAGCCCAAAATGATTTGTTGGGATTCCTCAGGTAGTAAATGCCTCTTCAGAGCACTGCAGAGAAACACCAGTATTATGGCTTTCCAAAATTGAATTTTTTAGTGTTCGAAATCGAATCGTAAGTGAAAAAAATCAGAATGCAAAGTCATATGTCAACCACAATTGATAAAATATGTATGTATGTAGATGGATTCTGAAACATTATAGGCACAGATAAGAATGATGATTCGGGGGTGCTGGGGTTCAGGCTGATTATTGTTTTTTGTATTTTCTTATGTCGTCATTGTTAATATTTCCATTTTTTAAAGATTCCGAAAACACTTTCTGGGACTAACTGCCACTGGGATAAACTAAACTCAATCAATGATATGAGTAGCAGCTTGGTTTTCTTGCCAAATGGCTATAATCAGAGTTGTAATCATAGTATGAACTTTTTTCCTAATTAAGCAAAATCCATCCAAGGTCAATGGAGGAAGAAACACAGAGGAAGTGGGGACTAACTATTAAACCATAGATATCCAGCTAAATCTGTCAATCATTACGAGTCATTCAAATGTAGGAGTCACTGCAGGGCTTACTTCAAACATTGGAAGCAACATTACCATTGGCATCCTTCAAAAGATGGTTGAAAGAGCAATTACAATTCACAAGGATACCTGATTTGAAAAGGATAGGAATTGGATCCTTGAATATTTGCCACAAACTAAGGGCAGAATTAGCAGACATACAGCACAGTTGTATTCAGAAAACAAAAATAGCAACCAAAACCAAGTTTATTTAACTCTTAATGTTTTCTTTTTTTCAGGATCAACTTCTTTTTTTTTTTAGGTTTCAGCAACCCTCGAACAGGTTTCAGGGATCAAAGTCTCCCTTATGTTACTGTAGAAATAGATCTGCTTTGCTTATTACAAAACTTGATCTTTCTAGATTTGGACATTTTATCTTTTGATTCTGATCACAGCATAACCCCAGAGGACAGTCTATGCTTAAAAGAACTTTTTTTTTTTTTTTTTTTTGAGACAGAGTCTCACTCTGTTGCATGGGCTGGAGTGCAGTGGTGTGATCTCTGTTCACTGCCACCTCCACCTCTCATGTTCAAGCGATTCTCCTGCCTCAGACTCCCAAATAGCTGGGACTACAGGCATGTGCCACCATGCCCTGCCAATTTTTGTATTTTTTAGTAAAGACAGCGTTTCACCATGTTGGCCAGGTTAGTCTCAAACTCCTGACCTCGTGATCCACCTGCCTTGGCCTCCAAAATGCTGGGATTAAAGGTGTGAGCAACTGCACCCAGCCAAAAGAACATCTTTAGCTAATCATGCAGTGATGGCTGGTAAATGATGTAAAACGGCTTCATCACCTTAGTTTCTTCCCTTAGAATTAAAACTAAATATGTAGCTACCACCAGTATCACCTTCCAACCAAAAGCAACATTGCTTAATAGATGTTGTTTGTAGAAGATATGATATAGCCTGCTTGTGTGAGCAATATTTGTACCTGCTACTAAACTCTAAATGTCTACTGTCTCTCTTCTCACTGGTTTGACGTCAGAGTAGAGGCTTCGTCTTTTCCTGAGCTGGAGGCAAGAGACACACCAAGATCTCTGCCCTGCTTATTGTTTCTAACTTTCCATCCTGCCTGCCTAGAAACACCTTTGGTCAAAGCTTAGTCTTGTTAGATTAAAAAAGCAAAATAAAGAATGATTGCTTACATACAATAACAGAAAAGATGTGAAACTCAGATCTTAATAATATTCCATTTAAATTTGTTCAGCAATTATTTATTGAGCATTGCTTTTGCTGGGGATACACATGTGACTTCAAGAAGTTCAAAGTTCAAAGAGGGAGATAAGGCAATGTTCTGAATCTTTTGTCTTGCACTGTCCAGTCTTTCTGCAATGGTGAAAAGGTTTTATGTCTGTGCTGTCCAATATGTGACCTCCAGGCACCCAAGTCTATTCAGCATATAAAATGTACCTGTGTGGCTGAGAAACTAAAATTGTATTTACCTTTCATTATTACACATGTTAATATTCACATGTGGCTGGTGGTTATCACACTGCTGGTGTATGATTCATCCAGAAGACAGAGATGTATCCAGTGAAAGGAGAACACAGAGGACAGGTACCTCCCTCAGATTGGGACAGGAAGTAATGGTTCCCTGAAAAGGCTGAAACTTGGCCTGAGTATTCAGCAGTAAGTAAGAGTTAATAAGATAGAGAATGAAGGCAGAGAAGGGTTCTTCAGATGGATATGACAGTGTACATAAAGACGCTGGAGTGCGGAGGGCATGGTACACTCTAGCGACTGCAAACAGTTCTCAGTAGCTGAGGCTCGGGGCTTTTGTAAATTTACTGCAGGGTGAGGCAAGGGAAGGAGGCTAATCCTGAGCAGTCTTCTGACATTGTTTAAGAAATACTATTGCCATCAGGGACATCATCATTGTTAGTTTTGCTTTTAGAAAAAGCAGCCCAGTAGTAATACAGAGAATGGATTCACCGGGAAAGAGACTCAAGTCAGGGAGACCAACTAACAGGCTAATAATCTAAGCCTGATGATGGTGTTGAAGGCCTGAACCAAAGTAATAGTACACTTGATATTTCTAGGAACATCAGTAACTTTCCAGCAGCTGTCTGGAACCAGTGCTACCAAAATGACATTCACAGGAAACTTTCCATTCTACGTCAAAGAAGAGATGGGTGGCATCACCATGTATTAATTTGATATGAATGAAACAAACCAGAGATGGAAAGAAATCTAAAAATGCCTTCCTTTAGAATATACCATGAGTGTTTATTTTGAGTCTAAAAGGTACTATCAATTTTTAGCCCAATATAATATAGCATCCTCTTTTACTATTGAAAACATTTATTTTGTGGAAAGAAAACAAAACAGACTTTAAATTTATGGAATTTCCTTACATCAACCAACATATAATAGGGAATAAGCCAACTCCAAGGATATTTCCAAGTATTATCTTAAATATTGTTTCCTCAAGAAAGACTTTTCTATCACACACCATTAGGTTCTCCTACTAAATACTCTTGTAGCAACCTGGGCTGTCTCTGGGTATTTTACACAACTGCAATCGGGTCTAGGTTTGTGTAATTCTTTGTGTCATATCTGTATCTTCTCCATGAGGCCAGGGTTTAGGAAGCCTTGTGAACCACTGTATTTCAGAACATGGCCCAGGGACACATGCTCAGTAAACCTGCCTTGGCTGATGGATACAATATACTAAAATGCAGAGAAATGGTTTAAACAAGAATTACTCTCTCCTTGTTTTAATTTCCTCCCTAGAAAGGAGAAATCATCATTGCACTTTCAAAAGATTCCTACGATCCCCTTATTTTTTAGTACCACGTGTAGCTTTACACTCAGCATCACAGTGGCTGAAACTTGATTCCACAGTTTCCCATAAAGATGCTCAAGCTTTAAGATCTGATAGCCTACATTCTCCCTTCAGTGTCTCTGGAGTAGAGTTAATTGTTTTTAAAGGCTGTATACACCCCGTGTTTTGCACTGTGACTGTTGTTCCTGTGCCTACACCATAGACATAGTGAGGTTTTTTTTGTTAGAAGATCACAGCCAGGAGTGGCAGTAACATGGTTACAGGCTTCTCATGTTGTGCCACATTAAATGGACTGTAGGGACATGAGTTGATACACTTACTGTTCCTGTAAAGTGTAGAGATGAATCAAAAATTTCAATGAAAGGAAACCCAGCTCTACCTTTCCCATTTGCCTTTCAGGCTATAAAGGATTTAAGTCCAGAAACAGAACATATTTTTTGGAGATTTTTTTTTTCCTTTTTTCTTTAAAGGAATAATAACAACTATCGATGCCTTGAGCAAGGACTCCAGAAGGATCTCCCTTTTTGCAAGACAACCTCATCTGCTGTTAAGGCCATGGCAAGGCTGAAAGATACGACAGTGTGTCTGGGACCAGGACTGCAGTGCCAATAATATTAGGGACACTTGGTACTGAGACCTTCACTTTTCTCCACGTGGGACCATGATTTGTTTAAAGAGATACAAGTAACCTCCAGATTTTAGCACATTTCCTGTTGTTATAACTGAATAGCTGAAACTATTTTACTTATAGTTCCAGAGGCCAGGAAGTCCAAGGTCTAGGGACCATATCTGATGAGGTCCTCCTTTAGGTGAGGACTCTCTGCAGAGTCCTAGGTGGCACAGGGCATTGCATGGCAAGGGGGCTCACGAAGGATGGCTAAACCAGCTTTTGTAATAAACTCAGTCTCACGATATCTAACCCACTCCCTTGATAACCCATTTGGAATGAAGTAATCCATTCATGCGTGCAGAGCCTTCATGATCTAGCCACCTCGCAAAGGTCCCTTATACTTTTCAACACTGCTACACTGGGGACCAAGTTCCCAACACATGAATTCTAGAGGGACACATTCACTCTGATAAATCACAAATCCAGGTACTGAATAAACACCTATACCATTCCAAGCCTCTGCATTCAGGTAATGTGAATTCAAAATGGGGAATAGCCCAACCGCCAGGATTCCAAACAGCAAGACAAACTTCTCCCTGTAATGAAGACCATAGGCTCATTTTCATTTACATGGATCATTCCTCTTCAACTCTATAAAACTGAGATATAAATTTCTTGAGATTTGTTTATTCCATTATAAACTTGGAATGAAAAGCTATGAGGTCAAGTGCAGACTCCACATTCTTTCTCAATGTCTGACGCTCGTCCAAGGATTCGAGTTTTAAATTTATTTAGAGCTGGTACTGAGAGAGATCTAGAGGTCACGGCGGTAATAAGCCAAGCAGACGGCAGTAATGCAGCGCTGTCTGTTCATTTCAACCTCCGTGGAATTTGGGAACATGAAGCTGGAGCCAGAGAAAGGCCCTAACTCTGCTCAACAAGTCAAACTGTAAGTGGCAGATGGCCGGGATTCAGCCAGCGACAAACAAAGCAATTAACAGCATCAGATTATAAAATGCATCTACGTTGCTGGAAAACTTCATAATCTAGAAATTTGTAAATTGCTATTAGACTGTCATTAGTTATTATTCTAAACTTTGCCTAGGTATTGTAAACAATGCATGACAAATACCGACTTGTCTCCTTAAAAGAATATAAGCTCCATAAGGGCCAGTCTTTGTTGGTTTTGTTCATCGCTCTATTCGGAGTGCCTAGAAGAGGACCTGGAACATAGCAGGCAGCCAACAACATTTATTGTGTGAATTAACAAGTGAATGAATGAGACGACATGGCCTACTATTTACTTGTACACTTGTATTTTGAAAATCAATTTTCCAATAGGCTTAAAGGAATCCACCACACTCCCAAATGTTTCTTTCTGGCTTGCTAGGCCTTCCTACCTTGTATTAAGTTAGGGAAAAAAGCTTGAAACTCAATAGGATTAATGCTCTTAACCACACAGTTCATTCGTATGCTTCATCTGGCACCTCTGGTTTCTTAGAAGTCTAATATTTTCCAAGCCCCGCAGAGTGCATACATGCCAATCAACCCAGTCAATATTCATATCCAAATATTTTGCTTGGGTACACTGTGTATATACAGTGCAGAAATGCTATTAGTAATTGCGGCCCTGATTAATTCTTACCTGCAAGGTCACTGTGGGGGCAAGTTTAGTATACAAATGGAGGCATGCCTATTTATTTGTACCCCTAGACAGTGTACTACCCGTTTCCTTAATGAATGATCCATACTTTGTATAACTATAGATAGCAAGGCAAGCTATTCCAGGGAAACCCATTTCCAGGCATCTTGGAATACAGTGCTTCTGTGAGATCTTTCTTTATCAAAAGTTTTTGAAAGCGCTTTCTAGACATACAAGCTTATGTTACAAGATAGGTACCAAGAAGAATGAAGACATAAGACAGTATCTCAGTTGAGGCAATTTATTATTTTCCTAGAAAAAAGTCCAAATATGTAATCACTATAATAATTTTACATGGATCAGGAGAGGTGGTAAATGAGATAGATACACTCAATCAAGGCTTCACCTCAATTCTCATTATTCTTAATATAAATAGCACTACTTTGCAGGTTAAAGTAGAAGATAACTTTTTAGTCATTCCATTTTGTCCTGAAGACTGAGGTAAAAAGGTGGTCAAATGCCAGATTGAATTGGTTTTTGCAAGACTTTCTCCTGAAGGAGAATGTGAGAAAAGATGTAGAAATAGGAGAAGCAAGACAAAGGTATCAGTCCTTAATACAATTCTGCAGTGAACATCAATGATGTGAACTATCCCTTCCTTCACCCACTCATTTCAGTAAGGTATTAACTTCACGCCTACAGAGGTCATCTAAATGGGAATGTGATTAAGTAGTTGAAATCATTTTACTTTTCTTAAAAATGAATATTCAATCCTGGAAATGCATTTCAAAACAGACCTACACTGGCAAATTAAAACACACAGAATTTAGTAAATGTGAAAAGGTCTGTTCTATATTCAGAGATATAAATAAGTCTATTAAACTTACAAGGTTTTGAATCTTAAATTTTGCATGTTATGACATAAATATATTCTGATTCGTAACTCATCATAACATTAAGGGAGGTTGTTTTGCATTTGAGATGCAGGAAGACAAATATAAACTGATAGAAAACATTACAATGTTATCAGGAGCATGAATAATATAATTACTAAAGGCCTCAATACAGCAGCATGTGCTTCATTTTGCCAATATGATAAATGCATGTAGCTGAGGTTTGTTAAATATATATGTGTGTATAATTATATCAACGATGTTAGTTAAATCATATCCCCCGTTGTCCAAGAAAATGTTAATGTGAGCCCCAAAGCTTCAACTTCACTATTTTTAGTATTTTTTAAAAAGCATATTTTAATACATGACCACCCTCTTTTTTCTTAGGTTTATATTAATCATTTTCTATTCCAAATACAAATTTACCTCAAGCGGTTTAGTTGGGGAAATGTAATTGCTATTTTTCTGGTTGTTATTGATAACAAATAAGCCTGATCATGAAATGTCTTCTCTGGAAGTAGGTATACTTGGTTTCTAGGAACAGCTCTGCCACCAGCTAGAGCTGTTACCTTGGGGAAGTAATGTAACCTGTGTACATTTCCTCATTTGCAAAACAAAGGAGTCAGCTTAGCCAATCTCTAAGGACCTTGCCAGTCTGAATATTCTAAATATCTGTGATCGATGACTCTCACTATTTAGTCTAATTCAAAAGGCAATGCCAACTTTTAATCTGTTTTCTTCTCTACTATTGTAATTATTATTGATCTTTCAGAAGTACTCCCTGCTTAAAGCCGCTATGAGTATTTGTAAAATGGAGGCACAAGGGCTATGAGAAACAAAATGAACAGAAGTCGGTGTAATAATGAATATTTTATTCCATTATCTGGTCATAGCGTTGCAATGCATGCCCCTCAGTCTCATGGGAATCGAGGGTAGGGCTTTCCCCATGGACGCTGGTGTTTTAACCCTGCAAGTTTCAGGAGCCAGTCTTCACACTCTAGGTTTCTGAATCTTAGATTGCTTCCCCTCCGACAGGGAGAGAGCCCAGCTCTAGGAAAGAATGGCCTGAGAAGAGGAAATGCTGCATTTTTGAACTGGTTTGAAATGTACCTGGTCTGAACTGACCTCCTTTTCCGCTCTGCTGAACAGCCCTACCTCATTTTTCCTGGCACTAAAATGAGTCCTGCTTGAACTGGCCATGGGAGAGGGAAGATTTGGCGTGGAGAGATTTTGGCGCTTCCTACTTTCCAGCTCTTCTCAGCTTGATTGGCAAAGCTCTGGATAGCAACACCACCCACTTCTTTCTCTTTTTGCCTCCTGTTCCTATCAACCCTCTTTCAATTCCCCTTACTGACATATACTGAGGTAAAATTTAACTCCACGGCCAGCGATTCAGAGCACAGATGCATATACAGGACTCAGGAGTGCTTGGCTTCCTCTAGGCAGCGCAAGCTGTGCAGCCTCTATCACCCTCAGAGGCGCCTCTTAAACAAGCAGTGGCACATCCACTCCAACTCCACTCATAATGGGATCGCACAGTGATTCAGTCTCTAATTGTTCTAAATGTTTGTGCAAAGGGCCCGTGAGGAGATACAGCTGACTGTTTAACTGATAATTATTGAGTGATTAAGCTTGACATTTTCAGAGAATTAGGTGAAAAACCTGCTAGACTTTGCTAGGGTCAAAATATTAGACACATTTATGAATTTCAATATAGCAAAACTCATCTGGCTAGGGGAAGGAGGCGTATTTGAATATATTCCCGCATAATTTTTAAAAGATTTTATGCTAATGGACTATTAAACATTTAATGCTCTGTTAACAAATGGTTATTTCTCCATTAAGCACCATCATGACCTATGCATAGTTTATGAACATCCCTGTTGTCCTTGAGAGAAATCACATACTGTAAGGGCTAAAAATAGCAGCCACGTGAGGTGCAAAGCATAACTTGTGTCCAGAGTTCAGCTGACATCATCCAGCTCAGTAACTTGTTTCCAGGCATCAGACTCAGGAAAAGGCTCCAATAACCCTTCACTAAAGCTGAACATTCTGGAAAAACTAAGTCCCATTCCTTAGTGGGAGCTAATTTGGAATGGCATAGCTTCTTTAATGGTGAAGGACATTAAATGATCTTGGTCCAGTCTTTCAAACACAGCGCTTTCTCCTTTGTCTACATTCTGCTAGTCCCACAATGAATCTTCTTCTCTATCCAACAAGAACCAAACCCTCCACACTCCTTTCCCTTTAGGGAACGACACAGACAAGCCACCGTTGGAAACTATTTTAATAATTATCTGCCTAAATGCTCTACTTTGACAATACAGAAACAGATTTGCAGGGAAGTGAAAGAACCTCAAACACAGCCACACATTCACTAGTAACAGAGTCTGGAATGTAGTTCTGAGTCCTACGTCAGTGTTCTTTGCTATTGCTGTTTCTACCTATTCAAGCTGCGTAACATTTTCAAGAATACCCTCCTCCGTGAAGTCCATGATGATTGCTCCAACTATTTTTTTCCTTATTTTATAATAGTGCACAACACACCCTGATGTAATACCCCTGTAATACCCCTTGCCACTTGATTATATGAATTTTGATGGACCGTCATTTCAAGTGGTGGGGGAAGATTGATAGCTAAGAAAGAGGAGACAGCAAGATTAATGAGGATAGGGAAGACAGGTTAGATAGCAGGTACTTAAAGGATAGAACTAGTAGCTAGATAAGTCTTTAGCTTACAGAAGAGCAAAATGTGACTTGATTTTGATTAGTCTCCTTCATCAGAGCATTTAGCTTTCCTAAATCACTAAATAACCTATTTTCCTTCCCTAATTAACACTCTTGCAGTTTTGCCCTAATGGCTACAAGATTACATTAAAAAAATCATAGGGCTCTTTTGCATTGCAAACAAAGCCCTATAATGTAGCCTTTATTCCATCTTTTATCTGTCTTCATTTTCTGATAGTCCCTTGCCTTGCACTTTATCTTCCAGTAATACTGAAGCTTTTAGACTCCTTCTCTACACCACATTGTTTCAGACCTCATTGTCTTTGCTCATCGGGTTCACTTGATCTCAGTCAGGATGCTCTTCCTCTGAAATCTTTACCTCAGCCTCTAAGAGAAGCTGCCCACTGTGTTTTCCCATTGCCCTCTGAGCATCTTCCTCTTTAGACACACAGGACACTGGACCATAAGTTTCTCAAAATGAGAGGCTGTGCCTTTGTCATCTCCAAGCACAGCATTATACCTATATTATCTACCCTGTATTCAGTGGAAGTTCTGGGGTGGGAGGGGCATCTTGGGTGAACTGATTTTCTAGAGACCTGCTTTGTAGAAATAACTTGGTGAGTTGGTGTGATGGTATGAAATTCACCTCTAAATACTTGTGCTGGCTGGGTGTGGCGGCTTATGCCCGTGATCTCAGCACTCTGGGAGGCCAATATAGGATTGCTAGAGGCTAGGAGTTTAGGACCGGCCCGGGCAACATTGTGAGACGAAATGTTTACAACAAATTAAAAAATTACCAGGATATTGTGGTGTGTACCTGTAATCCCAGCTACTTAGGAGGCTGAGGCTGAAGGATCACTGGAGCCCAGAAGTTTGAAGCTGCAATGAGCTATGATCACACCACTATATCCCACACTGGGTGACAGAACGAGATCCTATCTTTTAAAAAACAAACAAACACAAAAAAACTTAATTTCATCTTGTCTACAGTAAATTAGAGAATAGAAATATTTTCCCATTATACGTTCTACCCAAATTCTACATACAATTGGAATTTCATAATGCTTTATAAACTCAGATTGTTTTATACAATATATTTGCTCTCATCAGCATTGACTCTCATTATCATTGCCTCAAGTTTGAATCTAGGACTCAAGGCTAGATATTAAGTGATAATATATGGCAATACCAAAAGCTGTATTATAGCAGAAGATAGAAATAAAATTCCTTTCCTTAGAGTCCCAGTATGGATAATTACCCAAGGCACAATGCTTCTTCCTAATTTATCAAGTCCCTCAATATCAAACTCCATTTAATAATTTATAATCAAGCGATTCTTTGGCAAACTGAATAGTCATCATCCACCTTGAAGATCAAGATGATACCTGGGCATTTTGATTGATGGCGCTATGGGTGGACTTTCGTCTGCAGCACTTAAAGAACTTTAAGCTTTTGTCTTCATCATAGATACTCCTCTCCAGTGCTAACTTCTGTCACATTTCTGACATTAAAATTTTTCCAACATAATGTTAAACAGAGCGAAGTTTTTCAACTTCTTGGTTTCTTGGTCTTTTTTTCTGCACAAAAGTCTAAACATTTATACCCTTCTTGATTTTCCCTTCTGTAGGAAACATATTTATTTATCATATACTCTGTGTCAGACACTGTGCCAAATACTTTAATACATCACCTGCATCATCCCATCATTCTTCCCAATTCTGTATTATTTATTACATTCGGAAGTGTGCATTAAGTACAGTGTGTTCTCTCATCTTTCTTATTTTTTATAATGCAGATTAGCTCACTCACAGAAGGGAATGAGATCAGTAAAATGTAAAAGTTTCATTGGTAATAAGTGATTTTTTCCCAGCCCATTAAATTTTGTGCCACCAAGAAACAGTACCTGAACACAAAGTACACGAACTCAGTTGAATATAGCAAGCTATGAAAGAATTCTATTGTAAGTAGTGCCCATTTACCCCACGTTCTTTCTTCTGGCTGTCTCACCACATGCTCTGTTTTGGAAGGGTGGCTATCCCAGTGTTTATGCATCCTGACCTTGTGTTCACAGGCAGCGTTTCCACATTTCCTTATACCGTCTTTGGCCAAGCTACCTTCATCTTTTTATTTATTTTTTATTTATTGATTTTTTTTTTTTTCAAAATGGAGTCTTGCTCTGTTGTCCAGGCTAGAGTGTAGTGGCCCAATCTCAACTCACTGCAACCTCTGATTCCCAAGTTCAAGTGATTTTTCTGCCTCAGCCTCCCGAGTAGCTGGGATTACAGGGGAATGCCATGACACACAGCTACTGGAGACAGGGTTTCACCATGTTGGCCAGGCTACTTTTGAACTCCTGACCTCATGATCCACCCACCTTGGCCTCCCAAAGTGCTGGAATTACAGGCATGAGCCACTGCACCCGGCCCATCTTTTTCTTTTAAAAAAATTGTATCTACTTTTTATTTATTAGAACTTTAACCTTTTTAAATTGCTAGCATTTTAAAAAATACTTTTTGTGTTTTGGTCATCAAATTTTATGGATTTTGATTTGTTTACATCCAACCCTACTTTTCCTTTATTCTGTTATTTTATTTCTAGAACATGATTTTTTTTCAGAATATTAGAAATACATATAGAGTATTATTGCGGAAGTATCTGTACAGCAGAAGTGTTAAGCACAAAATAGGTGTTATTATCAAAGTGATATGAGCAAATGGGTTCACGAGGCTAAGACTAACCTGACGATGGTCACTGAACCAGTGAGTGACACAGCCGGTCCATGAATCCTGCTCCATTTCATTCCAAGCCATTTGCTGTCATCACAATAGAATGATGCTTCCAACTCTCCCTGCTACCTTTCCATTACCTCCTCATCTCCAAAGCTAGACATAACTCATGGGGAAGAACGTACAATTCCTGCCCGTTCTGTCTGTGTGTGCCTTTGAATGCATACGTAAGCTCATGCACACATTTATTCCAATGGTCTCAAACCCCACCTCCAGACAGTCAGAAGGTGTCAGCACTTAGGTGAACACAGTGATCTCACTGCACACCCTGCCTTCTGGGCGAGGGAACACCTGGCTGGAATCACAGTGTTTTACTTGGCTCCCAGAACAGCGGTGTGAGCAGTTACAGCAATTACCATGCCTCCTACAGATGACTCGTGCCTCGCAAGTTTGAATGCACTAATGGAGGACTGAATCCAGGCGGAAATAAAATATCTCCACCATAAACTGAAACATTTTGCTGTTTGAATTGTTGCCAGTTTTTATAACAATTTCCATCTTAAGCTGGCTCAATACATATTTAATGAATTCTTCTATAAAACCTTTAACAGCCTTCAATTCATTTCAAGTGGCAAATGACTCAGCAGTTTTAAAGGATGAGCTGGGTGTTGTCTCTATATTCATTACCTCAAAAGATAAAGGGATTTTTTTTCTTAGAAATGTTCTCTTCTAAACAGAGCTTTCTCCTTGTGTTCACATTCGTATAATGTGAAAACACTTGTCTGTCAATCCTCTTTCTCTCGAGGGTGTGATTAAACGAGAGGCGTGCTGTAAGTGTTTCGTAATGAAGAGTTCTGCTAGATGTTAGGATTACATGTTATGTAATTGTTGTGTCATCAGACATAAAACATCAGAAATAAACCTAATGACCGCAATAATACTCTATATGTATTTCTAATATTCTGAAAAAAAATCATGTTCTAGAAATAAACCTAATGACCTCTTACAGTGTATCACTCATTTAGTCAAGTGCAATTGACATTTATACTTTATAAAGTGCAAATAAAGTGTTAGTACACCTTATGAAATTTATAAAATATATAAATAAATATATTTATACTAAACCAGTTAAGAACACTGGTCTTAAAATGCTTCCATGCACAGTCAGAACTAGAAGGTATTAAACAGAGGAGTCTGACTTTTGACTTATTCCTCATACCATACTTATTATGCTTTATGAGTTAAAACTGTGCAAACTCTGATCACTTAAAAAGCTAGGATGTATACTTTTGGCCAGCAGCAACCTTGAGGCCCCATACCTACTGCAAAACTCTTACACCTGCCATTTTAAATGGGGATTAGGGTAGTGCTCCCCTACCCCACCCTCACACATACATGTGCATAAACACAGCACACATAACCCAAAAGCCCTTTGCTACTGCTCCAGTCTCATCTTCCACTACTTTCCTGCTTCCTCAATTGGATCCTGCTCACTGGTCGAGCATGCTTCTGGCTCCGGACCACATATTTTCCATTCCCTCTACCTGGAAGGTTTCCCCTTCCATAGCCTCATAGCTCTGTTTCATCAACTTTTTGGTTTAAAAATTACCTTTCAGTGACTACTGTATTTAAAATAGTCTTCTCAACAGTCTCTTCATTTCTTCATCTCTTTTTCTACACAGAACTGCTGACATTGTGACTGTTATGTATTTTACTTGCTATGTGAAACTCTTCCATGCCTTCCTTTCCCAGTTACTGTGTAAAATCCGCAAGGACAGAATTTGCATGTGTCTTCTTTGCTGCCCCATTTCAGTGCATAGAAGAGCGTCCACCACATGGCAAGCTCTCCCTCACCATTTGCTATATAACTGACTGAATAAATGCAATATATACTTAATACACATGCATTTTGTTTGCTGCACAAAACCACACTGTACAACAAGGTTCCCACCACATATGCAGAGAAGAAATTCTCAGTGTGGGCCTAGTAGTTAAAGTATCCTAAAACAAATGAGCCTTGGAATTCACTCTATGTTTTACTTTAGAAATCATAGTTTTTATGATTTCTAATGTCCAACCTGTCTGAGATTAGGTTAAATAATTTTTTTCTACTAAATCCAGACATTATCACAGTATATTTTATATACATAGTTTCTAGTTTGCATATATTTGTATGTTATTTTCAAAATTCCCCCCCCCAATCCAACTACTTTATGTAAAATAAATGAAATCAAATGGGACAATTGCTGTCAAACGTCAAAGCCTCTCAGAGTTGAAGCATCTTCCTAAGGGGCAAAGGAATTCCTTCTGCGTCTCTTCCTCCAAACTCATGCTACCATTTCTTGTTTTAAAAAGTGACTAAGAGATGCCATCCTGTGGCCTTACTGGTTACCATAAAACTTTAATAACCATGATGGCTTTTTGGTTCTTCATATTCTTAATAACCACTAATGACAGCTTGTTCTTCATGTTACCCATATTTCTAAGTTTTATACATGGAGAAATTGAGCATTGCTTGTCCAAAGGCAGGTTACAAAACAGAAAATGTAAAACCAAACCTGTTAGTGAACTGAGGTTTTCTCACACAGCCCAGTGAACCCAACAATACCCATGGAGCTTTGCAGAGGGAAAGAGGGCATTTGTTGCACGGCTCCAGGCAAGGAGAATGGGCAGATAATGCTTAAGACCTAACCTTCCCATTGGCTTACAAACAAGGGTTTTTAAAGGTCAGGGAACTTTTCAGAACAGCAGATCTTACAGGCAAAATCATAAAGCAATACTGGCAACTACACATTGGTTTGGTCATTGGGCGTGACCCTCTCCAAGACCCTCAGGAAGAAATTTAGAACAAAGAATGGTGGCCAGAGCTCCGTCTTCAGTTCCTCCTTATCTGAGGTCTGTGTGATAGTGGCCTTCATTTTCAAGCGGGTGGAGATTTCTCAAGAACACTGAAGAACATATGTTAAGATTATCTTTTAGTTTCTATTGAACCGAAACACCATGTGACTGGTTTGTTGGGTAGACTACTGCTACTATCTTCTTGCTTATTATGGTTGCTCTCTTACTTTTCAAGACTAGCTAGGTACCTGCAATTTCCCTTGAAGGGACACAGACTTTTCCTTTATTTTCTTTTAAGAGGCCCACCAGGCCCCTGAGAGGAGTTCCTGCTTTATCTCAGCCATCTCATGTGGAAGCCTGTTAAGCAGTATCTTTACTTTCTGCTCTATGTTGTCATGTTATTTTTAATTGGTGGGGAAAATACCAATGACAACAAGAAGTTTTCAGCACTCTTCCAGAAAGTCTGCTTTGGGGTTGTCTCCTTAATAAGTCCCCTTCAAAGAGAAACTTTCTGAAATTTTTGCTCTTATGTATTTATTTAGTTTTTGTAATCTGGAATCACACATGCACTGGTTAATGGCTCACCCAACATCCAGTCAATTATCTTCACATGTGTTATTGCCTTGTGAGACAATTCCTGATGAGAAATCGGGTACATTCATGTACCACTGATAGGTTCCTGCTTCCTGGGCAGGCAATGCTATTGTAATCTTTTTACCTCCACTGCACTGGTGAAGGTGTCCGTGTCCCTGCACGCTTGCCAGGTTAGGCTCTTCATTCAACAAAGACACCACCGTTTGTTTTCTAATGAGCTGTCAGCTCGTTTCCTGGAATCAGAACTTCCAAATCCTCTTTGCGATGTGCTCCTTTCTAAACCTCACAAGGGTTGCAAAATATTTCAGCTTCAAGGCTCACAGAAATGCCTGGACACACGCCAGAGACGGAACAGACGTTTCTAAGCACAGTTGGCTTGGCGAAGGAGTGAGTGCACAACATTCAAACGAGGACCAACTGCAGTGGGTGTTTATTTGAGATCTTTTTCAGAATCACACTCACAGATCTCCTCTCTTAATTAGAATGACAGAAGTCATGGGCTGTCGCCTTTGTGATTGAAATCAGGTGAAATAAGAGAAAGTTGAATGAAGTTTGGTTTCTAGCAAGGATCCTTCTTTGTTGCAGCTAGCCTCTTGGCAATTCTGAAGCTGCTCAGCCAGAAAAATGAGCAGCCCCTTAGACTTGCTCTCTCTTTTTCTTCTAGAAAGACACTTGTTTACATGTCCTCCAGGTCACCAAGGAGAGGGATGACCTTTGCTAGGAACTAGTGTGTTCTCTTACAAAGGGCTTCCCTTCCATATCACGCCCTGTGCCTTTCTTTGATCATGTTACCCTTTTTGTTCCTCCCACCCCTACACTGGGAATCCCTCAGGACCCTGACCAAACCCTCCTCCTCTATGAAGCCATCCCTGCTTTCCTCCCCAGGGAAATTTTGGTGTTTCTTTTCCTATGCTTTTATTATAATTCATACAAACCTCCAAGATAGAAGCAGATTTCTTTTATTTTCTTTTCTGTATCTATCTCCTTTCCTAAATGGTAAGCTTCATAAGAAGAGGATTATTCTTTTAAATTTTGATTTCCTTACACTCACAAGAGTGACTGAAATTATACATACTAAAAAAAAAAAAAAAGTAACAATCGAATGGTTAATTCTTTGGGTCTCTCCTGGAATTCAGGAATAATAATTTTATTTTTAAGTCTTTAACCTTTTATCCCTTCCAGGGCTTCAGGAGTGGTTGAAGAGCATTCTAAATTAGAATGAATGTAGGTACGAAAGTTTAAGACCATGGTTGCAAGGCAGCAACAGGCAGGTGCAGAGACACATTTTGAAAAAGCACGTTTTCTAGTCTTTTCAAGCCTAGAAGCTGTTTTCCTTTGCCCCAGGGGTGACTAAGACTAAAGCAGCAAAGCTCTGTGGGACTTCAGTCCCTAGTTAGTCTCACTTATGCCACCTGCAAACAAGTAAGGGAATCAACAGATGGCTGAGGTCTATATTTGTAGACTAGAATTACAGGGGGAAAAAATAACCCTTGTCACCAGCTCCTGAACTTAAGAAGAAAATTTCTTTCTTTGCCTTTTTCTAGATATGACTTTGAGAGAGGACTGAGGTTGGAGGTAGTATATTTTGAAGAGCAGGTGAGCTAATTTTCTCAAGGGGTGAAATGAGCAGTGTTACTTCTATGGCTCCCTGAGATGGTTTGGCAACATTTGTGAAGCTGATCCATCAGTAGCCACTGATGAGGCAAAGGGGGCCATGTTTGGGATGACATGAAGATTAATAATGGGGGAAATCATCACCTACTGACCATACAGAATTGTTTAAAGAAGTCTGCAAATGTACAGGTCATACTAGTGACATGAAGACTCATGTCATCTTATTAATTTGTCATCTAAGAAAGATAAGATATTATAATTCATGTCAGAGCATTTGCATTCAAATGTAGTTACCCTCAAATATTGCTTTTTAACCATTGTAAAGAACTATTCTTAGTCTTCTAAGTATATATATTTTTCTTAGTCCAACATGGACTACTTCTGTAAGGCAAGATGCAAGTAAATCATTTCTAGATGAAAAAAGTCATTTCAATTTATAGACAGCAGGCACGTTTTCTCCTTTAATGGATGATCTTATTTTACTAATTAAGAACAACTGGTTTGAAGTAGGTAAGGCTCAAGAAATGCCGCAGACACCAATGAGGAAGGAAATCACACTATATCTATGGGCATTACCTTTAGAGCAATCCAGCATGAGAATTAAAGAAAATTTTCTTTAGTTTTCTTAAAAACTTCCTTCTGGGAACTCAAAAGAGCCATTAAGATAATTGGATTTTCAGCTCATTGAAACCACAGCTTCGTAAAGACGGCATAGGTCTCTTATAAATCCTTAATTTTCTACCAAACAAGTAAAGTCAGAATGATTTGACTTCTAAGCCTTTGCATTTATTTTTCTCAGGGAATAGGGCCATACCAGTGAGAAAGCCACCATTTGAATTGGGCCATGTCACATTCAACAGGCCTTGGGAAAGCCAAAACACCTTTGGTCGAACAAACACCATCATAGGTTGTTATAGCGTACATGTTTCCCTTAGATTGTGTGGCACTTAAAGGGCTAATGTGTGACTGGGAGCAACATAAAAGAAAAGTTCATTACAACTTGTTAAAAATAAATAAAAATCTAAATCAATTTCCATTAGTTAAAGTGTAGATACTGCACATGTCTTAGAGAATTTTATTATAAATTCATGGTGGTTAGCCCACGTCTGCTCCCTAATGAAAAGAAACAGGAGTCTATATCCAGTGCTTTTATATTAAATGAAATATTTAAAACATGTCTTCTTATTTCTCATGACCATGTCCTGATTATGTCAAGCCAAATTAGTTAAGTATATAAATCGGAATAAACAAAAGTGACAGGTAAATGAAATGCATGGGGACATTCCCATGAAAACCACCTATGAACTCTGTACTAGGTGGCAATTTCACAGGCCACCACCTGGGTATCCTAAAGAAGCAGCCAATCTTCCAGAGGTCCTATGTTTGTGCCAACATCCTGCCATTCTCTCTCCATCTCTGTCATGTGTTTGTTTTTTTCCACCCAAGGTTCATGATGTGTTCAATGAAGATAAACAGACGAGTAAGCGAGAGCTCTGCAATACTCTTCCATTTGTCTTTTTTGCCTTAATCAAACTATTCTAGTCTCACCCTTTTTAAAAATAAAGCTGCTTCATGGAATGCATGGAATACTATATGTAAGTCTGGCAATAAACATACTTACATTTTGGTCTGTGTTTTTCCTTTCCTCTATGTACAATTGTAAGCAATTGTCAAATGCTTAGAAGCCCAATACTGTGTTTCTGGAAGCTTATAATATTATGAACATGTGTTAGGACTTAGAAGTAAAACTCTTACCACTATAGAGGAAGCCTCTGACCTAAAGGAATTATAATCTAATGAAAGAGAAAGACATAATAAAACATGATAATTTTTATGATAGGGTATTCCAGATACTATGGAAGCATACAAAAATGTACATAAACTGTTTTGGGGGACCAGAAATCATGGTTTTCTAGAGGAATTGATAATTAAGACCTGAAGGATAGCTACAAGTTACCTAGATAAAATAATGAGTTACCTAGATAAAGGGATGTTTGTTCCAATCAGCAGGAACAGTATAAGAGAAAGCAGAGAGGAAAGAGGTAGTGTGATACTAAAAAAAATAAAAAGGCAAAAAAGAGTTTAAAACATCCAAAAAGGAAAATATGACTATCGCACTGGCAAGAAATTGGCCTGATGACTCCCAGGAAGGTGCAGAGACAGGTGAGGAACGGCCTTGTAAGCAAGGTCAAGATTGCAGATTTCACCTGAAGCGAGAGAAGGGATGTTGTAAAAGTGCATGTTGGAAAGGTTGCTCTGGCTGCAGGGTGGAGAATGCATTGTAGGGAACCCAGACTAGAGGCAGGGAGGCAGGTTACCAGAGCGGATAGTCATAGTAGAACAATAGCTCAAATTTATTGCGAGCTTATGATATGTTGGACACTATTTTGATTATTGTTTGTGTGTTAACTCCCTTAATTCTAACAACACCATGAGGTAAATGTGACCATTCTTCCTGTTTTGTGGGTGAGGTTAGAACAAAGAAAGACAGAGTCATTTGCCCAAGTTTACATAACTAGGAAAGGATATATTCAAAGTTTTTGTTTTATAATTTCAACTTTCATTTTAGATTCGGGGTTACATGTGCAGATTTTACATGGATATATCACATGATGATTGGGGTACCATTGATCCGCTAGTGAGCATAGTACCCAATAGTTTTCCAAACCTTGCTCCCCTCCTCCCCTCCCCTCTAGCGGCCCCCAGTATCTGTTGTTACCATCTTTATGTTCATGAGTACCCAATGTTTAGCTCCTACTTATAAGTGAGAACATGTGGTATTCGGTTTTCTGTTTCTGTGTTAATTCACTTAGGATAATGATGTCCAGGTACATCCATGTTGCTGCAAAAGACATGATTTCATTGTTTTTATAGCTGGGTAGTATTACGTGGTGTATATGTACCACATTTTCGTTCTTTAATCCATGGTCCATGCGCAACTAGGTTGATTCCATGTCTTTGTTATTGCCAACAGTGCTGTGGCGAACATGCAAGTGCATGTGTTTTTTGGTAGAATACTTTTTTTCTTTGGGCATATACTAAGTAATGGAATTGCTGGGTCAAGTGATAGTTTTGTTTTAAGTTCTTTGAGAAATCTCTAAACTGCTCTCCACAGTGGGTGAACTAATTTGCATTCCCACCAACAGTGTATAAGTGTTCCCTTCTCTCTGCAGCCTCACCAGGATCTGTTGTTTCTGACTTTTTAATAACAGCCATTCTGACGGGTGTGAGATGGTATCTCATTATGGTTTTGATTTGCATTTCTCTGATGCATATCCCAAGTTTTAACCCAGAAAGTTTTTTTTGTTTTCTTTTTTTGAGACAGAGTTTAGCTCTTGTTGCCTAGCCTGGAGTGCAGTGGCGTGATCTCGGCTCACTGCAACCTCTGCCTCTAGGGTTGAAGCAATTCTCCTGCCTCAGCCTCTTGAGTAGCTAGGATTACAGGCACCCTCCACCATACCTGGCTAATTTTTTGTATTTTTGGCAGAGACAAGGTTTCATCATGTTGGCTAGGCTGGTCTCGAACTCCTGACCTCAGGTGATCCACCTGCCTCAGCCTCCCAAAGTTCACAGAGATTACAGGCGTGAACCACTGCGACTGGCTATAACCCAGAAAGTCTTAGACCAGAGCCATATTTATTTTATTTGAGACAGGGTCTTACTCTGTCACCCAGGCTGCAATGCGGTGGTGTGATCTTGGCTCACTACAACCTCTGCCTCTCCAGCAGCTAGGGCTACTCCAGGCCTTCTGAGTAGCTAGGACTATGGGTGTGTGCCACCACACACGGCTAATTTTTTTTCTTTTGTAAAGACATGTTTTTGCCATGCTTCTTAGGCTGATATCAAAATCCTGAACTCAAGTGATCTACCTGTCTTTGCCTCCCAAAGTGCTGGAATTACAAATGTGAGCCACTGTGCCCGGCCCAGAGCCCATATTCTTAATAATCACTGATCTATATACATAATACACTGACCTGGGTGACATTAATAGAGACAGAGGACAGATCCCAAGAACTCAAAAATAAGGCAGTTCCAGGTAAGAACCAAGTTTTTCATGGTCAAGGCTGAGCTGAGCATCTAGAATCATGTAGTTCCTAGTGGAAAGGTACCCAAGCCAAACAGGTTGTGATGAGGGTGCTGGTCAAATTAAGAGGTCACCACACAGATCAGTAGAAGAGATCAGACACAGGCGGAGTCAAGAGAGAAAATTTCAAAACACACACAAAACCAAACAAAGCAGAGCAAAGCGGGCTGTCAAAAGATGAAGGAAATATTCAGGAACTAAGAAATTCTTAGGCACTGAAGGAATACAGCTAGGCAAGCAAGTGAACAGATGTGAAATAAATCAAGGCAGAGTTTGCTGTTGGAGACAGATTTTTGCCTCAGGCCTGGTGCTTTTTTATAGTTCTTGTTGATTTCTAAACCAGAGTCTTTATGACTTCTGGGCCTTGCCCTGCTGGGGTGCAAAGAAGGGAGTAGGTAATTGGGAACATGTGGTCAAATGGACGACTGTCAGAAGATGGGGAGCAGCATTTTATAACAGGTTCATCCGGAGGAGAATGTGAAGGATATACCATAAATACTTGTTATTAACAGACCTGTGAGTTCCTCTACATTGTGGAAACTCAATAAAGGTTTGTTGTATAGATAAATAAATAAGTGAAGTGCCTGTTTATTACATTATCAATGACTAAAAGGAAACAGGGGCCTCTGTACATTTAAATTCCCTTTCCTAATATAAAAAGATAATGGACAGCCTTCTCCATAATTCTGTCACTAAAGATAAACCTTAGATTCCTGATACCTTAATCAATATTATAACATTTAAAAGCAATATTTCCAATATTGCCTAGTTATTAAAAGGAAAGATTGTGAATATTAAAAAAGGGAAGATCTGACTTGGAAAGCCTGTTCTACACTGACCAGCCACAGCTCCTCATCTGGAGAGCTGAGATGGTCATACTGAAATTCCATGCTGGTGTAAACAGAATTGAGACTATAAAAATAAACCCTTAAGTATATAGACAATCGATTGCGTTACAAATGTGCCAAGGGAACTAATTCATTGGCGAAAGTAGTCTTTTCATCGAATAGTGCTGGAACAATTGCATATCCACATGAAAATGAATAACTTAGCTCCTCGCCTTATATTATATACAACAGTTAAGTTAACATGAGTAATGAAGAGATGAAACAATTTATAAGAGACCATAGAGAAAATCTTTGAGACATTGTGCTAGGCAAAGATTTCCTGGATAGGACACCCCCCAACCAAAAAAAAGATAAATTGGTCCTCATCATTTGCACTTAAGAAGACATGATTAAGGATATAAAAAGACAAGCAACAGACTAGGGGAAAATAATTGCAAAGCAAAAATCTGATAAAGAACTTGCATTCAGAATTTGCAAAAAAACATTTACAACTCAATTACTGAAAGACGAACAACGCATTTCTTAAAAACGAGGAAAGGATATGAACAGGCATCATCTCAAAGAGGATGTGAGTAATAAGTATGTTAGAAAGATGCTTAATATTTTATTTATTGGGGAACTGCAAATTAAAACCACAACAAAATACCACTTCATATTCACTAGAATGGCTTACTCAGTAAGACAGACATTCTGATGACGTTATGGAGAAAGAAGAACCCTCATACATTGTTGGTGGGAATGTGACATGGTACAACCACTTTGGAAAAGAGTTTGGGAGTTTCTCAAAAAGTTAAACATAAAATACATCATGATCCAGTAATTCCATTCTTAGTTATATATTGAAAAGTAATAAAAACTTGTCTATAGGAAGACCTGCACGTGGATGTTCATATATGTTCATAACAGCCAGAAATGGAAATGACCCAAATGCTCATTAAATAGACAAAACACATTCTATCCATACATGAACTACCACTGAGCAATGCAAAGGAACCACTGACACATGCCATTTCATGGATGAACTTTAATCCTTAGGCTGAGTGAATTAAAGAAGACACAAGACACTGCATCTTATATGGTTCCTTTTTATAAACTGTCTCCCAAAGGTACATGTATAGGGGTAGAAAGTAGATTAGTGGTTGCCTGGGACTAGGGGAAATGGTGTGTATTAGGTGATCTATAAATGGGCAAATGGAACCTTACCGGGGGAATTAAGTGTTCTAGGACTAATTTACTGTGATATTCATAGTTCTACCACTTGATAAAGTTAGTAAAAATTACTGCATTTCACATTTGAAATGGGTAAATTTTATGAAATGTGAAATATACTTCAATAAAGTTATTTTTTTAAAAAAAGCCAATAGAATTAAGTAAGTTAATTACTCTGGAAATGTTCATTTCTTTACCATCTCTTTCATTCTATCATAGTTCATAAGGAGTGCCAGAAGGAGAGCACCATGTTTTCTCTTTTTCACCCTCTTCTCATATAAGCCAATTTTTTTCTATTAAGAAATATAAATGATTAAAGTAAAGTTTAAGTGATCAGTTTCTACTCTTAGAAAACTTCTGTTTCTCTTACATTCAAGACTGAGTGCTCTGAATAAGAAAATCTGAACAACGCCTCCCTCTCCAGAGCAGCCTGCCTTCCCACCTTCCCTGTCTGGCTCATGACAGCACAGATGCTTCGCACAAGCCCAGCTGGTGGAGTTCAATGTTGCTGGCTTTGCTGAGTGCCTGGGTGAGGACGCTGGCCTCAGCATGTTAGCAATCCTTATTTGTTGGTTCTAATAGATACATTTTGCCTCCAGCAAAAAGTCTGCGAATAGTTAATAAGAATAATGAGCAGTAGCAGAGAATTAATGGCCTCTTTATGAGAGATGGAGTTTGGTGTTCAGTGTTCTTGAATAGGAAAATTGTTTTATAGGCAAAATTAACTGGAAAGACCTTATTTAGCGAATTTTATGATAATGGGTTTTGGCTTCAAAATGTCAGTAAATGCAGGAAGGAAGAGTATAGGTAAGGTTTGAGCCACTCACATAGAATTTCCTAAATTACTGAAAAGAGCAGGCTTGACCCTCTGCCACAGGTAGAAGCGTGAATACTTGGATCTCATTGCAAAAGGAAAACAAAGACAGCAATTTCTCTAGGTGCATTTGAGCTTTATCTTGGTTTGCCTTTTGCCTTGCACATTTATTTTTTTCCAGGGATGCTGAAACCATCAGGACATTCATGTTACCTTCAGTGGCCATGCTATACTCAGCTGGGTGAGTGATCCTTAAATACCCCGCTGTTTATGACCTATGTTCTGCATAATACATCCTGAAAATGCTGAGCCAGACCCCCAGCTGGTGAGTTCCCAGGGGAGCCCTGGAACCCGCTGGTGATGGTAGCTCTAGAGACCTGGATTTGAGAGATGCAGCCAACAGAAACATAATGGTACAATTGATGGATGTTGTGGGTTACATCTTAAGCAAGCAGACTTTGCTAGTCATATATTTATTTAGTCTATTTAAAAAACAAACAAAGATCAACAACAAGAAAATAACTAAAATGCAATGACAAAATTACACCAAACATCATTGAAATGGTGCTCATTTCAGACCGCTAGTCAGATCACTAAAACTGACCTGGCAAGGATGGGACCAGTATATGTGGAAAGAAGGTCACCAAAGAAAACCATACTCACTCAGTTCCTCAAAATTGTCATCATTTGGGCAGTGCTCATGTCCATGTACAGGACAGTTCCTGTTGAAGAACGAAGGCAGGTGTCAACAACTGCATCTAGTTCAAAAGTGTTTTTTTGTTGTTTCTATGCTTACACCAGCAATTTAATTTTTGACTTCTTTAGCAATAATAGTAATTTGACTTCTTTAGCACTGTGCTGGCCACCGCGCTGAGTTTGGCAGGGAAAAGAAAACACTTTCGCAGCCCTCTCAGAAGTTCTCACAGACTGTCAGGTCTAAACCCAAGGCCCACAGGGAGCTTTGGGGACGCATATGCCAATTGTCTTCAGAATAGTTTCAAAGTAAAGCATGTCAGGACAGCACAACTCACAAAATAGGTACCAAAAAGCTGCACTGAGGATGTACTAACTGAGATACGCTTTATAAAATGATTAGAGGCATGAGAGAAAGGAATTTTCAGAACTATTCCAGAGGAAAAAAAACAACACAAGTAAGGCCAAGTGACAGGAAGGCCCCGAAGGCTTCAGTGACCAGTCAGAAGTCCAGTTTGATTGGCGTAAAGTATACTTGAGGATGGGGGTAGATCAACCTGGTGCAAAGCACTGTGGAGAGTGCAGTGCAGACAAAACAGGCGATCATGATATTCCTTTAGTTAAAATCATAGTGGGAAGTTACATGAAGAAAATTGCACCGTAATATGGTTAATCTGGTGGTTGCACGCACGCTAGATTCAACTGAGGAGAGTTGGGAAGCGGGAATTCACTTGGGAAGTTATTGGCTCCACACAGCACATGCCAGTGGCTGAACAAAAGGTAATTTACAGTGAACCTGGAATCAAGAACAGTGTAGAACCCGGTGTAGTTGGTAATCCAGAAGAAAAGATAATAACTTGAATTCGAATTATCCTGGTTATGGTAATATATATATATATATGAATTAATAATTTTGGAGATAGGATAGCTTCAGACTAATGGCAGAGAATGTTCAAGATATTAACAGAAACTAATCTCCAACACAGATTAGATGCCTTTTTGTTACTTCTTCATGTCAATCTGTTTTCCTCATCTACTCCCTTAAATGTCTCTCACCTTCTAGTTTATTCTCTTATGAGGAAAAACTGATAGCACACTGCCAGACTTCAATCCTGTTCTTCTTGTCAAAGACTATAAAATGCTACACAAAGGAAGCTCTTTCAGAACAGACATGTACCTCAGGTTGGAGGCACCTACCTCTAACCTGCAACTGCCTCTAACCTGATGGACAATTGTCCTTAGCATTCTCTGTGCTTGGCACAGCCTGAGACCCAATAAAGTTTAAATGAACACTAGCTGATTGAATGAATGAATGAATGGAGACAGTGTCGTCATACCTCAATGCAAATTAAGGTAAATGAATCCCAGCAACTCTATCTTCTTTAAAAGATTATATCAAGATTAAAATACTCTGCTTCCTCTCTGTCCTTCTCAGAACACCATCACTACCAACAACTAACTTTTGCCAAGCATTTCCCATTCTTGAGTCAATGTGGTCACCAGACATATTCATCCCAATGAATTGTGGTTTCCTCTGCTTCCATATCTGTCTCTCCTATGGCAGAGTTAAAATCAGCCAATGCAACTCACCCAGACACAGTCTTCTCAATGAAATTTTCAAGAAATAAAGAAATGAATTGTCTTGAGCTTCCTCTAATGAGCTTTCTTCCCTCAACAAAGCTCCCCAACAAAACTAAGCGATTAAACATATTTGCCTTACTCTCAAGCTAGCTTCCACTACATTCCTTGAACTGATTCTGCCAGGGAATGAGAAAAAATGGAAGAAGGTGGCAAAGAATTATAGAATACAAGCAGCATGCTCACATCAGGCCCCAGGGTTTCATAGAACCAAGAGGAAGGCTCCTCAGAGGTGACTGGCTTTGAAGGAAACTCATAGAGATAATCAATTTGATCACACAGGCAGACACTGAGGTATTTGTCAAAATGTCAGGGTTAGGGTGAGTGCCAATATATTTGCTTTCCAATGCATTCATTTTTTAAAAAGCCTATATCTCATGTGACATTGGACACAGTCCTTTTTCCCCCTCACACAGTTTTCTGTTAGGAAATATGATATGCTAGTTTTCCTTTGGGAGTGGAATTTATACATACAGGCTTCCTGCCACACAAGGAAAGGAGAGTTATTTATTTGTTTGTATGTTTATTTCTTTTAGGAAGATTCAAGAAATACATAGCAATCAATGAATAAGAGACCCATTTTTTTTCTCTGTGCCAAACCTAAGACCCAGCTGAAAAGAGAATCAGAGAGAGAATAGAAGATTGCACATGACAGAGCCTTGGACTCCCTCCCTAAGATAAACAGAACGACACCCCACACATCTTGTTGCAATTAACCAAGTGATAGATACACTTTGTATATTTACCTGGCCAAATCTCACGCTGAAATGCAATCCCGACGTTGGTGGTTGAGCCTGGCGGGAGGTGATTGGATCATGGGGGTGGATTTCTCATGCATGGCTTAGCATCTCATGCATCATCCTTTTGATGCTGGCCTCACAACAATGAGTTCTCACAAGACTTGGTTGCTTAAAAGTATCACTCCACCCCTACTCTTGCCCGTGCTCCCACCCTGCAAGACGCCTGCCCTGCCTTTGCATTCTGCCACGACTGGAAGCTCTTGATGCCTTCTGAGGAGCAGATGCTGCTATGCTTCCTGTACAATCTGCAGAACCGTGAGGCAATGAAACCTCTTTTCTTACAAATTACCCAGCCTCAGGTATTTCTTTATAGCAATACAAGAATAGTCTAATACATGAAGGCAGCCTGCTACCTGTCTTTCTCCTGCTACCTACAGAAAATTTCAAAAGTCCAGATTAGCACAGTGTCTCCTGGGAAGATGCTTGAGAAGTCTGTCAGTGTGTTCCCATGGATGATTTATCTTATGCCAAAAGATCTGCAGGTTGATCATCCTAACCCAGAGATTGTTTACCTTAAAATGGTAAAGGTAAAATTACCGGCTCCTACTGAAATGACACAGTGTCCATATAGCTACTACTGAAGCACTGAAATTACAATTTATCTTATAATTAATAGGAAAAAAGAACAATCTGTTGCTCCTCCAGTGAATTATTGAGACAACTGGAGAAAATGTTTTAAAAAATACTGTGTAGGAGAATTCTTAAAATGGAGACTGGTCAGCTGTAAAAAATGCCATGTGAAAGACTTCTATATATTGGGCCATTAATTATGTTGGTTTCTGTAGATTTCAGAAAAGATCTCTTGTTTTCCTCCAGGGAACAGTGGTGCTAAATAGGTAATGCTCTCTACTAGCTGCTCTTTCATGAATCTTCAGCTTTCTGGCCATCAAAGGAGTCCTTCCAGCAACCCTGCCCCCTCCCTTCTCTGCTGGATCTGTGTCCTCTGTTTTGGAATGTGTGCCTCATGGAAGAATTTGAAGCTTTGTCAGCGAATGACACGTACTATTTCAGAGATGTCATTTTGGTTCTACTAAATATCTAGACTTGGACTTGGGTTTGTGTACTAGTTTCTTATCAGCTATGCAACCTTGGGAAGTATTTACAATTCTGAGTTTTATTTTCTTGAGATGTAGATGGTCATAAGAGATATAATTGTAAACCTAAATATTTTATGTGTTGGCTACTATTGTAAATGCTTTATGTACATGAGCCCATTTTATCTCCTTCATAATTTTCAAGAAGCTATGAGGCCCAGAGAGGTTAAATGATCTACTTAAGGTAAGGAGGTCTTGAGACAAATGGAAGACTATTCGTACAGATCTTTAGGAAGGTGCTTACTCAGTGTCTTCTCTCCTCCCCGCTTTCCTTGATTTTTGCATTCTTACAAATACTTCTCTGCCAGACTAAAAACCACCATGGATATAAAGAACAGGGCTCAACGCACTACTTTCAGAATTCTGCCACTTTTGCAAAGGCACAAAACATACACTTGAAGGTAGGTCATTTTAGAACTATGCCATGACTGGCTCTCAGGGTCTAGCTTGGTGTCCTAATTGCACTGTAAAATTTGGTAAATATGTTTGATACAGCACATATCCTGATTTAAGGGCACCAGTCTGGGGTCAGCTCTGTAGCTGATTTTGGCAAATCCCTGGTTGCTCCTTGGGTACAGCACAACCATGTAGCCTTAGTTTACCCATCTATATGATGGGATTTATAACAACTATTTTCTTCTTTCAGCTCACATTACTGAAGAAATATGAGTTCTCAAATGGCACAGCTGCATCCATGTCTGCCAGAGAAGGGAAAACACAGCTATAAAACTCTTACCATTAGCAACTTTGTTCTGAGCACAGGTCAGTTAGAGTGACCAAGGCAATTGCTGTTTTTGGCCATACTTCAAGGGGCCATTTCTATACCTCAGCTCAGTTTTCAGTCTCTACTAGTCCCACCAGCTAAACCATGTTAGAGAACCAGGGACTATTATTGAATTTAGTCCAAAAGGTAGAAGATGAAAACACATCTGTGTTCAGAGTATCTATGAAAACACAAGCTGTAGCATCTTCATTCCTGTGAATGGAGAAACAAGAGACTTGCTGGGATTTCTACAAACAGGATTCCTGCAGAGTAGTTTTGCTAAAAGGCAGACAGCAGGGTAGTAGCAGCTGTGCTGTGTCCAGCTCCACCTTCAACCACAGGAACACTCTGGGGAGATATGTATATATGTATATATATATATATATATATGCACATACACACACTATATATATACACACACACACAATATGTGTGTGTGTGTATATATTGTGTGTGTGCATATATGGTGTGTTTGTGTAAATATATACATATATTATTACACACACATATATGTGTGTAATAATATATATATTACATATATATGTGTGTAATAATATATATAATATATATATATATAGTGTGTATGCGTGTAATATGCATATTACACACAGAAAGGGAGAGGGAAAGAGAGAGAGAGAGAGAGAGAGAGAGAGAGAGACTAATTTAAATGCATATTATATGCTGGAGAGGCAAAACAAAATTCCTTATTAGACACAGCCCAAGAATGTTTGGCCAGCTGAAGAAAGATACCAGGAGATGAGAAATTTCAGTCTCAACTTTTCATGGCAGAAAAAAGAAAAAAAGAAAAATCTTTCAGAAGAGAAAAAAAATCAAGATGCATTATCCTGCAAAGGTTACAAATAATGTTGACTATTTCTCTCATACCTCTTCCTTCCTTGGATATTCATCAAGCAAAATGCTAATACATGAAAAGGCTTCCAATTTAGGAATTTGAAAATGCAGTCTCCTTCAGATGAGATAAACCCAGCTCCATGACAGTCACCATGTTGTTTCTGACAGCATGAAAATAGAGCTGCATCAATCCTCTCAGCTTTCACCCAGGTCTCCCTCTTTAGTTTGAGTTGTGGTCAGCAGGGCTGCCAGGTTGATGGGGTTTACCTGCAGACGGGGTCCAATGAACAGAACAAAACCCAAATACCATCCCCACTGGCATTCTTCTCCAAGAGTCTCCATATCTAGGAACTATTCATAACAAACCTGTCTTGTCCCTGTGTTAGCCTTAAAATCGCTCTGCAAATTAGCAAGGGAGGGAAAGAAACCATCGTATTGGGCAGAAAACATTTTTAAGGCAATATCTATCACTTAGTCATTGTGCTAGTTGTTATTATAAGTGCCATAAAAGAAACACCTACCACATGCCCAGAGTCCATGCGTTGAATTCTGAACAGTTTGCTTCCCTGGCTCAATGCTCCACTGTCACTTTCACTCTATTTTTTACTCTGTTTTTCCTGAAACTCTTGGTTGCCAACCTTCCTATCTATCTAACATTTACTTTCTCCCCATATTGCTAGCGCTCCGTACAATCACTCCTGGGCCTCTAACCACTCCCTCTTCTGTTCTCCTGGGCTCTTGCTACCTGCGGATAGCCTTTCAGGTACAGTCCTTCCTGCTTGGCCTGGCCACCGGATGTCCTGGCCCAAATGTAGCCCTCTGGATCACACTGACACCTACCCCATGCCCATCCACCCCGACAGAATAATGTTATGAGGGATGCAAACGGAGTTTATCAGCAAGTTACAAAATAACTGTGCATCTATTATAACAAAAGTACTTTCTCAGCTAGCATTTTTTTTTTCAGGTGGAGGACGGTCAGGCCCCGTGAATGAATGCGTCTCTTATGAACCAGGTGGAGGACGGTCAGGCCCCGTGAATGAATGCGTTTCTTATGAACCAGGTGGAGGACGGTCAGGCCCCGTGAATGAATGCATCTCTCTTATGAAGCAGGTGGAGGACGGTCAGGTCCCCGTGAATTAATGTGCTTCTTTTATGGGGTTAGTGGAAGTTATAAAATTAGATCACTGGCATTTTTCTAAGTTACCCAAGTTAGTCTGGCAAAGAAATGTCACATCCAAAATTTGCTCCATCAAATTTTACTTTTAAAATATGTAAATATATAATTAATATTATTCTAATTGATATATTAATATTAATAGTATATGTTAATAAATAAAAGTAATAAAAGCATATTAATTGGTATTCGATATATATAAGAACCCTTCTCTCAATTTGCTGTCTTGATCTTGAGACAAATCATGAAAAAAGTAATCCAATACTAAACAACAACAAAGACTACAAGATAGGAGATGTCACAGGGAGGAGTGTGATCAGTTGCTAAGTGACAGGCTCAGTGAAGCCTATGAGTTAGAAGCAGGGAGGTCGCTGTGTACTGAAAGCTCTTCAGCGAAGGTGGTGGCCAGGAGGCAGCTGGAGCAGCCTTTCTTGAAGGGCTGCATTAGGTGTATGGCGGTAAAATACCACAAAGAGCATGATGATTCTGGCAGTGTGGTTCAGCAGACACCCAGGAAGATGTCACCATAGGACTGGCTCAGAAATAGAAATTTAAAATATTACTTAAGGCTGACGTTAAGTGGAATTTTATGTTTTATTGTTTCCATAAAAAAAGCAAAACAACAACAACAAAAAAACCCACATAAACAAATTGTTTATGATCTCAGGAACTCAAATCCCCCTTTAAGTGCTTGGAACCAGGAGCAAGAAATCAATTTGTTTTGCAAATGGTCTTTGGAATGACTTGATGTTTGGTTTTGTTTTACTGAATAACGCTTCACAGATGACAAGCAGCAAAATTTCATCCTTACAAACATGGAAATTGCTCAAGCACCACAAAACCATAGCCAGATTGATGTTTCATCCATTCAATCCTTCCTCCTTTTCCATACCCTCATAGCCCTGTCTTACTGACTTGATGCTTTTGAAGTCCAACTCTGCCTTTGATCTATTCTGTCTCATTATTAGCTCAAGTTATTTGATGTCTTATAGGTCGTAAATATTCTGATATTGAGATTTCCAAAGGAGCCACTTACCTAAGGCGAGCTGGGAACAGCTCTTTCTGGAAGATTCCTTTGCCCCAAATACTCTAAGATCCATCATCTACTTGGCTTCTTTGATAAGACTGTCTTAAGGTGACCCTGGGCATTCCCTCTACTGATGCCTAATGTAATGGCAGTAGAGTTAAGGCTGGAGGCAGAGGTACATTGAGTAGTTGGGCACTGTTAAGTTCTGCTCTCCTGATTTTAAAGGCAGAATTCTGTGTTACTGATAGAGCTAGGAGACACTCTACTTCCCAGTCCACAGTTAAAAGCAGTTGGTTTTAACAATATAGACAGTAAAAGCTGTAATGCAAATAAGACGAAGCAGAGCTGTGATAAATGTGTCTTATCCAGGGTGGTGCTGGAAACATGATCTGAACTCACAAATCCCGCTATTGGGTAGCAACATAAATCCAGAGGGATATGTTATCAGCAGCAAAGGGCAGGGGTAATCTGTGAAGGAGGAGCCTGTCTCTAAATCACAGCAGAAGTAAATAAATATCTTCAGAACCTAGATGATCATCCTTCCAGAAGGTGGCCCACGGGAACAGATTTATTCACCCTGCATTGAAAACCACCAGAACTGGAAGAAACTCCAATCTGCAATCATTTTTCACAAAGGCGGGGCAAGGGTTGAGTCATACTATTTCTCAGAACATACCATTTTACTTTCTTTTATTCTTTCATATAAAGTTGAAACGTTACAATTATATCTTAAAGTATTGTAATTATTGTAGATTTTCATAGAAATAAAGCCATATATCAGTGGGGGGAAAAATCCTTTGTCAGATCGTGTATTCCAATTTTGGCATACGAAATTTATGGCCACCATAAGCTAGAAAGCTCATGCTGTGACAAGGTCTGCCTGGGTAACAATGAAGCACTCCTACCAACAGCTCTTCTGTTTCTGGCAGGAAACAAGGAATAAAAGAAAAAGGCCATGGAATTTTCATGTTTACTTTCTTCAGCTTTTCTTGCTGTTGTCATTACAGTCATAACAAAAATAGAAACAGTGCTACCTTATTTGTATACTTTACTATTTATAAACTGTTTCCATGCATATTAGTGTGATACACATCGTAGGAGGATGGTAGTTATTAAGCCCATTTCGCAGGTAAGGACATTATAGACAGAGAATAAGAGAACTGTATAAGGTTGCAGGGTGAGTAAATAGTTCATCTGAGCTAGCTGCCAGATCAGTCTTCTCAAGAGACGCTTTGAACCCTGTACTCCCCCACATTGTTATTAAATCCCAAGAGTCTCCCTGGCCCCAAAGACCACTGAAAAAATAATGGGGTAATAGAAAAAGACGTAGCTACTGTGAAAATTTTCAACGACCCAAGAATCAAATTGCTTCACATAGTAGGAATAGTTAAAAGACTAATTTTTAGAAATATAGAGACCTCAGCCCTAGCCAAAGGGAAATCACACTTGCCTATATCAAGACACTGTGTACTTTTTCTTTGATGCATTTATCACAGGAAAATTTAGATTTAATTGTGTGATCACTTAATTAAGTCTGCCTCTCTGAATACACTGGAAGCTCCATCAGAGCAGGGATTTTACTTGCTACTTTGCACACCATGTCGTCCTCATGTCTCGTACACTGTTTGGCACTCAATCAGTCTTAATTGAGTGGTTGAATGAATGGACTAAGCTCAACCACTTAGAGAGGGCCAAGACTCTAAAGAAAGATACAAATAGGGCTTTCCCATTGAAATAGGAATCTCATATTAAATATGAGAAGAATTAGATGGGGCAGTGTGATCAACACAACCCAGTCTTTTTCATTATGTATGTTTCAGAATAGAATCTTATCAGTGTTCCTTTTATTTCCAGCTGCTGGCCCCTCACTGTGGGAGATCAAAAGTCAGTTCTGTTGAGCGTGCAAGGGAAGGAAGGCATGGGAGAAACGGTATTCTGATGGAAGGAAAAATAAAATCATTTGTGTACCAGGATAGCCACAATAAAAGGAGAATGTCATTTTCCAAAATATGCAGTTGGAAATAGCCATTATTATCATTGTTTCTAAAAGAGATAACCCTAACTCCAGCCTGAGCAAGGCATGTAAAGTGAATTCCTTGGGTGAGGGCTCCTTCGCTTTCTAGCTGTATCCACTTGAGATAGCCACATTTGTTAAGAATGTAGTCAAGGAGATTGGTAAAGCTAAGCAGTTGGACAGGGGTTTTAACCTCAAACTTGGCCTCATTAGTAGTAAATTTAACTAAACTGAGCCAAGTGGCTTTGGTTCTAACTTCAGCTTCTGTATTTTTATCATCCTTTTTTCTTCTGTCTTAATTGTGATTTTAGAGAGGTCACTGAGAGATCAAGTTGAAATATCCAGCATATGGAAATGGTAAACGGCCTGTAATGACGGGGATGCTTGTCATGCACTCAGCACCACTGATTTCTTGTGAAAGAATAACAGTTGCTAACAGCAATAGAACATTCTTGGAGTCTTTAAATTTTTTGCTAATGAATGCCAAGTTTTAATTTGCTGCTCTCGAATCAAGCAGAATTTTTCCTTTAGTAAGAAAGAAGTAATTTATATATAAGTTCACAAAAAGTGCTTTTAACTTTGAGCAACAGGTAGGGGGTGTGGAGGTTGATTTTCTAAGTATAACTGGTAATGCAATGAGTGTCTTATTGACACTCTTACTTCAGCCTCTGGATATATCAATATTAATAAGGAGATAAAGTGCTCTGTTAGTTAAACATTAAAGTGTGTCTTAGGCCAGGCAAGGTGGCTGATGTCTGTAATTCCACCACTTTGGGAGGCCAAGGCAAGAGGATAGCTTGAGGCCAGGGGTTCTAGACTAGCCTAAGCAACATAGTGAGACCTGTCTTTACAAAACATTTTTTAAAATTAGCAAGCATGGTGGTATGCACCTACAATCCTAGCTTCTCAGGAGGCTGAGGTGGGAGGATTGTCTGAACCCAGGAGTTTGAGGTTACAGTGAGCTGTGAGCTACTGTCATGCCACTGCACTCCAGGCTGGGTAACTGAGTAAGATCCTGTCTCAGGAAAAAAAAAAAAATGGCCAGGTGCAGTGGCTCATGCCTATAATCTCATCACTTTGAGAAGCTGAGGCAGGTGTATAACTTGAGGCCAGAAGTTTAAGATCAGCCTGACCAACATGGCGAAACTCTGTCTCTACTAAAAATACAAAAATTAGCTGAGTGTGGTGGTGGGCTTCTGTAATCCTAGCTACCAGGGAGGCTGAGGTAGGAGAATCGCCTGAACCTGGGAGGTGGATGTTGCAGTGAGTCGAAATTCTGTCATTGCACTCCATCCTGGGCAACAGGGCAAGACTCTGTTTAAAAAAAAAAAAAAAAAATAGTAGCTCTTAACAAATCAGGTCTTCCTCCCCAATGGCCACTTTTCCCTATCGTGGCTGTCTCTCCTTCCATCCTTCTCTGGGACTATCCCTTCCTTTCTCCCCTGTCACATGATTCGCTATCTCAGGTCCCCATTTCAAGGCCTCAAAATGGCTAATACAGGCTGAATACATAGTAGGTGCTACAAAGAAATCTGTTGAATAATTCAATTAACAGTTGAGACAAACCCTCAAAGCCATTTAGAATTATGCTCCTATCTGGGAAGATTTGCTGACATTAAAAAGCATGCCATGAATTAAGACACGAGATGCAGCTTTATGTCCGGAACTGAACAGAGCTGAAATAAAGGCATCATTACTAGATCGTTCCTAACAGGTGCCCCTTCCATATCTGTAATGCCAAATCCTGCTCATTCAAGTCTTCTTCAAAGACAAGTTCTAAAGTTTCATTAATGTTTATAAAACATTTTGAGATCTCCCTGAAAGTCATTACAGAATAAAACGTTAGTAGTGGTTCTAGCCCAGCTGGAAGGCACGTTCATCAAACACCTTCAGGAAGAATTCTCTAGCTAATTGGATTTTGCTGGTTTTCAGACACCTGCCAATATTTTTTTATAGCTATAGGTTCTTAACTAAATTATAATTTCTGGGATTTGGTTTTATCTCTTCTTCCAGAAGACTCCAGAAAACATCCCTTGCACCAAACTATTCATGCTCTATATGGCCCTATAAGATACGGTGGAATGGGGAGTGAATGAGGATTTGGAGGGGCTAGTTTGAGTTGGGGCCCTCGAAGAAAAGTTTATTTCTTTATGCAATGAATCTCGATAAAGCTAAGACTAGATACCTGCTCTGCTGTTCACTAAATTATTGGAAGAAATTTTGTAGTCGGTGTTATTGTATCTACTTATAGGCAATAAAAGTCAGGGGGCAACATTAAGGCACCTGTAAGATGTCACAGTGCAAATTGAGCTTAGTCTGATAATCAACTCAAGAATAAAGAAATCTAATTTTGCATGTTCAAGGCTTGAGCTGATCTCTAGCCCTGTGGGTACTAGAGTCAATTTTCTTATATTACCTGTTGGTCACCCTTTGCCTCATTAAGTGACTGTAGATCAATGAGCATGCAGAATCATAAGACAGTTCCATCCTAGGGAAGGCAAATTGCAGTTCAGCTTCAAAGTAACACACCTGACCTCATACAAAAGTGTTCCAGTTTATTACTTTGCACGACTGTGTGTTTCAATTTATTACACTGATGACTTACCTTGTACCACTCTGTGTTCAATTATGTATTTTCCGTTCTCATTACAGACCTTCAAACGACCACAAAAATATGTTCATTTAATGCTTTTTCTGTTCTTTTAAAATTTTTATTACTCAGAAAGGAGGAGGAAAATGGTTTGAGCATTAGCACTGGATATAAATTCAGATTGATTCTATGTATTTAAATTACTCAGATAATTGGAGCAAAGAAACTTTTTCACTGGGAATAGCTAAATAGTAGCTAGAAAAACATATTTCGAGTCTTCACTACCTAGATAGTTGATGTCCACTAATACAATGAATATGCTAAACAATGCAGGCAAAGGAGAATAATGAAAAATTTCTGGAATCAAAAGAGATCAAATGGAGCAGGGTGGTATTTTGGAAAGAAATGGAGTTAATGATTTGAGAGATTTATGTTCTAGTTGAGAATCATCTACTTGCTAGGTTTTGATTTGGAGAAGCCTTATTTGTTGGAATGTTATCTATGTAGTTCCTCCCCATTATAAATTATATAATGTTTTTAAATGTGAAGAGCCAAAATTAATTCTAAATTAATTGATTAGTAAGAAGAGTATTATAATATATTTATGATGAACAATGTATGAGTCAGTGTTCTGTCTTACTTTATAGAATGCTCTAGGCTTTGTCTTATTTTAAAATAGGTCCTGCCAGTGGGTTGTGACTTATAAAGAACAAAGATTACTGTACTCATTTCATCATCGAAACTCTCTTTTCTGAGGCTTGAAATTTATTTATTAAGGGCAACAATGAGCTAAGGCTTAAATGCTCATGCCTCCGAGAGAAGTAATCCAATTACTTACATTTGTCCTAAGGGGCAAGTGTATGAAGACTAACAGTGAATTGGGGCTCTACGTAATCTGAGGTTCAAAGCCACTGACTGAATCCATCTGGGAACTAAGAATAAAAGGCAGCTAGCTTTCTCTCTCTAAGAACCTGTCATTCCTCCGTCTACAAACTTTCCTCTGCTACCAAGGCCGGATGACACTTCCTCCTAAAGATTATTGGACACCTTATCCCCCAAACCTGGTAATAAAATTTTCTTAACCTCATTAATAAAAAAGCATGCGTTCAGCAGTTGAAGATGGAAAGAAATGATATTATCACAATGTGAACATCACAATAGTATGAGTCTTTACTAGAATCCTTAATTCAAATAAACAGTTTGAATATGAAGAATATTGGACAAGCTATCATTTATTTATGTTCCACAATGAGAGGCAGTGTATTTATTTTCCTAACTAATTCTTTTTATCATTTTAATTCAATTTGAAGCAATACAGCTCATGGATGGTGTGGTATTTTCCTATATCCTGAAATACATTTCTCCTTCTTTATTTCATTCATTATTCATTCACTTGATAAACACTTATGGATTTCTAAAACATTGCTAGGTGCGAAGTGTTTGTAATATGGAGACATAAGGGATGGCTTCTCCACACGTCTTCTGCTAGTATGGGGCTCCTAGAGGTTGTAATAACCCTCTAACCTTCTTTTGCCCCTCTCTCTCCAGGACAATGTGAAGAGCAAGACTTCAAGTTTCCTGATTACTGTTTCCCAAGGTCATTGAAACTAATACTGGTACCCATAGCCTTCCCATGAAGCTCTTTTGCATTTCATCTGATACCAAACTCAATTTTTTTGTTCACCCTGACTTTAAGGAACTATTTTTGATTTAAATCATTCTTATTCTGATCCCCCTTTTTCAACATCACAAAGCTATGCTTCAGCATCACCCAGCGGTGCCTCTTCTCTGCCACCTTCTTGAGGCGAAACCCTTTCAGTGGTGTACAAATAAGGAAATTTCCTTGAAAGGCAAAGGCGCAATCTGGCGCTGCCTTTGCAGAGAAACTCTCCTCATTATAAAGGCACACGATCACCTATTTTGAAATATAAAACAGTCCTTTCAGGCTGTAGTTGAAAAACATAGTATTTTAAGATTTGTCTTGAACGCCTCCTTTCAAGGGCTGCTTAATGAATTCCTGAGTTTAAAGGGAATCACAGAAGAAAAGTATCCTCTTTGCTTTTTCTTTGTTCCCTTAAGAAATTAATGCACATTATGATTTATGGAGGCCATTCCAAGACCTGGTGTGCTTGAGATCCCATTTACTAGACACATCTTGCAGCAATTCATTCCTAGAACTATCTTCAGGGACGGATGATGTACCAGGCATTCTCTCATAAAGAACACACAGCACAGTCAAACTAGGATAATTTAAGAAGAATTTCCTCTGCACAAAGACTGACAATAAAGGTGCAGGTTGGGTGACAGGGACCCTAAAGGATGGTACAAGGATCCCAGGCTGCCAGTGGCAACTGATGCCAGCTCCAGGACTACAGAGACTAGGGAAGAGAAAGGCTACCAGAACCTGGAAGGTGAAAGGGTCATGTTGGCAAGCTGCCTAGAAAAGTGGAGCAAGGGACACAGCTAGTTTGAGGCAACCTTTAAAAAAGGAGCCAGAGAAATATAGTCCCTCCCTTCATCCCCAGCTGGGGTTCCCCTTTGGTTGAACTCGCCTTGAAGTCATGAGACACAGGAGCTCGCCAAAGATTTCCTTATAGGTCAGTTTCCTGGGGCCGAGATCAAGGTGAAGACAGGTAGATAGTGTTTCTAGAGGGCAAATGGAGACCCATCTGGGACAAGAAGGGAGGCTGCTGTCTGACCATCACATCCCCAGGGCTATGGTAGTAGCTTCCAACTGGTCTGCCTGCTTTAGGGTAAATACATATCCATGTTTGCACAGGACAATGGCTGTTATATTTCTACTGCAGAGTTATAAGTAGTGTTAATTTTCACTGTCAGATGTGCCCTGGTTTAGATAATAAATTAAATGGTCATTCTATCCTGCTTCAACTCTTCACCTCATCGAGTTCTCCGTGCCCACAGAGTAGCCCTTTATAAGAGAGAATGGAATCATAAGTCATATGCTTAAAACTTTATGAGGACACCCACATCAACTGCAAAGTATCACAGCCTGCCAGCCTCACTCTGCCTTCCTTCTGTCTTTCTGATCTCTTCTTCCATCCTCTCTTACTTCCTCTGCCCCGGCCACACCTGTCCCCTTGGTCTCTTTCAACAAGGTGGCCATATTGCCACCTGGGCCCTTTGCACTCACCGTTGTCTCTGTCGGAAAACCTTTTCTCCAAGACAGACGTCTGGCTTGTTTTCTCTCATTTCCTTTACATACTTAATGGAAAAAAATCACCTGGCAAAGAAATCTTCCTTGACCACCAATTCTATGTCTCCCCCAGCAGTAAAAGTCTTTCCTTAGCTCTGCTTTTTTTTTTTTTAAACACTTCCCATCATCTCTATATTTATCTGGTTATTTTCTGCATTCCTCCACTAGAGTGGAAGTTCCCTATGAACAGGTATATATCTGCTTTGGCAATTACCATAATCCTAGAGTTTAGTAGAGTGCCTGGCACATATTACATGCTCAATAAATATTTCTTAGACAAATAAAAAATGAAGATTACTCATGTAAAAGAGAGAGTTGGCTTCAATCCGTGAATCACAGGACAATTTGTTTCATTAGACTAAGCAATGGAAGCATATACATTATACAAATTCTAAATTATTAGGCAAAATAAGGGTGGTTATTAATATTGCTCTTGTTACCATCATCAGCAACACATGGTGAGTGGATAGACTAAATTGTATCAGAAGGTTCTTACGTTCATCTGTATCTTTGGCTATAATTATTATATTTATGCACATACTTTCTTAAAACACATTGAGAATATTTCTGATAAAGAATTCCTTTACTGCATAAATAAGTACTTTGTTCGTTAAAGTAGTCATGAGTCATATGGAGAATATAGGGTTTTGTGTTTGGTTAATTCAGACCCAAAAAAGATAAGTGACCACAAAACTAATGAATATAGTATTAAATATTATACTACTAGAGTATTTAATACAATAACAAGTATATATTAAGATATAAAGAAAACTATTTCAAAGGAGAACACAGCTCAAGGTAAAAATAAGCAAAATATCTGCTTTAGGAAAATTTCCATGAGAGTTGATCTCACTGGGAATGACTGGTGTGTCTATATTTTCTTATCAATCTGATCTTCCAGGAATAGATTACTTTTTCCAGCCAACCAAAAGGTGGCAGACTACACAATACAACATTGTACCTGCCCTAACACTGAGAATACGGCAGTATTCAATCTGCTTTATATACCAAAATTTTCTTTAACATAAGCCATTTTATATATTCAGAGAAGATCTTAGCAACAAAGCTATTATTTAGCATATTACAAGATAAGAATCTCTTTTCTTATAATGATTAACATCAGAGATTGTAGTTGGTCCATATGCCAGTTTTTGATACTGAAATCCTAAAGTAAAAGGATTGAGGGAAAAAGAGAAAGATCATCTGAGCAGTGACAACTCCGGGTCCCATCTAAGCCTCACAAGTGTGGTTTTCACCATCTTTATGGGCAAAGATGCTGAGGCCTGGCACAGCTGCATAACTTGCCTACAATTACTCCATAATTCTGGTGTTTGATAAGGCCTGGAGGGTTTTAACCCACATCTGTCTTTCTCTAAAAGCCATGACCTTTTACTTAGGCCATGCGGCCATTTCATTTCTAGACTTAATGGAACTAAAAGAACATTTTATTGCTAGAGTTTAAGCCAAGTTCATACCCAGGCTCTACCAGTTCAGGGATCTAAAGCAATTTCAAAGAATCAGAGTTAACTCAATCAAATTTAGAACCAATTTGTTTCCATTCTCTTGAGGAAGAAAGGTGTCAGCTATTACCATTCCTACCATCTGACTTTATCACTTTCAAAGGGCCACAACTTACCCTGTCCTCAATGAATTCTTGAATCCTTAGGTTTGCATGATGAGCTCCAGATGAGTGCTCAACACTTTGTCTTAAAAGCACATAGGTACAAATATTCTCCTTATATATATATAAAAAAGTTATGTTTAATATTCTAAGTGAGACAATGGGGGGGACATTCATTAATAAACACATCACTCTATTAAATAAGATCAATCCAATAATTTTTCACACTGTAAACGATTTTTGAGCATAAAATATTTGTCTAGATATCGACTTTAACTTGTGAGCTTCACATTCACTTTCCCAGAACCAAAAATATAATTTACCTTTAACAGAAAAAGGCCAATATTCTTATGTGTTTCAGGAACATATCATGTCAAATAAATATTTTTTAGTACAACTGCTATGTACTCACTAGAATGCAGCAAGAAGATTATTATTTAATCTGTGATCTTTAGGGAATTTTAATGTCATAGGGAGCCAGGAAATAACAACACATTTGATACCTTTTTATTTTTTACTAAAATCTGCTAGAATGCCCAAATAGCTCATGGCATAGTTAACTCCTTAGAAGTACAGAAGGAGACCAATGGGCTGCAGATATCAGAGAACACCTTGTAGAACTTACCTAGACAATGAAAAGACTATAACTATTATATTTTGCACATATTTTCTTAAAAAACATTGAGACTATTTCTGATAAAGAATCCCTTTACTGTATAAATAAGTACTTTGTTCATTAAAATAGTCATGAGTCATACTGAGAATATAGGGTTTTGTGTTTGGTTAATTCAGACCCAAAAAAGATAAGTGACCACAAAACTAATGAATATAGTATTAAATACTATAATACTAGAGTATTTAATACAATAACGAGTATATATTAAAATATAAAGTTCGGTTTTCCTGGGGCCTTCAAAGTGCCTTGAAGGCATCCACTCGTCTTCATTGCTGCTACCATGCTTCAGCAGGGATCTTCTCTTCTCTCCCCTAGCCCCTTTGCTGCTCAAAACTTGGCTGCTTGTTAGAAATGCACAATAAGCCCACGCTTGGACCTCTTCAATCAGGAGTTACATTTTAACCATTTCTCGATGTCATGTAAATCTGAATTGAGAGGAGCACTGATCTAGATTGTCGTGATGACTTCCCCAAGTGCTATCTGTGTCCGGGTTTGTCCACTCTCCACACGGCAGAATGATCATCCTATGGCATGTGTCTGTCCCAGTCATTCCTCAGCTTAAAGACCTGCCATAGCTCTTGTGCTGCCAGTGTTAGGTCCAGACTCCAAGGTATGGTGTATGTAGCTCTTTAGATCACCCTATCACTCTAAGCTCACCATCTTTCCCTGTAATGCACCACTCACTTACCATTCCAACACCCAGGCCCCTGGAAAGTACTCAGATATTTTTACAAATTCACACTGTTTTGCTTTTAGAGTCAAATCATTCTATCAAATCCAGCAAGCCTTTCTTCCTTTCTTAGCATTCCAGGTTTCTATTGCTCCTCTAACATTCTGGTCTATCACTAAGCTCTCAGTAAGAATTGACCAGGTTTCCTCACGCAGAGCTGACAGTTTCCTCTTCTGTGATCCCAAGGCCTTTTGTTGATACTTCATTAGTCTCACTTACCCCGGGGCTGTGTGCCCAATGGTATACAGGCTTAAACAGGACTGACTGTTTTAGTTTAGGCAGCTGAATAGATGGTGAGTGTCATTGTGCATTAGTTTATTAGCTGCATTCTAGTATGACAGCTGGGTCTGCAGGAGCAAAATGAGTTTAAGGCAATTATCCTAGATAATCTGCTCCCACCCTGCAAAAGAACACAGGACTCTGGAGTTATAAGACTTTCTATTTCTGTCACTTGCTAGTTGCATGATCTTAGACAATTAACCTCTATGAACAAGTTTTACCATCTTTAAAATATGAATAGTAATTAGAGCTGTCTTCCAAAAAATTGTGAGAATTTAAAAAGATAATTGATGTGCAACACTTTAGACAACAATTAATAGAAAGCACTGTATAAACAATATTATTGTTTTCCATTTATTCTCATAATATAGTTGGAGCATTTATTATTTTCTGAAAACTGTACTGGATATCTGAGATAGGAAGATTATTCATACATGATGTCAGCCTAAATAACAAAGAGTATCAAGGGAGGTAGAAAAAAGGAGAAACCTGGAGACAATGTGTAAGTTGTTACTCTAGCAGTAAGCAAACTAATTAAGCACAAGACATTTTGGAAAAGGCTTCACACAGAGGAGGTGACATTTCAGTTACCCTCCACCCAATACCCCGATTGAGGATAAAATCATGAAAGTCCTCCATTGGAAGTATCTGTCATTATCTGGTCCTACTTTATCTAGACAGATATAGCATAGCTGCAAAATCTGTAAAATTCTGAAAGTTGAAAACTGTATAGATACCTAGATGTCAGGACTTTCTTGTCCTTCACTCAGACACTGCGTGGTACATGCTGGTGATTCTGTCTGTCCCATTTTATCTTCCCCTGCTCCATGCCTGCTCAGGGCAGACAATTTCCTAACTATGCTACACCTGGCCCTGAATCCAAGTTGGCACCAACGTTTTCTGCATCAGTAATGCCCCAGGTTTCTTCTTTGCTAATTTAGGGTTATTCACAGGCCAAGACACTTCAATTTTTTATGTCTTCCGTGAGGTACCCCTTTTTATCTCAGTCCCTGGGGGTTCCTGCAGTTCTTGACTATATCACCTGCAAGCCACTTACTTACATGCATGATGCTGCTACTTCACTGTTTATATTTACACAATTGCTGCAGCCAGGCTGAAGTCTCCATGAAGGATGGAGTCTTGGCATTTATCCACCTTGGCTTCCTCCATTGCTTACTCTGAGACTTTGGGAAGGACTCCTCCACCTATCCCCCCACTGCAGTTCTCTGTAGCACAGTTTATTCATCAGTAAAAATTAAAGTATTCGACTATCAGATTAGACTGGATGATTTTCACATTTGCCTACAGCTGAAACAATCGACGATTCTTTCCATAAGAAACCTCTCAACTTGTCTTTATAAGGATTCTCCTAGCACAAAATTGAGCTCATTCTGAATCCAAGTTCATGTGCACCCCAATCCCACCTTTGTCCTAATGCTGTGAGAAAATAATGCAGTCTATTTTGCAGACCCTGTCACTGTTCTACCATATAACATCCTATTATTCTTCTGAAATGGAAGATTAAGTTTTCCAGCGTGTCTGACTGAAGGCCCAAGATCATCAAATACATAACCATTTGCTTGCAATTTCCCTGGGGAAGGTTATTAACAACAACTTAGTCCCTGATAAATGACTATGTTTCTGAGGTAGTGGTTTATACCAAGGTTCCTAAATACACATCATTTAAATTTACCCAGACAGCCATGTGTCAAATAAACAGCAGCCGATTATTAAAACACACACTCATTCTTAGGCAAGAGGCTGCTCTGCAACACTGGTTGTGCTGAATCAGTGATTTGCCTTAAACATAAAGGCCTATTTAATATCCACACCCACTCCCCGTTTTCTTATAAAAGAACACTTGCAATGTTGCTGATGAAGAAGAGTGGCTCATTGGTTGTCACCTGCAGTCCAGAGACATACCTGGTAACAGGGGGTTAAACGTTGCCAAAGCAAAGTGAAATTCTTCATGGAACATAGGGGTTAAAAAGAAGCTAAAGGCTTCTAGGGCAAGTCCCTTAGCATCTTCTAATGGTCATAGAGCTGCTTGTGTGTAAGTATCTCCAACCAAGGGACAGGAATCACCTCATGAAGGAGACCCTCCCAAAAGGGAACCGTTCTCAGGTCTTTACAATGTGTTTCTTATTGAATTATTGGTGACATGAAGGATAAATGCTTGAGATGATGGATACCCCATGTATCCTGATGTGATTATTATGCATTGTATGCTTGTATCAGAATGTCTTCTGTAACCCATAATTATATACACCTACTGTGTACTCACAAAAATTAAAAAGAAAATAAATTTTTAAAATTAAAATGTGTTTCTTGTAACATTTTCTGCCCTTTTTTCTAGTTATTCCCCCATCCAGAATAAGCAACCACCTCTAAGTAATAAAGAAAGAAGGCAAGAAAGGAAGAAAGAGAAGACACGGTCTCTTTATGGAGCATTAATTATTGTTTTTCACCTCATATACTTGATCTTGATCATCTGTAGCCACGATAACAGTGTGACTAATAGCATGTCATTGGAAATGCAACAGTCCTGGCTTTAAATTCTAGCTCTTTATGTTAGAACTGGTGACCCGTGGCAAGTTTTACTTCTGTAAGCCTCAGTTTTTCCACTAATAAAATGGATTATATTTATTTCAATGCATTATTGCAAAGAGTACCTAACATATATAGAAAATATATAGTGCTCCATGCAAAGAAAATGCTGAAAACATGGCTATTTTAGTAAAACCAGTAAAACCTCACAATAAAGCTTATAGTCATTGAGGGTTTTTTTAAAGGCAGTTGTAACCTCTAACTGGAGTCCTCTCTTCTCTGGGTTTAACGTATCCAGTCAACCTAAGCTCAATCCTGCGTATAGAAAATCTCTTTCTTCCAGCATCTCACCCTTTGCTCTGACAGTCCTCTGGGTCATGTCTAGCCCTTGTAAAGAGTAGATCATGCAGTGGACATAGTACTCCCCAAGGAGACTGCCAAACACTGACCTGTGTGAAACTGTGACCTTGCCTGTACCAGGCACACCAGTTGCACAATTGTGGCACAGGAGTCCACTACCTATACTGTTTCATTATCTAAAGTTCCATAAAGGTCCTCTGACACTGGTTGACATACAGGAAATAACTCAATAAAACGTGAACACATGCACAAATGAAGAATTAGTGAAGGAATCAATCAATCAATTAATAAACCAGGAAGTGGTCAAGTCAAAGCCAGTTAAGGTGTGGGTAGGAAGTAGATGAGAACAAAGAAACATGAGTCTACCCAAAAGCCTGGCGATAGTGTTAGGAGTTCAGGTGTGAAGGAGTAAGTGGCCTTCATTTCACTTTCCCAGGAAAAGCAGCAGCTCTGCATATGTTGTTCTGATCAACCTCAAATCAGGAATCGCAGGGATTGCTTGCACGTCATACTGTAGTAGCTCCACCTGATTTGAAAACACACCGTTCTCCTGTTTCCAGTATTTGCTTCCTGCTCTCCATTTCGTCAAATCTCATTCCTACGTCTTTGCTGCTTCCTCTCATTGATGGCTTCCCCTTTTATAATAGGTAGGGGACAAAGCACTGCATCATCAGTGCCTTCCATGAGCTCCTGCCCTCATCACCTTCCGGCTAAAAGGCAGGCTTGAGGCATAAGTTGCATAAGTCTCCAAGGACTATTGCTTTAACCCTGTTTCTAAGCCAGGAACAGAGGTTTTCGGCTTTCTTTTTTTTTTTTTTTCAGATATTAGGCATAGTTTTGAATACCCAAGAAAAAGGTAAATGATTTTGTTGACCAGTTCACTTTAATTTAAAGAGCTGACAGACAGCAATCTGACTTACTTGGTCATAATATTTTCTCTCTACTATTAACCCTCTTCTCTCTACTCCCTTCTCCAATTAGCACTCGGCGTTCACTCTGCAGATCTTTTGTGAAAGCTGTGTGCTACAGAAAACTTCTCCTGAGGCCAGCTGACAAGAAGAGGTGCCAGAAAAATCAGCCTCTGTTGTAGTTCTCTGTGGTGGGAGCGGACCCATTCCATGATTGTAAATGGATCCTTATAAACTTAACATAATGAAGCAGTAATTACCTAAGAGGTGATGGATTGGGGGAGATTTTCTAGGCTAAATGATTTGCAACGTATAGTATTGCAGCAATTAAGCTAAAATGATCACAGAAATCTCGCACTTGACTGGTGCAGGTTTTGTCTCCTTTCTTTTCCTTTCTTTTTACCTTCCTTCCTTCCTTCCTTCCTTCCTTCCTTCCTTCTTCCTTCCCTCTTCCCTTCCTCCCTTTCCATTCCCTTTTTCCATTTCCATCATGTGTTCTATTGGAAATTTAAATTGCTTGGCATTTTGAGTTTTTTGCTAAAGACTCTGGCTTGGGTGCTGTCTTTAGAACTGGGTGTACACACACATACACACACACACCCATACCTCACACTTAGCTTTTAAAATTTGCATTTTCTGAGAGAAGCTTTGTAGCATTACATCCTTCCATTACACTCCAAGAAAATTAATGCGATGAACATGCAGTGCTATTAGTCAGTGGAGGAGGCAGGGTCACAGCTGCCAAGAGTCTCTGTGGGACACATTGCAGTTTAGTTACTCTGATTGGTCCCTTTCTATAAAAACATTGGCCCAGAAACAACTCCTTGAATTTAATCTGTCTTTAGAGGAATTATAAAGGTCTAGTAACTGGACAAGAGACACAAACCTATCAGGTGAATGAGGCATGAGGAAGTCATTTGGAACATGCATTTGATTCCTCATAGTAAACATGGGGTTTTGAAGACATCTTGTTCTATCAAGAGACTTTATCTCACTGAGAGAAACAGAGACAAGACATGAAGTGAGAGAAGCAAACTGCAGTGTAGGAAGCCTTGATCTTAAATGTAGCTTTGTTCTAAACTCCTGGCTGCATGCCCACCAATCAGGTCTTCTTTTCTATGATGCCTTGGTCTTCACTCAGCTTTGATCATGAGAGATCCTTCCTGCCCCACATCGAATTTCCCCCTTAAAGGCTGTCCTTCCAGTTGGAATGGCCTCCTATGCGTTTTCCAAAACCTTTCCTTTCAGTTACTCATCAACCCTACTTCAAGGTGACTTTAATATTCACACCAATCCAGTCATGCTCCCCTGCCCCCCACATAGCATATTTCTCTCTTTCCACAATGAATAAATGTGTGTGTGTGTCTCTCTGTGTGTGTGTGTGTGTGTGTGTGTGAGAGAGAGAGAGAGAGAGAGAGAGAGAGAGAGAGAAATAGGTTTGGGTTGATATTAAATTGCATGTGGTGTACTTAGGCATGTAATACAGAATATTTTTGCTTGCAAGTGACAGAATTCAAATTCAAAACAGCTTAGATAAGAAGACATGATCAGCTCTCTCAACCCAGAGAAGGGCTGTGTCAGAGGCAGGAATCCTAGGGAAAATGGACACGGGGATTCAAACACTGAAGGGCCCTTCTTTATCTCTGTCCCTCTCTCTACACATCAGCCTCATGCTTCCATGTCTGTTTCTTCCACATGGGAGGAAACAATCATTTTTTTCTTTCTTTAATTATTTCAGCAATATATCAGGCATTGTAGGAGCTGGGAAACATTAGTGCATGAAAAATCTCTGCTCTGAAGACCTTCAATTCTAGTGGTCCCAATAGCTGCCAGTTCTCCTATTTCAGAGTCAACACACACACACACACACACACACACACACACACTCATGATTAAGAAACATACTTTTTGCTCTTGGCCATAAGTTCAAAATCCTAAAGAATGGCTGATTGGTATAGTGTGTATGAAATGTCTGGCATCTCTCCCTGGACTAATTACATATGTAAATCTGAAAGGACCCTTGAGCCACACAGTGGTCAGAAGAGATGAAAGTTTCCATTTAAATGTCCTTCCTGAAGTAGAAGGAAAGCATCTCTTAGAAACAGAACAACTTTAGAGCTTCTCAGCATCTACCTATATATGAATATTTCTTCCCAGGTAGTCTTTTAAAAACAATTTGCAATGATTTCCCCAAAAATAAATAAATAATAACTTCATATTTTAAAATGACATGATGATTATTGCTACCTTGTTCTATATCCAGAAAATAAATACTACAGCTTGTGGTGCTAGCCTCACCTGTGGGGTGTCAACAGAGAGGAGAGGGGAGGAGCATTACCTTTGTGGCTTTGTTTTTTTTGTGTACATTTTTAAATGTTGTTTGATTGTAAACCTGATGTCACATTTTGTCCATTCTAGGTAAACAGAGATTTTATGTGATGTGAGCCTAAAATACGCAAAAAGAAAGAAGCAGTTAGAAGTTGTTGAATAGACAAAGTGCTGAAAGTGGGACTCAGTAACCAAGAAAAGAAGAAAAATTAGAAACAAGAAAAAATCTGCAGGTGGAAGTATCTGAGGGTCTGGCTTGCCATGCTGGTCAGAGAATAGGAAGCATCTGTCACAGTTCCCTATACTGGTGGCCAACGATCTTAGCCTAGGCTCTAGATAGAGTGGAGCTGGAGAGCATGGATTTCTAGAAAGGAAGCCACATGCTGAGAAAGGGCCAGACTCTAATAATTCCAGAGAGACATTGAGGAATTGCAAATTTTGCACATCTTATGAAGCAATGAACTAGATCAGAAAAGAACTCAATGTCAGACAATCTGAGGTTTAGTTCTGGCTTGGCATTTATTGGCTGTGTCACCCAATGAAGGAAGCAAACTAGGTTGTGGTTTCCAGAAGATTAAAATAAAGATAATAATATACCTATGTATCTTCTCTATTGTTCAGAATCGTTGTGTCTTTCCTGTAAGAAGAAATCTTTCTCACCAAAACTGGTTACACTCTGATATTACATCTACCCTGTGCCTATCAGTAAGCCCCATGAAAAGAAGATGCTGAAGAAGTCCATTCCATAAAAGTTGGAGGGAAGCCTGCCATTCTCAGAAAGAAACCCCAAATCCTCCACAGACTTAAGAATAAATTATTTTAAAGGCATCTCCAGTAGAAAAACATGAAAATGAAACCTTGGGCCAAAGGTCATTCTGGGAACATTTGCCTATCAAATTTGGCTTTGGGGTTATTGCATTACTTCACCTGAGCTCTACCTGCCTCTTTCCTTATATCCTTCCAGAGATGCCTTATGTTATGGCCAAGCAATGCGATGTCCCCATATGTGGTACACAATCATAAAATACTTTGGGATTTGGCTAGAAGACAGATACTAAAAAAATATTATTATTACTCTCTATAATTTTTTTCTCTTCTCCTGAGACAGAGTCTCCTTCTATCACCCAGGTTGGAGTACAGTCACTCAATCTTGGCTCACTGCAACCTCTGCCCCCTGGGTTCAAGCCGTTCTCCTCCTTCAACCTCCAGAGTAGCTGGGATTGTAGGCACACACCACCACACCCAGCTAATTTTTGTATTTTTTTAGTAGACATGGGGTTTCACCATGTTGGCCAGGCTGGTCTTGAACTCCTAACCTTGTGATCTGCCCTCCTCAGCATCCCAAAGTGCTGGGATTACAGGTTTGAGCCACCATGTCTGGCCTGTATATATATATATATTTTTTTTAAAAAATCTGACAAACAGCATTAGATCCATTTTCAATTTCTTGGCAGCCTCAACACACCTAGGGTTTTTAGTTTTCACATTATATACCTTAGTGGACAGGTTGGCTCATACATGTGGAGAAGCATGGGGGGTCTGCCTCCTGAGTAGAATGAGGATTGATAACACTCTTGGTTGCACAGAGAAAGACTGCAGTTTGAGCCAAGCTCATTACCTCTTAGTATGCAGTGTCAATTCTCTGGGCTAAAAATAGTCCACTCTGATGTCTTTTAATGGAATGAAGCTTCACCAGAGCAATAATGGAAAACAAATTGTATGGGAATCTAATGCAATTGAGCGATTGCAATCTGCATCTGCACTTTCATAGAGAGTTTGTTGTTGAATTGGATTTGATACATATCATAAGAGTAATGCCAAATGGAATCCTGACAGCTCCTGTGATTGACAGCTGTCAAACGATGTGACAGATCAGGCTGTCTTTCAGGAGGAACATGATTCATAGACCTCATTACAGGTGGATGGATGGTGCATACAGACTGTAGTTGGTTATCTAGGCATTTATTCTCCAAAATGCCAATGGGGAATACATGCTTGTATAAATGACCAAGTCAATCCCCTTACCTACTATATCCAATTACCTCTTTTCTACCTACTGAACTGCTGTCTAGCTAACAGCTGGATCTTCATGTTCAACCAACTTGAGCAGCTGTTTATATAGAGAGGCTCCACATCAATGGACTTATTTATTGCATGTCTGCCTCCGTACTTGGGCTATTTATCTCTCAGCTCACTGCATCTGCCTATCAATTCTGTCATTGTGGTTGTTCCCAGGCTACAATGAGCCAGAATTTAGAAAACAACATAAAATTAGATTTCTCTTGCCCAGAAGGATTGCTGAGTGTCCTGGGTTCTCATTCAATATAAGTTATCCTGTTCCTTCTAGGCCAGGTATGTGACCAAGTGCCTGAGGAGGTTTATTATAGATCAGATCAAAGCTCAGTTTAAGTAGAAGGAGGATAATGAGAAGATGGGGAAGAACATAAAAAAAGAAGAAAATGCATATGTCTGCTGTTTCTGGTTTGGATATTTTGCAGATGATGTATAACTAGTCAGAGAATATTTATAATTTAAGGGGTAAGCATGAAAATCACATTTGTTTTAAAATTTTTGAGTTCTTTAGTTCTGAAGGCTGCTATGTGCTAAGAACAGACTGCTCATCAATCCCTCTGGGAGAAATCACTTCTTGGGATGATTGTCAAACAATCTCAGGGGATAGAGCTATCCACTAAGTTACCAGATCTGTCAATCTTCAGTAGCACTTTGATATTAAAAATTAGGAAGGAATAAAATTTCTGTAAAGCAATATGGTGAATTCTTGCTCTAGCATCCTCTGTGTTAGAACGTTTCTGAACAGACATTTTAAAGCTTGAAAAAGACTATAATATTTTTTAAAAACTTGCTAATAATTTGACTCCTTGGAACTCTGATGCATATGCGCCCTCTAGAAACTCATGAGGAGCATCTGTTTCTACACTGCACTAATGGTTACAAATAAATCTAGTAAGAATCGTTTTCAGATTTTTAAAAAACCAAATGGTTTCATTAATTGAAATCAAGGTCATTCTTATTTCTGACCCTAACGTATTTTCTATGGCTCTCCTGGGAAGATTTCCAACCAGACTGCCCTCTTTTTAAACAAACTACTTTGCAGTAATATCCTAAATCATTCTTCATTTTATTAGCATTATTACCTCTAATGCTAATATACATATTTAATGCTTTTCTTTCTCAAAGTATCTTCCAATACTTTATCTCAGTTTAATCTACTAACAACTCTAGGAGACAGAGGATCTATTACTCAACTTACAAAGAAAAGGAAACAGTACAAACTATTATGTGATACCTAATGGCAACCAATGGGTTCATGACAAAGAGGAGACTTGAATACACACTTCTTGAGTCTGAATCCACATGTTTGCATTTGGAGGGCTTATAAAATACAGGCATGGAGGGAGGGAGAGTGAGTCTCTCAACACTATGGAAGTGTATGCACTATTTTGTGTATGTGCATAATGTGCTTTATTTTTCCTATGGAGAGAGGATAAGCACCAATGAACTAGATAATGTTGCTAGTCTGTTTTTCAATCTTCAGGGAAAAATCTATTCCTAGAGACAGAAAGATTGGTTACCAGAAAGTAGCTGTCAGTCCTTATTTGGGTCATCTGCAAGCACCTTTCCACAGTGAGGAGGCAAATGGGGACAATTTTTGAGAAAACTACATCAGAACTAAGGAAATGTGTACTTATTCAGTGTTCTTAATAAATACTTCCAGTAAGTAATTGAATAAATATTTCCAATAAGCAATTACTTACGAGCCCCCAAACTTAATAATTCCTATGGAATCTCAAAAGTAAAACACACACAAACAGAAAAAATTTATAGACCCTACCCTTGAGGTATTTTCAATCTTAATCATATACCGTATAATGAATACATTGGAAAGAATTAAAGACTTAACCACTTTTCCACTTTTATTTCTTTAGCTGTAATATAGAAATAATAAAAGCAACGAGGGCAGGACAAGCAAATATATTGTAAATAATATGGAACTGGTCAATCAGATCTATGTGGAGCCTCATAGTAGATTAGGGCAATCCATAGATGCACCCTATAGAAAACCCTCCTGATAGGCATTTCATGGTCACCAACACAGTTAGATGCAACTACAGACTTCTTTACAAGCCATCACAATGAACCATAATCCTGGCACAGTACCTGCATCCCCCAAGTAGTATTGCTGGCTTTCTTTTTTCTCGCCTTTACAATATAATTTCTTTGTTTGCTGGAATCCATACCTTGTAAATGGTGGGTAAACAATAAAACTCTGTGGAATAAGTGAATGAATAAATGAATGAATTTCTATGTCTTCCATGTCTAACATGGGCCTTCGATGTATTTTGATGTCTGAATAAATATGTCCAGACTTAGAAGGCAAATATGAAAATGAATCAGTAAAAAGGCATTCCAGGAGAGTAAAAATTACCTGCAAAGGAAAGAAGGGCTATCCACGGAAAGGGAACAAGACAGCTGCCAATGTCTGCATTTTAATATCTTTGTATCTTCCCATTTTGCACTGGCCATGTGATTTCTCAGCACCACAGTCAACAGCTTCCAAAATGCTATGCTGTGCAGATGACTTATTTTAAAAAAAAGAAAAGTTAAACTTTCACACCTATCATCGAAGTCCGTACATAGTCTCAAGTCATATTGTTAGTAAAATGATATTTCTTATGACTTTGGCTGTTTTGAATTTCAGAATAAAAGAAATTTCTAGACTATTCAGGAAATAAACCTGCAAATAGACTGGAGGGAAAAAGATTGGATTCTAGAACACCTTATAGTCTCTCTACATGAGTTGAATTATCCAGGTAGTATGCCAGTCTCCTGCATTATTCTAACTGTATAGACACTGCTGAAGTCTTTATTCAGAATTATCACAGCCTGTCACTACTCAGTTACTGAAACCACACAACACCCTATCAAAGCTGACTCCCGTAAGCAAATGCTTCAAAATGACTCTTAGGATTCCACATTCCAAAGAGCCAAGTCCCTGAAGTGACAGAGTAAAGCCAATAGCCCTGCTATATATATATTTTTTAATTTCTATTTTTTTATTTTTAAAGGGAGCTAATAATGAGGGTTATCTCTCCAGGATCAACTCTGATTCTATAGTCAATATTCAGTTTAAGTAGATATTTTTGCTCATCTAATAATAATTTATACATCTAAGTGGAAAAAATAATTTCATGATAGAGAGCTTAATCCATTAGATAGAACATCTGAGGAAGTCATGATGGAAGGGAACAGAAGCTAGAATTGGACTCTGGCTCATCTTAGAAGTGATGTTTTGCCAAGCAAATTGTGCAAGATAGGGCAAAACATTTGCATTTGAAGTCTTGAAACTATCGATCCTTCAACAAGTTTTCTTGAGTCATAGCTGAGGTTCTCTGGGTGAGAACTGCCTGAATAATTAGGATTCATTTGGTCAGCCAAAGAAGCCCTTCATGAATAAAACTAATACTAGACTCCAGAGGTTCTTTCAAAGATTGGGCAGTGTACAGACTAAGGGCTTCTGTACATGGTGTATGCCCTTCTAGGAATAACTTTTTCTCATCTCTGCTAATTGAAATGCTTCTTTCTTCTCCTGGTCCAGCTCAAGTATATGTTCTCTAAATCTCTCCCTGAATATTTCAATGAGTGATAATTACCCTTTCCCCTGCACTTTGTCACTCATTCACTCAAAAAACTATTTTGAGTATCTATTATGCATCCAGCACACAAAAGTAAGTAAGACAGGCTCATCTCCTCAAAGACATTGGTGCCACTGCCTTCATACTTCTACTTGCAAGCGAACAATCACAGCACAGGATGCTGAGGTCCATAACAGAGGCAGGCAACAGGTTCATAACATAGGATCACATAACACAATCACAGCATAGGATGCTGAGGACCATAACAGAGGCAGGCAAAATCACCTGATTTTGGTCTTGAAATACTGGGCACAGTAACACTGGAGGTAAGCTTAAATGATGATACAAAGTTCAAATGATCAAGATGAGCAAGAAAAGCAATCTAGGCAGAAGAAATAGCTTGTGGAAAGGTGTGAGGGAAGGGCATGAGTAATTTGGTACAGCTGGAGTGGGGCAGTAAGTGGGGAAAAGGAGGAAAATGAAGCTGAATAGAAGGCAGGAATCACATCAGAAAGAAAAGCCTAGCAAGCCTCTCAAAGGAGTTCAGGTTGTATCCTGTAGGCAATGAGGAGCCATTGAGGATTCTAAGCACGGAGGCAATAGGATCATATTCACATGCTCTCTAAAGACAAATACTCCTACAGCTATGTGAAAGGTGATTTAGAGTAACACTGGAGCCAAGCAGACGAGTGTGAAGGCTACTGATAGTCTAGACAAGAAAGGGAAAATCATATTTATGAATTAGGAGGATGACAATACAAATAGAGAAGAGGAAACTGACTTGAGAAACATGTGTGCACTCTATTGTGTTTTAGTATTTGTCATGTTCTGACTTCCATTATGATTATTTGAGTGCATATTATCTATGTCTTCCTCTAAACCATGGGATCCTTGAGGGTAATGGTCAGTCTCATTTATAATTGTGTTTCTTACAAGCTTAATAATATAGTCTATTGAAGATAGTGGGGCTGGCCACGATGGCTCACACCTGTAAACCCAGCACTTTTGGAGACCAAGGCAGGGCAGGTCACTTGAGGTCAGGAGTTTGAGACAAGCCTGACCAACGTGGTGAAACCCTGTCTCTACTAAAAATACAAATATTAGCTGGGAGTGGTGGTGAGTGCTTGTAGTCCTAGCTACTCTGGGGGCTGAGGAAAGAGAATAACTTGAACCTGGGCTGAGATTGAGCCACTGCACTCCAGCCTGGGTGACAGAGCAAGAGTCTGTCTCAAAAAAAAAAAAAAAAAAGAAAAAGAAAATAGTGGAAACCCAACATATTATGTGTTGAAATCTGTCAGGTAACTCTTCATTGTCCATTAAAGTAGGCTGTCTTATTTTGGGCACTGCCTCATGGTTTGATATCAGTTAGTGACCTCAGAGAAGTAGGTCAATAAAAGAAGCATGTGCTTTAAGCTCATGTCTTAAAATAAGGCCTGGAATCAGTTGTGAACCCAAAGTCAATAATCTGAATTTGTCTGACATGAATTCTCTTTTATGATAGAGGACGATATGGGATAACTAACTATAAGTTAGCTCTGCACCTTGGTCCTATTTCCCCAGCTGAACTTGAGATTGGAGCCTCATTCTCAAGGGAAGGATGTTCAGAGATTCAGAACTGGGTCACTTCCTGTCACCATCATTAGGCAGGAACAAGTGAGGCCTCACTGGGAATTCAATGGAAACTAGTCTCAAAATTGAAATAAGAGTGTGTGTAGTGTCTCCTAGGGGAGTGAGCATCCTATGTTGGACAAGTTTTGCCTATAAGGTTGCTTGAGGGCCATGTACACAGTGTTAACTCCAGTGAAAATGCAGTGTAATTAATCTATCTTAACAGCTAGTGATAGGCAGCCACAGACTATTAATAGATGGAATATATGTATAGAGATTACACACATTACAAAAATAATCAGGTTTGCAGATGTGTGTACTTCCACTGGGCACATATATTGTGTATCAAGGGTCCTATTCTGCTAATTGCCTCACTGAACAGGAGTGGAATTTTTCTAAAAACTAGTTAATTAATTTCTGGCTAATTTTTTAACAAGGCATCACTAACACATTACATAACATGCTTTTGGACACTCAGATGTGTGTTGTCCTCTAAAGCTATCCAATTTTGAAGTTATATACTTATTCAAAGGCCCTTATCTTGCTCAAACAATTCTGGGCCCTTCTCATTAGATTCTGCCTTGAAAATGAGAGCCAAAGAAAGTATCAGAGATGTTAGGATAGTTAGGTCTCATATGAGTTCATGTTCCAGTTATACTCTCCAGATCAGATATCTGATGCTAAGTCAGGCAAGGTAAGAGCCACCTGTATACCTCACACAAAAGTAAACTTAGCCATATGTAGAAAAATCACATGCTGTCATTGAATGTATAACAGCAAGAGATGATTTCTATCTTCTTAGATATTTCTATCTTCTTAGATATCTCTATCTTAGAGATATTAGATGACAACGAGTAAGCCTTGGGAATAGGTGCGCCACAGGAACTGGCACCATGTCTGTGGCATTTGTTATTCTACTTTCAGCACCTAGCAGACTCTCAGCCACAGTTAGTGAGAAGTTCATGATTATTAACTTGTTATTTTTCCTAGGCATTGCATTCTGTTTCAGATTTGTAACTTCTTGGGACTAAATACTACCAGCTTCTTTCCATCCCTAGCTGACTCCACTGCTTTCTCTCCCCTTTGATGAGAGGCACTTCTTCCAAACCGGAAAGTGCCTAAGTAGACATATGGGAAAGGGGGATACATGTACTTATACACAGTCAAATTTTGTAAGACATATGTAGTATGAACTGTACAATCGCCTAGTTAGAAATCTAATGAAGGTATAAATGGGATTCTGCAATAAGATGTTCATACATAATCTATGAAAAAGAATCTTAAAGATTGAAAAGTTCTGATGATCTACATGCGCTTTATAAATATAACAAATATTATGATCTAAGAAATTGGAATGAGGTTATAGTAATATGTCTTATTTAGCTTCAGCTATTCATCCAAATTAGTTATCAAGTCTCTACTGACTGCCTTTTCAAGCAACTCAACACTGACTTGGATGCTTGGAGATTTCTCCTGACTAAATATTTAGCTGGGCAAAAATATCCGATCTCTATATAGCCTGTTCTGATATTAACTTGCAAATGGCCAAGATAGAAGATTACTGTCCATTTCACCATCCATAGATGTTTAAGTAGAATCCAGGTGTGAAATCTCATTTTTGCTTTGAGTGGCAAGAGAGGGAAGAATAAATGCAGGAGTAGAAAAGCCAATAGGCACAGCCATTCCAGGGAGATATTGTTGATTAACTTCATTGGTAATAAAGCTTAAGACAGTTCATCCCATGAGCTGTATATCAGTAATGTGAATAACAAAAAGTAAACAGAAATGTGTTACTTGAGATGTAGATCATCTCCTCAAAGGACACAATGCCAGTCTGTCTACTCTGGCTGATACAAACTGGTGCTATTCAAAGTAACAGTTCAAATCCAAAAATAACTGAAGTTTAGAACTTTGTGGGAACCTAGAGAAGTCTCAGAGGTCCAAGCTTCAAGGGGAACCCCAGATTTACCTTTATTAGTCATTTATTCAGGCCTGTTGGCCTGCAGAATTTAGCAGTACACAGAAATCCAAGGCTCTTGGGTAATAATAACAATAATAACTAATATGTATTGAATTATCACTGTGTGCCAGGAACTATGCTAAAAGCTGCATGCATTATTGCATTGAATTCTCAAAGCAATTATATGAGGTTGGTGAAATTTTAACCTCTGTTTTTTCAGATGAGAAAACTGAAGCTCAGAGGAGTAATCATGAACGGCCACTAAAATAAGAAGCAGAGCTAAGGCTTCAAAACTAGATCTGATGTGAAGGTCAATGTTCTTGGTCCTGTGGGTACTCTCTTGATTCATATGACTCTTAACTGATAAAATCATTACCCACCAAGATTTGAAGTAGCAAAGTCTATATATAATCATATTATTATTTTATTTTAGGCTGCTGTGACGCAATCAATGGCAGCTTAGTAATTTTTTTTTTAAAACCTCTGTTAGCACCATAGTGTCACTATGTTTGGAGGATTCCTGCTTGTATGGTACTAAAACAACCATACCAAGTGTCAGATGTCCTTGTTGGTATGAAAACTACATTTCTTCAGCCCTCTTTAGTGCCACTTGACATTCTTAGATTATGTGAATAGTCCATTTCTGAGCTATAAACAGAACTCTAATGATTATTATCAGTAGCCTAACTGAACACCATTAAACCATCACAGAAGTGACTGCATTTTCATATAGGGAAGGTCTCCATTAAGGGAGAAACTGTAGAAACAGGATTACAGAAATAAGAAAAAACCAATTACAAAATTCCACAAGCCTGATGTCCTTCAGATATTTTGGATTTTTGGTTTCTCAACCACAAATTTCAAATGGACATAAAAAAAAATCAGTCTGGTCTTTACCATACATAATCAAATCAGCTTCAGATTATTTTTTTTAATGAAATATTGCTCTGTCGCCTAGGCTGGAGAGCAGTGGCATGATCTCGGCTCACTGCAACCTCTGCCTCCCAGGTTCAAGTGATTCTCCTGCCTTAGCCTCCCGAGTAGCTGGGATTACAGGTGCCCACTACCATATGCGGCTAATTTTTGTATTTTTAGTAGAGATGGGGTTTCACTGTGTTGGCCAGGCTGGTCTCGAATTCCTGACCTCAGGTGATCCACCTGCCTCGGCCTCTCAAAGTGCTGGGATGACAGGTGTGAGCCACTGTGTCCTGCCTCGGATTCTTTTTGAGGAGTATCTGCAAGTCTTTAGCTGTAGGTAAGCCAAGTATCAATGTGTCCTTCCTATGGGAATCTCTTTCAAGATATTATGATCTCTAACACATTGACTATGCCTCAGGTGCTCTTCTGAAAGGACTTCCTCACCTGTTGTGGCAATCCCTCATGAGAAATAATGTATTCCCTCATCTGCTAGAAGTGCTTCCAGGAGGGCCTTCCCTGCAAACCCTCTTTTGGGATTGTGTCAGTTTGGCTAAAGAAAACCTCCTTGTCAGTTGGATGTGGTGGCTCATGCCTATAATCCCAGCACTTTGGGAGGCCGAGGTAGGCAGATCACCAGATCACCTGAGGTCAGGAATTTGAGACGAGCATGACCAACATGGCAAAACCCCATCTCTACTAAAACTACAAAAACGAAACAAAACAAAACAAAAATTGCTGGGCATAGTGACTCATTGCTGTAATCCCAGCTACTTGGGAGGCTGAGGCAGGAGACTTGCCTGAACCTGGGAGGTGGAGGTTGCAGTGAGCTGAGATTCTGCCATTGCACTCCAGCCTGGGCAACAAGAGTGAAACTCTGTCTCAAGAAAAGGAAGAAAGGAAGAAAGGAAGGAAGGAAGGAAGGAAGGAAGAAAGAGAGAGAGAAAGAAAGAAGAAAAGAAAGAAAGAAAGAAAGAAAGAAAGAAAGAAAGAAAGAAAGAAAGAAAGAAAGAAAGAAAGAAAGAAGAAAGAAAGAAAGAACGAAAAAAAAAGAAAGAGAGAAGAGAAGGAAGGAAGGAAAGAAAGAAAGAGAGAAGGGAAGGAAGGAAGGAAGGAAGGAAGGAAGGAAGGAAGGAAGGAAGGAAGGAAGGAGAAAGAAGAAAGAAAGAAAAAGAAAGACTCCTTGTCTAAGGTGACATTTCCTTCTAGACCACCAAACTCATTGACTGGTTGATTAACATCTAACTCCACCTCCCCTTTGTTCCATTGAGGTACGATTTTCAAGAGCCTTCCAGATATCAGAGCTATGGATGGGATCACAACTGAGAAAGTCACTGGGACTGCTTCCCAGCTCAATTTTTGCTTCCATTCCATCCTGCCTCTTTGCCTGCCTTCCACAGGTGTTGGTCCCAAGTGTCCTCCCTAATTAAAGTTCTCTGTGCTGATCCCTGCTTTCCAGAACACCCAGTCTGTCACACCTGTGCTAACACCATTTCCTTACTCATCTTTTCTAAGAGTTTTATACATTAATAGGGTATGGGAAGCTATCGGAAAGAAATATGAAGGGGAAGCCCCAGGGAAATGTAGAGACAGACAATACATTGATTAGCAAAGAAACACTTTCACTCCATTGGGGTGTCCAAATGCATTACCATTCCCCCAAAAAATTCAATTCACCGGTATACCACCACTGAGATTTTAATTTATAACTAACTAACTACCTCCGCCAGCTCTCAGGCCATAACAGGTGAGGCAAAATCTATAAGCAAGAGTCACTGCTTGTGGGAATAGAGGAGACAGAGAGAATAAAACTTGCTGTCAGCCCTCTTCCTGCTGCGTGACCCTGAAGCAAAGCGATCATAGCCTAGATGCAGTCTCTTTCTCTAGCCCTAGCCCCTCGAGTCTCACAAGTTCTTGGTCTGCAAGGCTAGTCTGCAAAGAGAGGACTGGTTGGGCAGTGCAATACCCCTGAGGAAGACTATGAAGCCTTCCAGCACCTTCTTACTATTGGTGTGTACTTAATTCTTCTTCAGTAGCAAAGGACTAGGAAGTAGAAATAACAGCACATCAGAAAGTAGGCACATAAAAAGAGATGTTAACATCCTAAGTGTAAGTAACATTCTGTGTTGCTAGGAAAAATTTATTACTTTCCTTCCTGTGGCTCTATTTCTTTTTTCAATCCAGTTATGAGAAACCATAATATCTGCTCTCATTGCTGATCTGGAAAATCATATCAAGTTACATCATACAAATAAAATATAGTGTTTTTTCATAAAATAACCTCAGTTAAATTCTAAGTAGTGCATAATGTAATACATTTATTTTAAATTGACAACAATTTTCAGTAGTGTAGTCATGGCATGCAGTGCGAACTTCAGGATCTAGCATTCTATCAAAGGTCACGGTGCTGCAAGGACAGATTCTGCATCTTAATCGAGGGGACAAAAGTCACGAGGCTTTGGAAGCCTTGGAAAAGAGAAAAGGTTGCACTAATTAATATTAAGCAAATGAGAATTGTGAAATTTTATAAATCATGAAGTTAATTTATCTGTCTTCTAGTCATCCCTGCTGGAGAGGGTCATAGATCCCAAATAGGTCAAGCTATTTCCCAAAAATACATTAAATGGGTTGGTTTCTCTGGATTTTTCTCATGGTTCCTTTATTGAACTGTATAAAAATTGGTAAGCCTAAATACAGCCACCCCATTTCATCCTTTACGTCGCTTCTCCCTTTGCACCCACTTTCTGAACTTATCGGGATATTTTAAATTCAACTTCTATATTAAGAATAAAATATTATTGAACTTTTGATTTGATAGTTTACCATTTATCCTGCAGAGCCATTGTTTCAGGCTTCAGCATGAGGAAGAATCTCAGACTGCTGGCCCTACCCCCAGAGTTTTGAGTCAATGAGCCTAAGAAGGGGCCCGAAAATCAGAGTTTCTAACAAGTTCCTAGGAGTTGGTAATGCTGCCATTTTGAGAATCAAACTGAAAATTACTGCTCTTTTGTTTTTCTTTCTTTCTTTTTTTTTTGAGACAGAGTCTCACTCTGTCGCCAGGCTGAAGTGCAGTGATGTGATCTCGACTCACTGCAACCTCCGCCTCCCTGGTTCAAGTAATTCTCTTACCTCAGCCTCCGCAGTAGCTGGAAGCGTGTGCCACCACATCCAGATAATTTTTATATTTTCAGTAGAGATGGGGTTTCACCATGTTGGCCAGGATGGTCGCTATCTCTTGACCTTGTGATCCACCTGCCTTGGCCTTCCAAAGTGCTGGGCTGACAGGTGTGAGCCACCACATCTAGACAAATTAGTGTTCTTAATAGTGTCTGCTTTTAAGGTCCTTTCAGAAAAGGTTAGGAGAGGGAGCACATGAGTGCCAGGGCTGGGAAATAACTCATCTTCTTCAACAGAAGTCCATGAAAAAAAAAAAAGAGAACCTGAATGACAAAGGGCCCTGTGCTCTTCCACACTTAAGAACCCTGTAAATGACATGGCGCAAAAGTCCCTAGTAGAGTGCATAAGGAAGAGCAGAATCTCAATGAACAGTGGGGTGAAACTAAACCACCTGATGCTTTTAGTCTTTCTTAAAGGAGTTATTGTATATTTGTGTCTAGATTTTGCAATAAAAAGAAAATTAAGAAAATGTGATCTCTTCCTAAAGAGAATGTGTGAGTGCAGATGAAAATGCACAAGAGTAGAAAACAAATACAATGAACTTGATAAGACAAGCAAAAATCAAAGGAAAACTGACCCCTCCCCTCCTCTCGTCTCATGCTACAAATTGAAATGGAGAAAGTAAGCTAAGAGAATAAACGGTACAAAGTAATTCAGCTGCTTTACAAAGTTCTTTAACTTTTAATAACAGCAGAAAGATCCCCTTTTAAAATATGAATTTCATCTCGCCTATGTGCCTTTAAGGGAGCATAACTTATTTATACTTTTCTCCTTTCTTCTAATTTACTGACTCCCTCCATCTCCTGCACTCTCTCTTTCAACTAAAACAATAGGGTTTTGAAGATGGATATGTAGTAACAGCAGCATCTTCAGTTCTCTCTAAGACTTCTCATTATAAGGTTATTTTCTTCTGTTAGGAAATAGAAATGCTGCCTTTGATGCTGCCGCTTAAATTTTCTTTTATTCTTTTTCTAAAGAAAGTGTCCCCCATTTATTACCTACCCTTGTCACCTTGGCACAATGTGGTAAATAGCATTCTAGATAAACATTTTCTAATACGCCTTCAAGCACAACGTTCCTTTTGAGTGCAAATAGGATAATTGGACAGAGAGGAAGAAAGCGGCATTGAAGGCACTGTTTTAAGGGGGAAGCGTGTGATTTTTGTTTGGTTGCTCTGATGTAAGGCTCATCAGCAATTTCCATGACAGCCTGGTGAACTCATGAACATTTTAGTGATTGGGCTGCCTGTTATTAGGAACTCAGCAGGGGCAAAGATTCGAGACATTCTTCTAACTAGAAGGATAGTTATTCTCTTTGTACATCTCATTTTTCCTGAGTGTTTCTGTGGCTTTTTCCACTCTTCATGACTTTTTCCATTGGCCTCTTTCCTCTTGTGCTTTGCACACCTTAGAATTTCTTGCATTCTCTCCCCTTCCCTCTCCCTCTTTCCCCTAATTTCAGTTCCTTTACCTGCCTCTGCTCCTTTCTGTCTTTCTGGTCTTTTCCCTGTCTGTCTCTCTTATGTTTCCACTGACATATGGATCTTCTCAACTTGCTACCAAGGAGCTGCTTTTGGCCTCCTGACAGCACAAGGTGTTGCCATCCTGACAGGCAGGAAAAGGCAGGCGAGGCAAGCATATGTTAATGGGAGGGAGGTGCGGGGAACAGATAAGCTGTTGCCAGTCTCAGGCATAAGCTACTTAATTAGAAGCCAAAAACTCTTAGCTCTGGTTGTCACTTTCCTCCTTTGAGAGCACAGTCATCCCTTTGGTGTCCTCACTTTTGAGTAGCACCAGTCTGGGCTCTCTCGGCTCTGTGAAGTTGAGTCTAGTCATTGCAGCTGACAGGTAACAGGCAAAGCAGAATAAAAAAAAAAAAAAAAAAAAAAAACAGAGCTAGCAAGCTGTAAATAGCAGAACATTTATTTGCACATCATGAGCCACAGGCAAGAAACCCTGATATTGGACTTACTACAGAGTCCCCAGGCATCGGCTGCGTGTCACTCTGGTGACAGGCACTATTCCAGACACCAAAGAAGACCCCTATCTATGTTCCCATGGAGACTATCTTACAGTTGAGGAGGCAGATGTATAAATTCTCTGGGTCTTCACTATCCCCTGTAAGAGTCTGAGCCCTACTGCCTTTCTCCAGCCTCAGCTTACCCAGTCCTCAGCCATTATTTCTTCTTTCAGTCCCTTAAACCATTCCTCTCTCTTCCCACAAGACCTTGGCATATGCAATTCTCTTCCCAATTTCATCTACAAATATCTTTCCTGTCCTTGAAATCTAAATTCAAGTGTTCCTCTCTTAGGTCAGGGTGACCAGTCCATCCTGTTTGCCTGGGACCTTCCCAGTTTTACTGCTAAAAGTCTTAGGAAACACCTAAATTTCAGGTCAATCAGGATCGTTACTGATTCTAGCCAAATCTCTTGATTATATACACTATAAAGTATTTAACAGTCTTATTGAGATCTAATTCACAGGTCAGAAAATTCATCTTTTTAAAACATACAATTCAGTATTTAGTAAATACACAGAGTTGCACCGCCATCAACACTATCTAACTTTGGAGTATTTTCATTAATCCCAAGAAACACCCTACTCATTAGCAATCACTCCTTGTTTTCCCTGTCTTCAGTCCATAGCAACCGTTAATATAGTTTCGTCTTCATGGATTTGCCTATTCTTAACTTTTCAGGTAAAAGGAGTTATACAACATATGGCCATTGGTGACTGGCTTCTTTCACTTAGCATGTTGTTGTCAAGGTTCATCCATGACGTAGCATGTATCACTTTATGTTCATCAGGGGTAGTAGTCTGTTTTTTCTTACTTGTGCTGACTTTGTCTGGTTTTGAAATTAGGGTAATACTGGTTTCAGAGAATGAGTTGGGGAGTGTCTTTTCTAATTTTTGAAAGAGTTGGTGAAGTATTGATGCTAATTCTTATTTAAACCTCTGCTAGAATTTACCAGTGAAGCTATTAGGTTGGTGCAAAAGTAGTTAGGTTTTGCTATTAAAAGTAGTGGCAAAAACCACAATTACCTTGGCACCAGTTTAATATCTGGGCTGACCTATTTTTCATGGGAAGTTTCTGATTTCTAGTTTAACTTATTTACTTATTGTAGATTTACTTGTGTTTGTATTTATTATCCACTGTTGGTAGTTTGTGTGTTTCTATTTATGTATGTCTTTTGTATGTGGATATCCATATTATGTGATTTGTTGGCAGGCAATTGTTGATAGTATTTCCTTATGCTTTGTTCTTTCTGCAAGATCATTAGAAGGAGCCCTCCTATTTTCATTCTTAATTTTAGTAATTTCAGCCTTCTACCTTTTTTGTCAATCTAGCTAAAGTTTCATTAACTGTGTTGATCTTTTTAAAGAAAAAAAACTATGTTTCATCTATGTTACTCTATTATTTTTATTTTCTATTTTGTTTATTTTTACTCTAATATTTAATATTTCTTTTCTTCAACTTACTTAGGTTTAATTTGATGTTTTTTTTCTCTCTGGAGAATTAGAGTAAAAATTTAGGTCATTAACTTGAAAGCTTTCTTCTTTTTTAGCATAGACACTTGTGGCTATAAATTTCCCTATAAACACTGCTTTAGCAGCATCTCATGATGCTGATATATGTGGATTCATTTTCATTAGTCTCAAAGTGTATTCTAATTTTCCTATAATTTTTTATTTGATCTATTGCTTATTTAGTAATATGTTGTTTGATTTCATATGTTTGTGTATCTTCCCAATTTTCTTTTGTTAATAATTTCTAATTTTAATACTTTGTAGTCAGAGAACACTGTATAAGTTAATCCTTTCAAATGTATTAAAGTTTATTTTGTGGCCTAACATTTAGTCTATCCTGAAGAATGTTTTGTGTGCACTTGAGGAAAATGTGTGTTTTACTGTTGGTGAGTGGATTGTTTTAGGTGTTTTTAGTCTAATTTTTTAATACAGCTGTTCGAGTCTTCTATTTCCTCATTTATTTTCTGCCTCAATATTCTACCTATTACTGAGAATGGGAAATTGGAGTCTGCAACTGTAATTATTGAATCATCTATTGCTTCTTTTTATCTCTGTCATTTCTAGTTTCTTGTATCTGAGGTCTTTGTTGTTAGATTCATATATATTTATAATTATTATGTCTTCCTTATACATTGGTATGGTTTGGCTGTGTCCCCAGCAAAATATCATCTTGAATTATAGCTTCCACGATCCTGATGTGTCCTGGGAGGAACTTGGTAGGAGATAATTGAATCATGGGGGTGGGTTTTTCCTGTGCTGTTCTAGTGATAGTGAAAAAGTCTCATGGGATCTGATGGTCTTATAAAGGGCAGTTTCTCTGCACACTCTCTCTGCCTGCTGCCATGTACAACAAGACTTTGGTCTTCCTTTGTTTTCCTCCATGATTGTGAGGCCTCCCCAGCCATGTGGAACGATGGGTTCATTAAACCTCTTTTTCATTATAAATTACCCAGTCTCTTGTGTGTCCTTATTAGCAGCATGTAAACAAACTAATACATAGATTGACATGTTTATTATTGCAAAATGTTCTTCTTTGTTTCTAGTAATAATTTGTCTTAAAGTCTATTTTGTTTGATATTAGTATAGCCACCAACCTCTCTTTGATTGCTGTTTGCATGACATATCTTTTCCCATCCTCTTGTTTTCAAAGTATTTTTGTCTTGGAATATAAAGTATAAAGTAGAAAGCATATAGTTGGATTTTTAAAAAAATCCATTCTGTCATTTTATCTTTTGATTAGAGTATCTAGGTCATTTACATTTGTTTTTATTTTTTATTATTTTTTTTTTGATAAGGTAGGATTTATATCAGGCATTTTTTGCTTGTTTAGCTTAGTGCTTAGTTAATAACTCGACAAATATCTCCTAATATTTCTTGAGCCAATAAGTCTCCCAGCCCTTGCCAACAGACTCTGTGTGTTATGGCACACCTTCAATCCTTCAGGAGGCACTTTGTAATTCCATCTTCATCTTAAATCTCTGCCTGCTTGGAGCCCGAAAACCAGACAGAGATGAGAAATTAGAGTTTTCTCAGGTCTTTTCTGGACACTTGTAATATCTGTATGTGCACATTCTTTTTGTAGATTTCTAGTTTTTAAAGACTCTAATTAATACCTTATCCCACAGGTTTATTTTTTAATATTTGTGGTAAACCTTTTGTTTTTCGAACTTGTATTATAGCCTCAGGCAGACTCAATGTTAAATAATTACCACTGATTGTTCTTGAGGCATGCTCTAGAATAAGGTGATTCAAACAGAGTAAGTTCCAAATCAGGTCAAATAAAGGCAATTCCTGTGTATGGAACTTTTAATGGAGTTTCTAAGCAGGTAAAGTAGTGGTAGTTCATGGGAGATGAAAATTTTGAGAGCTCCAAACATGTCTTTACTGTTCTTATGGCTTCTAGGCTGCTGATTTTCATAGCTACCATAGTTACAAGCCTTCTATTAATACTATAGATTTTCAAGGCAAATACAGAGCTGGGAAAAGAGAATGAGAATTAGGCAAGTTAAGACACAACAAAATTTGCTGTTCTTACTGAGAGACAATAATTTTTCTTGAATAAGCATTGTTCAGATTGTCATATGCCTTTGGTTAATCTTCTCAGTTCTGACAAAGTTGAGTTTGATAATATTCACCAGTATTTTTGTTGCTTTATGAAGAAGGGAGTTTTCAGAGGTCCCTATCCCACAATTCTGAAAGAGTTTTCATGATTATACGCAATTATACTATTATGTATACCTCTTTTTAATAACAAAAATGTTTCTTAATATAATTTATTTTTAGAGCAGTCTTGGGTTCGTGGAAAAATTGAGCAGAAAATACAGAGTTCTTATATGCCCCTTGCCCACCACCACAACTTCCCCCACTTTCAACATTCTGTATCAGAGTGATGTATTTGCTACAATTGATACACTTACACTGACACACCGTTATCACCCAAAGTTCACAGTTTATGCTAGGTCGTACTGTTGGTGTTGAACATTTTGAGTTTTGATAAATGTATAATGACACGTATCTACCATTATATTATCAAACAGAACCATTATACTGCCCTAAAAATACTCTGTATTTCTCCATTCATTCTTTCTTCCACTCTAACTCTTGGCAGAAACTTAACTTTTTACCTTCTCCATGGTTTTATCTTCTCTAGAATGGCACATAGTTGGATACATACACTACATAGTCTTTTCAGATTTGCTTTTTTCACTTAGTAATATGCAGTTAAGGTTTCTTCAGTTTTCTTCATGACCTGAAAGCTCATTTATTTTTAGAGTTGGATACTAATCCACAGTCTGAATACACCATGGTTGATTCGTCTGTTTACCTGCTGAATAACATTTTGGTTGCTTCTAAGTTTTGACAGTTATGTAGAAAGCATCTGTTAACATTCAAGTGCACATTTCTGTGTAGACATAAGTTTTCAACTCATTTAGATCAATACCTGGCACTGAAATTGCTGGGTTGTATTGTAAGAATGTGTTTAATTTTTTAAGAAACTGCTGAACTGCCTTCCAAAGTGGCTATACTATTTTGCATTCCCATCAGTAGAAAATGAGAATTTCTGTTGTTCTACATCCCTGCTAGCATTTGTTATTTTCAACGTTTAGATTTTGGTCAGTCTAATAGGTGTGTAGTGGTACCTTACGGGTGTTCTAATTTTTAATTTCTTAATGACATATAACATTAAACATCTTTTCATGTGCTTATTGCTTATTGCCATGTGTATATTTTCTTTGATGAGGTTTCTGTTCAAGTCTTTTGCCCATTTTTTAATTGGGCAATTCATTTTCTTATTGTTGCATTACATATATATATATATATATATATATATATATATATATATATATTGCATTTTAGTTGTGGGGTACATGTAAAGAACATGCAGGATTGTTGCATAGGTACATATATGGAAGAGTGGTTTGCTGCCTCCATCCCCATCACCTATATCTGACATTTCTCCCCATGTTATCACTCCCCAACTCCTTACACCCCACTGTGCCCCCTTCCAGACCTCAGTGTGTGATGCTCCTCTCCCTGTGTCCATGTGTTCCCATTGTTCAACACCCGGCTATGAGTGAGAACATGTGGTGCCTGGTTTTCTATTTCTTTGTCAGTTTGCAGAGAATGATGGTCTCCAGGTTCAGCCATGTCCCTAAAAAGGACATGAAACTCATCCTTTTTTATGGCTGCATAGTGTTCCATGGTGAATTATGTGCCACATTTTCCCTGTACAGTCTATTATCGATGGGCATTTGGGTTGGTTCCAAGTCTTTGCTATCGTAAACAGTGCTGCAATGAATATACATATGCGTGTGTCCTTGTAATGGAACAATTTATAATCCTTTGGATACATACCCAGTAATGGGATTGCTGGGTCAAATGGAATTTCTATTTCTAGGTCCTTGAGGAATCACCACACTGTCTTCCACAATGGTCCAACTAATTTACACTCTCACCAACTGTGTAAAAGTGTTGCTATTTCTCCACATCCTCTCCAGCATCTGTTGTCTCCAGATTTTTTAATGATCACCATTCTAACTGGCATGAGATGGTATCTCAATGTAGTTTTGATTTGCATTTCTCTAATTACCAGTGATGATGAGCATTTTTTCATATGTTTGTTGGCCTCATATATGTCTTCTTTTGAAAAGTGTCTGTTCATATCCTTTGCCCACTTTTGAATGGGTTTGTTTTTTTCTTATAAATTTGTTTTAGTTCTTTGTATATTTTGGATATAAGTCCTTTGTCAGATGGGTAGATTGCAAAAATTTTTTCCCATTCTGTTTGTTGCTGGTTCACTCTAATGATTGTTTCTTTTGCTGTGCAGAAGCTCTGGAGTTTAATTAGATCTCATTTGACTATTTTGGCTTTTGTTGCCAATGCTTTTGGTGTTTTAGTCAAGAAGTCCTTGCCTATGCCAATGTCCTGAACGGTTTTACCTAGGTTTTCTTCTAGGGTTTTTTTTTCCCATTTATTTATTTTATTGCATTTTAGGTTTTGGGGTACATGTGAAGAACATGCAAAATTGTTGCATAGGAACACACGTGGCAGTGTGATTTGCTGCCTTCCTCCCCATCACCTACATCTGGCATTTCTCCCCTTGCTATCTCTCCCCAGCTCCCCACCCCCCACTGTCCTCCCCTATTTCCCCCCAACTGACCCCAGTGTGTAGTGCTCCCCTCCCTGTGTCCATGTGTTCTCATTGTTCAACACCTGTCTATGGTGTTAGGTCTTTTGTTAAGTCCTTAATCCATCTGGAGTTAATTTTAGTGTAAGATGTCAGGAAGGGGTCCAGTTTCTGCTTTCTGCATATGGCTAGCCAGTTCTCCCAACACCATTCATTAAACAGGGAATCCTTTCCCCATTGATGTTTTTGTCAAGTTATATTTTGTATAATAGAAGTCCTCTATGAGATGTGTCTTTTGCAAAATGTTTTCTCCCACTCTGTGTTTTTCTTCTTAATCTTTCACTATATCTAACATAACTTTTTACTTATAATGAAATCCAACTTATGAATTAATTCTTTTATGAATCATGGCTTTGGTATTGCAACTAGAAAATTATTGCTATGCCAGAGGTCACTTAGATTCTCTCCAATGTTAGGATCTAGGAGCTTTGTAGTTTTACAGTTTACATTGAGGTTTATGATATACTTTGTATTTGTATTAATTAGGTTTCTGCAGAGAAACAGAACTGATAGGAGATAGATGGATATAGATTAAATTTAGATATAGTTATAGATATAGATATTTGAGGGGCTTTATTATAGGCATTGGCTCACATGATTATGGAAGCTGGCAAGCTCCACAAGCTCCTATCTACAAGCTGGAGAATAAGGAAAACCAGTGGCATAATTCAATCAGAGTCCAAAGGTCTGAGAATTGGGCAGGGAGGGAATGTGGCAATAATGTAAATCCCAGTATAAGTCTGGAGGCCTGGGAGCAGGGAGTGCCAACGTCTAAAGGCAGGAGAAGATGGATGTCTCAGCTTAAATAGAGATAGAGCAAATTCACTTTTGCTCTGCTTTTTTGTTCTATTTGGGCTGTCAAAGAGTTGGATGATATCTGTCTACTTTGATGAGGGCAATCTTCTATACTCAGTCTATCAACTTAATCTCCTCTGGAATACCCTCATAGACACATTCAGAAATAATGTTTTCCCACCTATCTGGACATCCCTTAGCTTAGTAAAGTTGACACATAAAATTAAACATCACAGAGTTAATTTTTGTAAAGAGTATGAGGTCTGCGTCTAGATTTTTTTTTTTTTTGCTTGTGGATGTCCAGTTGTTCCAGCACCATTTGTTGAAAAGATTATCTTTTCTCTATTGAATTGCCTTTGCTCCTCTGTCAAAGATCAGTTGACTGTATGTATGTGTGTCTATTTCTGTGTTCTCTATTCTGTTGCATTGATCTATTTATCTATTAACAAAACACTTCTAAAGCACCATTTTAAGCCTCTATTATAAGCATGAATCACAGTTATAATTTTACATGAAGTTTGATATCTACTGCTTACTTTCATTAAATCTAAGGTTTTTGTGGATTGGATATATTTACTTTGGTTACCATGATATCCCCAGCTCTTTGCACTGTATCTGACACATAGCAGGAGCTCAATAATATTTGCTGATTTAATGAATAAACGAAAAACTCTCATGGGAACCCAAAGGTGAAACTGATGAAATACTGGAAACATGAAATACAAGTAGAGCCTATTGTTATATGGTGAAATGGAGTTGGCAAAAAGGTCCAAAGTAATTCTCTCAGGAATCATAAAATGTCAGCAAGAGGCCTGTAGCTCTCTACTTTGCAGACATGTCCCAACTGCCACAAGTAAAGATGCAGTGGGTCTCCATTTCTTGATCTACTGCCCCTAAAGTTCCTCAGAAGTCTCTGTTATAGCAGTAAGAGTAGTGACAGCTTCTAATTTGCATAAATAATTTGTTTCCAATATCACCTTCTTTTTCAGGTGAAAGGGATGGTAAAAGCAATCTGACATTGTAATCAGCTGAGAAAGGTGTTAGATTGAATAATGACATTGTAGTGCAGAAAAAAAAAGTTACTATTTTAAGGAACTGGGATTGTGAGTTGCTTAATGATTTGCCACGAATAAATAAAGAAATGAAGGCACTTAGGGAACCCCAAGGCTTTGTCTGCCCAACAGTGAGCCTCTCTGAAAAGGAAGGAGGTTCTCACCATCGGGAGACATGACATCTCAGCTTTGTTTTAATTGCAAGCAAAGTCATATAATGAGATGCATAAAAATTCCATTCGGTTGCAACTCCTCAAACACTCCAGTGTTGAGCAGAAATATTTTTTCAGATTTTCATTCCATGTAATAACTCTTGCATATTTAGCTCTTCAAGAAGCAAGGGGCACATTTGTCATGGTGCAGCTCTGAGTGAGTGGAAAGTAAAGGAACTACAGAAATGAAAGAAATTGTTCACACTTTCTTAAAATACCCGCTAGGACCATTTCTTCCATTCACTGAGAAAAGAAGGCAAACCCGGCAGCATTTCAGGTAGGCCTAGAGCAACTTCATCCAGCAAGAGATCTTCAGCAAAAGCTAGCTGATGCAGTGATTTTTTTTCATAGATAAGTTCTACAAAACAGCCAAGGTAGTGGTTGTTAAATATAATTCTGCATCCCATTGGTGTGGAATAAGTAGCATGTGATGTTAAAAGTAAAACACTGTGTTCTTAAAAGTCATTAAAGCACTCTATATGTTGCAATTGATATTTTAAAATATCAATGAGACCAGGTTCAAGACTATACAGATGATAATATCGGTCTCACCATGTTTCTGCCTCAAAGGGTTACTTGGATTTAGATAAATATTTTACTGTCCCCTTTTCAAGTTGTTTTGCATACTGTTTAGATACATTTAAATTTTATGTATTTAACTATGACTTATGAGGCCATGCAATTCTACTTGATTTCATCATTTGTCCTCAATTATGTCTAAAGCCAGAATGAGGTTATATTTGATGAATCTAAACCAAAGGATTAAAAACAAAAGACAGAAGTCTTTGAGGGCTTCAAGTTACCATATTAAAGGGCATCACTAATTCGTATGTAAATACGTTTTAAAATTATTCAAACTATTTCTCAAAATGTTTATAATGGATAAGACATATATTTCTTTTAAATAAGAGCCCATGCCACCATCTAATTTGGAGTGAGATAAAGCAAATAGTTTGTTAGAGAATAATCTTTAGTTGCTCTCTTCAAAACAACTTTTATTTACAGAGCTGTGTTGGGAAGGACGATAAGTGATATGGTTGCCAAGGGAAACTCTTTCCTGATTGGAAGAGAGGTCATCGCAGGTTTTTACAAAGGAGAAGGGATGGCTTTATTTCCTAAGATTTTTTTTCTGTTCTTACAGTGGAAGAAAAAAGCAGAAGAAACAAACATTGCCTTGTCTGCTCTTAATTCACTCTGTGAATTCACAGAAAGTCTCTAGGTAATGAGCCTCCAGAGGTGCCAACCTCCATGACATATTTTCTTAGCATTGTTTAAATTATTATTTGACTGTGATATTGTTTACCTCTGTGTTTATGTTTGTTCTGTCCAATTAGAATGCATAGTAGTTATAGGTAAGGTTTACATTTCATAATTGGTATGTTGCCCAAGTGCCTTGTGCATAGTTAGATACTAGAAAAATGATTTAACTATAATTTTGTTTTACCTAATTCACAATAATTGTAATATAGTTAGAATAATTTTAAGTAGGATTACGAGACATTCCTATGTCTCCCTACTGGGTGTTTAGAAAGGTTAACATATAATGGTTCTAGAGACTTATAAACAGGCTCCACTGGAATGTATGCTCTCAGAAGGTAGGGTTTTTGTCTTGTCCACCTGTATCCTAGCCTAGGGTCCCCTATCTGGCATATATATAAATAAACACACACACACACACACACACACACACACACACACACACTATACATGCTTAATAAATAAGTGTTAAATGAATAGATACTTCTGTTCTTGATTATGATCAGTATAAGTACATATACAGAATTAAGAACAAAATAACATTCTCTATCCAAGCAGTCTGGAAAAGAAAAATAAAATTTAAGAAATAAAAATACCAAAGCACCTTTAAAATGTAGAAAATTTATGAGGATACTCAGAAACAAGTTATTTTTTAAACAAGAACAAAAATATGTAGGTAGAAGTAATTCATTTGTAATCACATAGCATATGAATACCTGATAGAAGGCCTTTAGGAGATGATTTCTTTAAAATCATTCTCAGTGGTGAATTTATCTAAGAACCCGTCTTCATGGTATGGTGACAGTTTGCTTTTTTTCTCAACTGATGTCTCTAGGAGCATTTCCTATCAACCTGCTCTCTTGCCTTCAAAATAATGACTTGGCTAAAAGAATACGTTGCTGACATCTAGCTTTTGAGTAGTCATATCCAGAGAATGAGGTCCAGAGAATGACTTTATTGAAGAGAATTTACCCAAAACATAGAAAATACGGTTCCTTATCCAAGTCCAATCCTAAAGCATGTAAGCTCAATAACAAAGACACCAACTGAACTGAGGCAATTAATGGACTAACAATAGAAATTACCATTTATTGGACACTTATTGGAGAGCCAAGGATTGTGTAAAGTGATTTTCATAAACTATTCCTAATTTATATGGTAAAATTATGAGGGAGATATTATCATCTTTTTTTTAAGATAGGGAAATGGAGGGTCAGAGGCATGAAGTAACTTAGCTAATGAAACTTTGAAGTGACAGATTTGAAATTTATATTCATGTCTGTCTCACATAAATCTAGAAGCCTGACCTCATCCCAGCCCGACCTTTGATCCTCTGTGACTGAGCCCATATTTTCACCCTATTCACAACTTTGACCAATCCCAGTCACTGCCCCATTCAACCTCAGGTTTGCTTAATGCCAGCTGGGTCATCGTTGAGCTCAACCATAACCATGGAAAATATTAGCTTAGTGCTTGGTGCCAGTGAGTGTTTTTAGAGGTTGGCTGGATAGCACAGTGAAAATAGCTTAGCTTTGGGGCTTCATGGCCAGACAGCATGAAATTCAAATCTCCAGTCACTTCAAAGCATCCTTGGTTAAGTCATTTCACGTCTCTGAGCCTTGATTTCTCCATCTATAAAATACATCTCTTCTGGAAGTCAGTCTCACTGTTGTTGCTTGTTGAAAGCAGGGATGAAACACACTGCAAAAGCTACAGAAATTCAGAGTCACCCTGCAGCTAAAATAGGCGGGCATGGGGGCTGAGAGGTCGATGCTCTGACAAGGAGACAGCACGTGGATTTTTGTTCCTAGTAACTACTATTCATTTTGGGGGAGGTCAATATTTATAACTTGAAATTGCCCCTGCCAATAATTCAGTGGTCAGTCTGATAATGTGATGCACCTTTTTCTGCCTAGAAATAGTTGGGGAAGATAGTGTTTGTAAGAAAAATGCAAGACTGACCACTGTCATTGAACATTAACTGCTGTCACAGAGGAACACGGAAACTAGATATTTAAGATTACACAAATAAACAAGATTTAAGAGATAAATGCATCTGTGATCTTTCTTAAAATACCTATTCATTTATGTGGCACCTCCCTAACCAAGAAACCAGTCATTTCTCTGGTTATAATGACCAAGTCATAATGGCAAAAGTCAGATATGGTATATGTACCCCCTGGCATGTAAATGAGCTTTCATCAAGATTTATTGAGTGTGTGAGAAAGAATGTTCTAAGCATTAATAAAGGTCTCCTGGATGACCACATCCACGTTTTAAAATAAAGAGACTTGAGGTAGCCTAATGCATACATAATATAAAATAAGATTTTTTTTTGTTGTTAGAAAAAGGGAGACAGGAGAGCAATTAATTGCTATTGAGAGAAAGAGGAGAGCTAGAGTTAGTACAAACCTATGATAAAGCTATTAAAATTAAGCACTATACATGATGTGCCAAGACAAGAGGAGAAGCTTAAACAATGGGCCAAAGAGAATCATATGTTTTTCTTACTTGATATGCATTGATTTTATTTTATTCACAAGAGAAGGAAGCAGGGAGGAACTTTGGCTAAATGCTTACTATCTGTTGGGAATGATCTCTTACCTTAGAAAATACTAACACGTTTAATTTTCACAACAATCTAATGAAATGAGCCTCAGAGATCAGCAAACTAGCGAGTGAAACAGATAGCTGCCTGTTTTACTATGGTTAGTGAGCTAGGAACAGTTTTTATATTTTTAAATGGTTACCTTTTAAATGGTTAAATAAGTACCTACCTAATATCCTCCATTTCACCTCATGGCTGCAAAGCTTAAAATATTTATTATCTGATTCTTTAAGAAAAAATTTGCCACTTATGAGGCTATAGTATCATCCCTGTTTTACAGAAGAGACATTGAGGCATTTTTTTCTCTTCTGCATCCAAGCAGTAGGACTAGGACTAAGGCTTGAATTCAAGCAGCCCATTCTAGATTGTGTGTTCTTAACTGCTGTATTACACTGATACTGAGTGATGAGGAGCATCTCTCTTTGAATATGGTTATAAGAGAAAAGCCCAGTTTAAAATTATGTCCACCACCTAAAGACTCAAAGTAACCAGGGAACTTAATTATAGATACTGACTTTTGTCCTTTTCAGCTCTAAGCCTTGCCACAGGAAACAACCAGCTTTCAGAAAAGGCCAAAGATAGGTCCTAGAAACCTTAACTGGAACGGGATTGGTCAAGGGTTAGTCCCTTGACCAAAGGAGTGGGAGTAAGGGTCGAACTCCCATAGAAAAAGGACAAAAGGACAAAAGAAATGAAATGTTGTTAGCACAGTATGATCTGGACTTCACTAAGTCCTGGGGACACTGAGAAAGGTTTCTTTTTATGTCCAGGAGGTGAAGATCAGGACAATAATGAAGATGGCACAATGAGGCTGCGTGGAGACAGATCAAAGAAGCATGTTCTGACATTTCTGCCGACACCCTCACCTCAATGCCAATGAGAGGTCTCCTCAAACAACCACTGAATATCTATGGCTTCTGAGCCAGTTCTGAAACCAACACCCAGTGAGCTTACCTCTTTTGAACCAGCTTCCTTCATGTATAAATATTTTTCTATCTTTGCATTTTATGTTACTCTTGTTAAAGATGCTGTTATAATCCTCCAAGAAATACTGGATTTATGAAAGGGAAGAAACCAGCACTCTAGTACCTCTTTGAGTGCAGACAGAAAACCTTTGAGGATTTGTAGTGCTGTAGGCCGCAACTGTAGTGATGCATAAGCAACCACAATCAGTTGAAGAAGCCAGTGCAGAGCAGGATGAGAGGAATCTGAGCCTGACTGGTGACTGCCTACCAACAGGACAGGGTCACTCCCAGTGCTTTCCATCAGGAAAACATGGCACCTGGGCTTCCAGCCATTAGATCTGGCCTATTTTTAAAAGAAATTTCACGAACTTTCCCTTCTAAAGCGAAAACAGACATTGACAGTGAGTAGACAGATGTGGGGACAGAAAGACCAGAGTCTATTTCATTGGTCACACAGTCATGCGATCTCTATCCCAGGGATTTGGCTATGATTAGAGTGAAATATTTTTGGTACTTTTCTGGGACTATAGAAGGAGATTCATAAATGCTAAATTCATTATGTCAAAATTATTTTAGTAATTCCTTTTTTCTTTTAAACACCTCCAAGAAAAATCACACGATTCTCCTTAATAAGGTAGTAATGGCATCCTAACCTCTTTAAGGTGCTCTGGAATGTGTTTGAGCATTAAATGGTACAGAAAATAAGAAAGAGTCCAAGTTGAAATCCCGTTATCTCAGAGTGTTCTGAAGTTAGCAAGGCATTGGTCTCCTCTGTAATGAAAGCCTGTTCTTTGGACCCAACTGTCGGATGCCTGCTTTTACCAACAAGGTAAGGAGAGACTTTGATTTGCACCATCACTAACTGCTTTGGCAGGAGAATTTTTGTTTGAACTACACTTTAGAAAGGAAAAAAGGACAGTAAAGAAAAATCATGATTCCCTCTCTTTTAACCTATTTCCTCTGTTTTTCCCCCGTTGGACAAATAAAAATTAAAAAAGAGAGAAGATCAATAAAATGCTGTAAGCTCAACATTATTGATCCTTCTCCAGCATTTCATTTGGCATCAAAAGAAATTTATGACAGAGAGTGAAAAATTAATGAAATAAAATAAAACAAGTGGAAAAATTCCTAAGTAGTTGAGAAAAATTAAATTCTATGTAGTTTCTCACAGAAAAACCTCAATATTCTGGCTGAAGAAACTTAAAAAGTCTGTTTTCTGTTTAGTCTGCCCTGGCTTCATTTTAGCTTCCAAGCACCTAAAGGTACCTGGAAGTTTTTGGACCCCTGAACCACACACATAAATGAAATAATTCTGCATACATGGTAGAGTCTTAAGCCAAAGTTATCTTCTGGCTAAGATGAACTTCAAAGCATACTTATCCTCCCCACACCCTTTAAATCCTTAGATAATTGAGACAATTTGCAACAGAAAAAGAATATGATGTCAGCGTAAGACAGGACAACTCTAGTTTGCACTCAGCCTGGTGGTATGAAGGTAAGCTTTCTTTACTTGCACACGGGTTCCCATTTTTCCTGAATATTCTTCCTGTGTTTCATGGCCAGTCAGTGTGGTGGAGGCACATTTCCATCCTTTCCTTTGTCGTAGTGAGAGTGGCTTTAGAGGAAGCCCTCCCTGTGACTATCCTGTGTGCAGGTCACACCTTTTTCCTAATTTTAAGAAATGGCCTCTGAAATTTCCTTTTTCTACTACTTGGTTGTTTTGTTGTTTTGTTGTTTTGTTTTTATCACGGTTGTCACAAAACGGTTGTTCCTCTCCACGCTTTTCCATGTGCTGTGGTTTGGCTAATCCATACAAGCTTAGCAAACCTATTCCCTTAAATATCATCACAGTGACTGTCATAAATAGGAGAAGCCTGGACTGCAGCTGAGGAATGCAGACTTCCCTAAAAGAGAGGAAGGTTTGACTGCTGGTTTCATGGAAGAATCTACTGCAGTGTAACCCGTTATTTACTTATTTACTGCTGAGGATCAAAAGTTCATGGGATTTTTTGGGTTTTGTCCAAAATCACACACAGTTTGGAAAAGATAGGGAACTGGAACTCAAATCTCTCCCGCCTCCCATGATGAAATTGTATCTCGGCCTTTCCCACACAGGACCCTTGGATGCATGTACACACGCACATACACACAATTTCTGGAGACAGCATCTTGCCTTCACAGACCTGGAAAGATTGCCCTTTGGTTTGTCACAGCAGAGCCTGTTGGCAGATGGTGAATCAGCCTCAGGCTCGACGTCAGCCTTTACTTAAAAAGAGCTCCCCTGGTATCCCTCCATCTTGCTCTCTGGAGAATGCCTGTCAGGCTGGTCCCATCTGCTCCCACTGTTTTCCAGGAACTGTGTATCTGGGTTTCACAGAGGGCTGCTATGTGCCTGGGAGCATTTTTCCTGACTACATTGCATATGCTCATTTCCTTCCTTGGCTCTCTCTAGAGAAAATGTTTCAGTATATCCTACAATTAAACATTGAATAAGACAAGGACTTCATTTTACCACCACCCAATCAACCAACCTCCCTTCCATTGGGACCATACTACACCTTACTTCCTTTTGCAGTGACTTTATCATCTCTGCTCCCACAAAAAGCCAGATCCACAACTTGAACATCGTACTTTCATCTCCTTGAGACTCCTTAAGTTCTTTGCTCTTATGGCCATGCCATATCCTCACTCTCGTGCATCATCAAGTTGGCACTCCCTAGCGTGCTGGTGGTCATTCCCAGCAGCACACTATCTTATGCAGTGATATAGTCCTCCTGGAAGAACGTACCCACCCCTCTGGTTATCACCTGAAAACTTTATTCCCCTAATAGCAAAGCTCTTAGAAGAGTGGTTTATGCTCACTATTTGCACTTCCTCACCCTAAATGTCTTTTTTTCGGACCTACTCCACTTTATTCCCTGCCATTCTGTCAATATCACTCTATCTTTTGTCAAGGTCAACAACTACATCTAGATTATAAAACTGAATGGTCAATTTCCAATTCTCATCTTCCTTGGCCTCTCAGCAGCATTGATCACAGCAGATCTTCTTTCTTATAACACTTTCTTTACTTGGCTTCTAGGCTTCTCCACCTAGAGAAGGTACTATCTTATAACATTGCTCTTTTTTTTCTCTGTCTTCTTTTCTGCCTCCTCCCTCTCCTACCGACCTTAAAGATGTTGATATTTCTCAAGCTTGTTGCTTGCTCTTCTTTCCTCCACTAAATACTCTTCCTGGGTAATTTTATCCTGACCCTTGGCTTTAAGTTACTCTCAGATATGTCTCTATCTCCAACTTCTCCCTAGAGCTCCAATTACATATCTACTTCTTACCTGAAACTTAATTCATCAAAAACAGTTCTCACAGCCACACCCGGCCCTCTAGTTGATTTCACATCTGGATTCCTCTATTTCAATAAATGCCATGCACAAGTTCTGTTAGCTGAAGCTTCAGAACATTTCCTGAACACAAAAGGAATACTTTTCTTATCCTTTGCAATTGTATCTTATTGAGAGCCACCATTAAGGATTTTTCAAAGTACTTCTACCTTTGTCTTGCTACAGTTTATACTTCATATGGCAACTGGAGTACTCCTTTTATGGTAAAAATGGCAAAGAATCCTCCAATAGCTTTCCTTCACATTTAGACTATAATCCTAAAATCATGATCTCCAAGACCCTATATTATTTCCTTTGCATTTGCTAGTTCCTCTGCAGAAAATATCCACTCCCTCCTTCAAATCTTTACATGGCTTGATCCCTCACTTAATTTAGAGACTTCCTCAAATTTTTTCACCCAGAGAGTACTTCTGTAGCCCCCTCATTCAAAATAGCTCTCATAAACATATTTATCCTGCCATTTTTAAAAATAATACTCACTTCCTCAAGTTATATTATAATGCATTTATCAATTAGTGTATCAATTAGATTATATCAATTAGATGTTTATTATTTTGTAAATTGAAAACATTCCTTCAGGAAAGAGGCTCCTCTGTCTCTTTTTTACCCCTAAATCCTGGAACTCACAATGGTATTTAGCACACTGGCAGTGTACTCAATTAGAACTTGTTTAGGGAAAAATAAATAAACATATTTAAACCTGGGTACTATGAGAAACGTGATAAATGATTCAATATGAGTTACCTGGATTAAGAATATGCTTGCCAATCAGGTTGATGTTAAATATAAAGGAGTAACTATTGTGAGATGTCAGAGATTATGTTCATCCAATGTTGTTCTCCTAAATGATCCAGGAAAATAAGTTGATTTTTCAAACATACACTATATTCTTTGTGCATTGACCTGTGTTAATTTTTGCCAAAATGCAAAGTATTTGATACCACTTTTGTTTTATTTCCTAGCATTCAGTTCACCTTTTTCGGCCTGCCAGACTAAGCAAAACCACTGTCAAGCGACTATAACAGTCTCGTTTTTGGCTATGTCTCTTCTATCATCATTCCCCTTCTTAGTGACTCAGATTTCATTTGAATGTGTATATGCTTGAACTATGCCCTAGGTACCATATATCATCCTACTTCTTAAAAAAACTGACAACATATCTCCTTCCTATCCTTTGTTCTAACAGCATATACCATAAAGAACTTCCCTCTTTCTCATTCTCAGAGCTTCCATAGCAACTTCTCCCTACTCCCTGTAAGTCACTTGGTATTTTCTATTTTCTGTTAGCATAGACTAGTATTATATTTTCTGTTCAAGATTATATCTTATTGGAATCAGTATGATTGTATGTCCATCAACTCGGAGGCTGTCTGGCAAGTAATAGATGCTCAGTGAATCACTATTGAATGAACAAATAAACCATTAAACACATGAAGAACTACTAAATAAAACCAGATTATTGTCTGTAAGTAAAAGCCGAGGCCAAGTAACAAAAAACTTGGTTATCATTTGGCACTCTGGGTTGCCTCTGCAGAAGCTTGTGAATATGGTACAAACTACCAGGCAGCTCAGTAACCACACGGTCCTCAACTGTGCAATGCCGTCCATCCTCAGAAGTGTGTTAGTGTGCATGCATGTATGCGTGTGTGTGAGTAGGGGTGACAAAAACAAGGAGATCCTTGGTTTAATAATTTCTCCTTCTCATTTTTGGTCCAAGAAATGAATTCTATATTTCATTTCCTGATGAGCCCCTCTGCTTCCTGATACATTGATGAGGAATCTTGGAGGGTTTTGTTTTTTTTTTTAATTTTACTTTAAGTTCTAGTATACATATGCAGAATGTGCAGGTTTCTTAACATAGGTATCCATGTGCCATGGTGATTTGCTACATCTATCAATCTGTCATCTAAGTTTTAAGCCGACATGCATTAGGTATTTCTTCTAATACTCTCCTTACCCTTTCCTCCCACCCACCCAACAGGCCCTGGTGTGTGACGCATCCGTCCCTATGTCCCTGTGTTCTCATTGTTCAACTCCAACTTATGAGTGAGAACATGCAGTTTTTGGTTTTCTGTTCCTCTGTTAATTTGCTGAGAATGATGGTTTCCAGCTTCATCCATGTCCCTGCAAAGGACATTAACTCATTCTTTTTTCTAGTTGCAGAGTTTTTTTTACAAAGAAAATCATCCCCTCTATGCATGGCCCTTGTCCAATAAGCTCCTTCATCAATTAGGAGAGGGCTGGCCAACCTCTCTCATGATAAGGGTCTGCATCTGACTTTAATGTTGCTCCAGGTTGAAGTGTCCTCTGCCCTGCACATCATGGTCAAGAGAAAAGATCTAAAGTCTCTGGATTGATTCTGTCCCAGTCCACAGATTTCCACTACTTGTTACTATTGTAAAGGTTATGTTACCTTTGGGGGCTTATCCAGGTGTCCGAAATCTCAACAAGGGTCACAGAGTAATGCATCTTAAAGGAATAAACACGGCCGGGCGCGGTGGCTCAAGCCTGTAATCCCAGCACTTTGGGAGGCCGAGGCGGGTGGATCACGAGGTCAAGAGATCGAGACCATCCTGGTCAAAATGGTGAAACCCTGTCTCTACTAAAAATACAAAACATTAGCTGGGCATGGTGGTGCGTGCCTGTAATCCCAGCTACTCAGGAGGCTGAAGCAGGAGAATTGCCTGAACCCAGGAGGCGGAGGTTGCGGTGAGCCGAGATCGCGCCATTGCACTCCAGCCTGGGTAACAAGAGTGAAACTCCGTCTCAAAAAAAAAAAAATACAAAAAAAGGAATAAACGCAAGTGTGGCAAATTGACTTCTTAAAGCATCTTAAAATCTTACTTAACTCTTTAAACTGGTAATATTTTTCTATATAGGAGCCATTTGTAATGATGCTAACCATTGTAGTTACAGATGAATCTGATATTTAATTTAAAATGTATATACCCAATGGTGAAATGTATGAAGTCAAGACGGAATATTCTTCAAGCTACTTGTGTGGTTTGTAACATTTCAGCACCTACCACCTCTGCCATGCATGATTTTTGGAAACACTGGGAAACCATTGAGCTATTACCTTTACTCAGAATTGAAGGAGAAAGTCCTGAACTAAAATAGAGGCATCAATTTCCAAAATGAAATTACCCATAACAGAGAAGTCAGCTAACTGGTCCCTCTGGAAATTCCTGTCCTTGAAATGGGAAGCTCAGGGGTGGTCTGAGCTCCGCAACAGTAGATTAAAGGACGCATCTTGCCCCATTCTGAAGGAACTTCACCATTTCGATCAACATAGCATTTAGAATCAGGGGAGGAAAAAAAACCCACCATGGTCTTACTACAGGCAGCAAAATCCCTACATTTCTTAGGGATTAATAGTAAATCTTTAACAAAGTGTTTCAGATTCCCAGTTAATCTTAGAACATAGGTGTGATTCCCCAAATGGCAAACCCAGACATTTTCTGGCTGAGCTATAATATTTCATCTGTACGTGGGCAGATATTTTTGTGTTGGCAGATGCAGGCAGGGCTTGCAAGCAACTTCTTTTTGCCTTGGACAAGTCAACTATATATTGTTCTTCCATTCACAAGAAATAAAATATGTTCTTGAGTCATTTGAGTTTCTAGTGAGGGCTGTGAATGAAGAAGGAACATACTTCCTAAATAGCTTCTTTTGAAAGGCCTCTATTTTAACAGTTTAGAATCTGAAGATATATTCCTCCTCTGTACGGGATTTTCGTAACGGCTGAAGGCTGCCCTTGTTTAATAGGTTTGGAAATGGGAGGCTGACACAAAAGTGTCTTCTGAATGCCTCCTATCCGATTTGCCTGCAGTTCCGACAGGGCCATCACATCATCACATGACCTCTGGGGCTTTGTGTAACTGTACAGCTGAATACAGAAGACAGAGAGAGGGAAGCTTGCACAATCGGACTAATATGGAGAAATACAATAACTTTTCTGAAATGCGCTTTGTATTTCTGGTACATGCATGCATCTATGTGTAAATTTCCTGTGGTAAGTTCTTTTTGCTCTTTAGCCCCCAAAAGCTGTTATGAAATTAATGATTCATTTTAAAATAAATTGTGTCTTGAAATTCAGGAAATTGGCATTATTCTACATTTAACAATCAAATTTATAGTAACAGCCATAACAAAACAGATGTAATATAAATAAGGCTATTAAAAAACAAATCTGTGCAAACTGACTTACTAACCATAAACTTCAAAATGGATCTTAATATAAATTTTGGAGTTATCCCCAGATACCTTGTGAGTTTACCTTTCCCTGTTTTTCTGCTCTGTGGTTGGAAGAACTTCACTTGTTTGGGTGCAACTATAATTTGCAGAAAACCTATCGCTCGGGAAAGCTATTTCTGGCTTGTTCTTATGTTTCAGGCTTGGAGTCTTTCTGTTAGCTTATTTGGCCTTAACTAGGATCAGAGTTGCTGCAATACCTTGGGCATTTGTGATTACAGATCCAGCTGAAGCTTCCCTTCATGCTCTAATGAGAAAAAAAACAGCTGTGTGTCCTACTTCAACCCAAGTGGAACTCCTACTTCTTCCGCGTAGTAGCACCTGTCTTGCGTTGCTTTAAGAAAAAATTATGAAGCATATTTTGTCTTCAGTGTGTACCAGTCTTTGACTCTCTTTTTTTCCTGAGACTGACCCCACCCCCTCCCCTTATATTAGCTACTATGAACAGGAAAGACTCTAATATGAATCATATTTACATTAAATAACTTTTGAGTCTAAATCCCTTTGCCAGGTAGTTGCATTTGAAGCTTTTTAATTATAGAAATGAAAAATAGAATTAAAAACTATTTCCTTCTTAATGGAACTCCATGCATCAGCAGACCATGGAGAATTGGAAGGAATTGATTTTAATCTTAAAATCATAAATCAATACTTTGCATATCTGAATCCCAACCAGGCATAAATTTCTAAAAGCCTTTTTGTGCAGTGGTTAAGAGGAAGTAGAAAAGAAATAAAAAATATTGTCCATGCTCACTCCTCTCCACATGTCTCAATGACTTCTTGCAGAAGATGAAGTCAAACTGGCTGTGGCCACTTACGGACTACATGTTCTCAGGAGCTACTAAAGGAAAGGTAATACAAGGTGGGTTAGGAGCTGCTTTCTCTTGCAGGCCTGGGAGCTGAGCCTGCCCACCACCATCCAAACTCGACGGTAGCTGAGAAATGAGTCTACCATCATCTCTCAACCAGTACTTTCCAAAGATATTGCAGCTGGCATTGGAATGACCAGGCACCTTGAATGGGGCATGTTCTCTGGCAAGGAGCTCAGAAATCAGAATTTTAATAAGACAATTAAGCACAATAATCCTTTTTTTTTTTTTTTTTTTTTTTGACAGTCTCACTCTGTTGCCCAGGCTGGAGTGGAGTGGTGCCATCTTGGCTCACTGCAATCTCCATCACCCAGGTTCAAGCAACAAGCAATTCTTCAGCCTCAGCCTCCCGAATAGCTGGGATTAGAGCTGCTCACCATGCCCAGCTAATTTCTGTATTTTTAGTAGGGACTGCATTTCACCATGTTGGCCAGGCTAGTCTTGAACTCCTGAACTCAGGTGATCCACCCACCTCAGCCTCCCACTGTGCTAGAACTACAGGCATGAACCACTGCACCCAGCCAAGTACACGATTTTGTGAATCTCTATTTTGTGCCAGTTCCTCAATTTCCTACGTCTTTCTCATAGATTTCTTTCCCATCTGTCTCTTAACCACTCCTGAGTTGACCATAACATTCTTAGGCTTACTCTATCACAAAACTCGCAGACATCAATTATACAAAGCCATTTTCTAATTTTGCCTACTGCTTACACTATCCCTTCTTCTGACCCATCTGTGGAGGGAGATCACATCATCACTTCCATCACAAATATAGACAGCTTTGTGATCTCAATGCCACAGAATCTAAGAAACTGTAAGCAAGATAAACAGAGGAAGTCGAATGCGCTCCCCAAGATCATCTCTTAAACAGGAGTACACCAAAACGAAATCCAAAATTCTTTGGTATAGCTAGTGGTTGCAAGAGAGGTAAAACAAGGACTTGTGGCTGTTGAGATCTTAGATCCAGGGCCTTTGTTCATACAGATGAGTCAGCATGTCGATGCACATAAGAATGATGGGAGGATTACTCCACATGTAGATAGCATCTGAAAAAAAAGTGGTGGATACTGACGCTCATTTATGTTAGGAAAGGTTTGTTTTTTAAGCTGTAATTGTATGTTTGTTTATGTAAGAGCAATGTTAATTACTGTCATTGATATCTACTGTTTACAATTTTTGCCTAATTGCTATGTAAAATGATACTTATTATGCATATCACAAATATGTACTTTTTTCATTTTCATTAGTATCTGCACTTCTTAAGGGCAAGGACAATAGTTTTTTTTTGTATTTCTGCACCCTCCAGGCCACTATAGCAGTAGCTTATATATTATACCTTTTCGGTAAGCCGTTTAATGAATTAATTAATGTTTAAGTCTTACTCCTGTTACATTTGTATCTATGCATGTTTATGTAAGTGGCCCTAGAAAATTATTTAGTCTCTAAATCACTACCACAGACACATAAATACTTTTTCTAGCATTCCTGGTAATGTCAGAAATAGAGGATAGAGACCTTTACCTTAGATACAGCTTTAGGAAGGAGACGGGGAGGAGGAACATAGAGAGGAAGAAGATGAAGAACATGCGGCATGAGGGAAGGATGAAGAGAATTACGTTTGAAATTTTGACTGACAGCAAATGCTATATAATGCATGTAATAAGCAATTAATAAGCATATAGTTGCCCAAGTCAACACAGAGTGTCTTGGACAACCATATCTGTGTTTATCCCTTCAAGCCTTTGTCTTTCAAATTAGAATGTGAGACAGAATTGTGTTTACTTCTCTGTTCAGGCCGCATTGTTTAACAGTCTCCCTCTAAGGACTGCAAATGCTAATTTTAGTCTCCTTCAAGACCCATATGGGATATACATTTCTCTTCTGTAGTCCCAGCTACTTGGGAGACTGAAGCAGGAGGATCACTTGGGTCCAGCAGTTCCACATTGCAGTGAGCCACAATCATGGCTGTGAATAGCCACTGCACGCAAATCTTGGCAACACTAGCCCTGTTTAGTGACATATGTATGATATTTTTTTTTCCTTTCTTCCTTAGCACACATTTTTCACAAACTTCAAATAGCAAATCTTAGAAGAAGAAAAGCAAAGGCGGAGGATGAGGAGAAAGAGGAGGGGGAGGAGGAAGAGGAGAAGGAGAAGGAGAAAGATATGGAGAAGGAGAAGAGGAAAAAGAGAACAGGAGGGCAAGGTGAAGAGGAGGAGGAGAAAAGAAACGCATGCCATGCACAAACTACACAGACACACACACACACACACACACACACACACACACAAAATCAAAAACAAGCAACAAAAAAACTTCAACAAATTCTGGTTCATCCCAGCAAATAAAACCTGGTCATCAGGTGTTCTAACTATGAACTGTTCCTTATGTACATTTCAGAAATTCAAATGATATACTTGTTGGTTTTCTAGGGTCTCCAATTCATGTGGAAATTGGACTATGGATTTTTATTTTTGATGAAAATTGTCATTGTCAATATTTCCTTTAGGCTTCACCACTAGCCACCCCTAAAATGCTTTACAACCAAGAGGCATTACTTCCACCCCTTTCAAATTAATTCATTACCCAACAAATCCCAATTTCTTTGTCTCTGTATCTCCCAAGACGCAAGACCCTGAGTTTTATGTTTACATGATTAGAGGACTTCCCCTGTATATGGATTTTCAGAATTAAGAGATATTGCCCATATATGGCTTTCTGCCCATAACTTGACTGACTGAATGAATGAATGAAATAGGGTTTACGAGTCTCTTTCCCAATCAGAGAAAATTTATTTTATCTACCTTAAACACCAGAGTGTCAATCATTTTCTCCTCATGACAAATCCCTTTAGATTTCACATAGAGCAAGATTCTTAAAATATAATTATTTCACACTCTATTTAACTTCTAGAATTTATTAACAACAAACTTCCTACCAAGTTGAATAATTTCTTAAAGAAATATTTTGTTTTTTCTTCATGAATATTTTAAAATTATTTGAATTGTACAAAACAATTGTGAAGTGCAATTTTAACCTAACAGACATCTGAAAGATCTCAATTCTTCCAAAAAAGGAGGATATAACTTTCTATAAACAACAAACTAAAAACTAAAATGTTAAAACGAAAAAAAATTATTTTGTAAATATATTTTGTAAATTTAAATTATATTTACTGATATATATATATATATATATATATATATATATAAAGATAATAGAAGCAAAGCGCATTAGTTTCAGGATTAGTCAACAATTTAACAACAAGATTAAAATGTAAATTGCTTGAATACAAGCAAGTTGTTGTTGTTTTTAATCATACATGTAATAACCCACCCTTAATGGGATTATTGGAGGATTAACAGAATATACACAATGACAAAGCATTGACAACAAAAGCCAAAATAGACAAATGGGACCTAATCAAACTCCACAGCTTCTGCACAGCAAAAGAAACAGTTATTAGAGTGAATCAGCAACCAACAGAATGGAAAAAAATTTTTGCAGTTTACCCATCTGACAAAGGGCTGATATCCAGAATTTACAAAGAACTAAAACAGATTTACAAGAAAAAAACTAACAAGCCCATTCAAAAGTGGGCAAAGAATATGAACAGACACTTTACAAAAGAAGACATACATGAGGCCAACAAACATATGAAAAAACGCTCATCATCACTGGTCATCAGAGAAATGCAAATCAAAACAACATTGAGATACCATCTCACACCAGTTAGAGTGGCGATCATTAAAAAATCTGGAGACAACAGATGCTGGAGAGGATGTGGAGAAATAGGAACACTTTTGCACTGTTGGTGGGAGTGTAAATTAGTTCAACCATTGTGGAAGACAGTGTGGTGATTCCTCAAGGATCTAGAAATAGAAATTCCATTTGACCCAGCAATCCCATTACTGGGTATATATCCAAAGGATTACAAATCATTCTACTATAAGGACACGTGCACACGAATATTCATTGCAGCACTGTTTACAATAGCAAAGACCTGGAACCAACCCAAATGCCCATCGACGATAGACTGGATAGGGAAAATGTGGCACATATACACTATGGAATATTATGCAGCCATCAAAAACGATGAGTTTGGGTCCTTTGTAGGAACATGGATGAACCTGGAAACCATCATTCTCAGCAAACTGACAGAGGAGCAGAAGATCAAACACTGCATGTTCTCACTCATAGGCGGGTGTTGAACAATGAGAACACATGGACACAGGGAGGGGAGCACTACACACTGGGGTCAGTTGGGGGGAAATAGGGGAGGGACTGTGGGGGGTGGGAAGCTGGGGAGAGATAGCAAGGGGAGAAATACCAGATGTAGGTGATGGGGAGGAAGGCAGCAAATCACACTGCCATGTGTGTACCTATGCAACAATTTTGCATGTTCTTCACAAGTACCCCAAAACCTAAAATGCAATAAAATAAATAAATGGGGAAAAAAAAAAGAAAACTCACAAGTGCACTATGAGAAATAAGCAGTTGTTGGTAAGTTTTTAATATTTTTTCTTCACATACATCCCAATTTTGGATTGATGTTGCACCGAATATTTTGATACCTAATATTAGTTCATTGAGTGGATTTTTAAAATATTTTTCTCCATTTATTGCAGCTTCTTATTTATTTTTGTCATTGTTAATGTTGTTGGAGACATTTTGTATTGACAGATATTTTATTTATTTATTTATTTAGTTGGGATAGAGAAGTAGAAATGTAATTCCTAGTGCTATAGATATGAAATTTGAAATATTAGTATATTCTTGGCTACATATTTTTGCAAAATATTGTTACTATTGATGCATTTTTTAGAGTTATGTGAGTGTTTGAATAACTTCAACGTCACCAACAGTGGATACACTTCAGTTTTCTCCAAATTTGATAGGGAAAAGAGTATCAGATTGTGGATTTTCTTTTTATTTATTCAGTTGATACCAACCCATTTTGTGAGATTTATAGCCATTATTACTTCTAATTCTAAACCAGACGTTAAATTTTTGTACTTTGTTAAGAACTGCTTAATTATAATAATGAACAATTAAGTTCGTTTCTAAATAGTTGATATTTTTAATTTCTCTGGTGAAGGGAATTTTTTTTCATAATTTTAAACTACTTATCCACATTTTTATTGACCTTTCGAGATTCTTTTGTGATTTGCTTGTACACATGCTTCAATCCCTTTTATTTTGGCCTTTTATTTGTGATTTGTCTATTACATGTTCGTATTCTATCTATGAATTCTTTATTCGCTATATACATTTCAAATGTGTTCTTGATAGTGACTTGACTTTTTTGTTTATTTTGCTGGCTTAGGGTATCTTTTCTATATAGAAGTTTTAAAGTTTCATGTACACAAAATATTCCATTTGGTTTAGTAAGATGTATTCTTTTTGTGATTTGTTTAATAAATTAACAAATTAATTTGTTCTGTTTCAGAGACTGTAAGTTATTGTAGTAAATACTTTTCTAAAAATCTTTTGAGTTTTCCTTCTAACATATGTCTTTAATTTACTTGAAATTTAGTTTGGGGTAGATATGAAGGAGGTAGCTAATTGACTTTTTTTTTTTTTTTTTTTTTTTTTTTACAAATAGATAATCAATTGGCTCATGATTACTTACACTCTAGCACCTCACTGATCAACAATTTATGTCTTTGGGAAGGCTGAGTTGGAAGGATTGCTTGACACCAGGAATTCAAGAATAGCCTGAGCAAAATAGTGAGAACTCTATCTCAAAATAATAATAATATTATATATTTGTTTATCAAGTTTTCTTGCATACATACATGTTTTTCTATGTGACATAGTTTCTATTTATTGATTCTCACATCAATAAGACACTGTTTCAATTAATAAAAAACACCAAAGTACTAATTCATAATGTAACAAGTCTGATTTTTTTTCTCAAAAGTGCCTTGACTTTGTTTAGCCCTTACTCTTCCATGTAAATTTTAGTATTAATTTTTCAAAGTCAGCAGTAAACCACACATTGAACTTTACTATAAATTAAATTTACTGATTATTTTGAGAAAAATTGGTGTCTTCATGACATTGAATTATCTCTGACTCTCTAAACATGGTATATCTCTCAAGTCTCTTTTATTACCTTCAATAATATTTTGTAATTTTTATCATAATCATTATATACATTCTTTTAGCTTTATGTTATGCTCCTTATAGATTTTTATTGCTATGGTTATTGTAATATTTTTCTCAATATCCTGCAATTATATATTACAGGTATATAGAAAAACTATTGATTTATTTATATTGACATTATATCTAGCAACCTATTAATGTTTCTAAGAGTTTTCTTGTAGAATATTTTCCACTTCTCTGCTTAAGGAAGCACATTATTTGTCAATGCGATAGCTTGCTCTCTTTCTCTTTTCTAATATCATGTTTTGTGTATGTTTGTCTTTCTGTTTCGACTCAATCTCCCAGATAATGTTCAATGGAATCCTTGAAACCACGTTTTTCTCTTATTACTAGCTTTCTAGAAAAAGCGTAATATTTACATTTTGATAGATAAGAACAAAATAAGAGTGAAATATCACACTGAATAACAGATTTGAGCAGAATCACCTGGAAAGTATGTACAGTATTCAGTATGGCCTTGAATTCTGAAACATTAACCAATTATCAAACTTCCAGCTGGTTTGAAACGTTAAACATTCTTCTTTAGGAATACTTCTAATCTTTAAATTGCATCTCCTGTCTTTTGCCACTGTATTTATAATCTTCTGCTTTTTGTTCATATCTTTACCCGGAATTTTGTGGGGAAATTACCAGTGTGTCTGTGCATAGCTGATCTTCTGGACATAAGTATATTTCTACTATCATTTAAGAATTTCCTTTGTAGTATTTTGTTTATCACTTCCCTTGAACCAAAATTTTCATCTGAGTGAATTCTCTTACTATATTTCCCTTTCACATTCTACAAAGGTCAAAATCTGTTTTTCTATGAACTTCAAGTAAGAGTTTATTTTATTTTCATTGATATTGCATCTTTTAGAACCATTTTTCTGAAATATATTCTTTTGGATTTTCTGGGTTATATGCTGTCTCTCCTTTCACTGTGATATGTTTTCCTAAATTTTAGACTACTTTTACTTTTCTCAGTTTAGTTATTATAGAAAGGTGAAACATCTATTCAAGCATGGAATTTTCTAAAACATTGTAAGTGGGGATGGAGGGTTAATTAGCATCCCCAGCTTCTTCCAATAGCCTTTTAGATGCTAGCACCAAGCAGCTAGCAGATCTAGATAAGACACACACAATCCCTTGGTAAATTATACTTAGCATGATTTATTTGGAGTGAATCTATCACTATTTCTCTTACTACTACTATGTCTTCTAAGTAAGAGAATCAAAAGCCTACTGTGATATTTGTATCATGTGAAATACAAAAGCCACTGTTCCCAGTAGGCATGCCCTTAGAGCTATTTTTCTCTTGCTGTCCTTGCTTTTAACACTTTGCCTCAAATCATAAAAGATCACAACATGGAAATAGCACTGCATCTTGTTTCTCTCACCCTCATTTTTTGGTATGCTGTGTGCCAACATATGCAGAAAGAGATGCATTGATGAGAGCACAGATGATGTATTTCTACCTATCTTGACCATAGCATGCATTCTATGGATGAAGTTTGGTGGCTGGTTTGCCTCTCTGTGAGATCCCTGCATTCTGGATTTAGGGGCGTAAAGATGAGAAAATGGTATGGTTTCTCTACCTTCTTGAGTACTCTCTGTGCTATATTAGGTGAAAATGGGTTTCAACTGGCCAGCGGTACAAGGGCATATGCCTCAGGCAACCCCCATCAATAAGGCAGCTAATAAAAAAATTACTTAAGCATTGATATATAATTTGTTCTTAATTTTAGCTTACAATTCTTTCTTTAAAAATAATTTTGCATTAGAAGGAGCAAGATTACAAAAACTTTTTAAAAATAATTTTGTTCATTTCCATGAAATACTTTCATTAAAGAATTTCGGACATATATTAGGCATAGCTGATGTTAATTTAGAAACTAAGCATAGACTATTCATATAAATGATAAAAATAATAATTGCTATTTTATACTGTATATTGAATTTGCAAAATTTTGAACTTCCAACAAAAGGAAATTATCAAAATTTCTAATTAATAATATATCAGTTCATGAAAACTATTTCAATGTGTGAGCCATCTGTGATGGACCACACTGAATTTTGAGTAAATTGAATGTAATGTTTACCAAAGTGGGACCTTGGCCTCTATGGCGGGATTTGTATATCCTCTAGGAGGTGTTTCTATCTGTGTGTGTACTGATTGTGTGAATTAATGTGTGTGTTATTGAAATCAGTGCTATAATCCCCATTAATTCCAATGGGATTTTTTTCCTTTTGAAGGAACAAGGGAGAGCAGGTGGAGTAAGCCTTCCATGGACTACAAACGGGAAATCACTTATTCAAAGGGCATAATGGAATATGTGAGTTGTGTATCAAGGTTGAAAAGATATTTTTAGATGCATAAAGTCAAGCAGTGTGGTAGAAATAACATAGAGTCAGAAATGTTGAATATTCAGTTCTTTCTTGTTGCCTTGGTTCTAGCAATGCAGAGATAAAATATGTAGTTTTTCTCTTCAAGAAGCTTATCTTCTGTGTAGTGGCCATTACTTATATTGTGATAAGCATTTTAATGGAACTCACTTCAGGATCCAAAGGGAGTTTAGGGTGGTCAAATTCAATAACCCAAATTGGAGAGACCAGAGTCCACAAGGAAGATTGGCTAGAAAAGGGCTTCTTAAGGCTAAGAGAATAGCATGTTCAGGAAAATGAGCTAAAACAACAGTTTGGGAAGTGGGAGTAGTTGGTAAGCCTAAAGAAATAAGGTTGGAGGAAAGGATAAGGGGTAACTGGTAAAAGTTTTATACACATGAGAAGGAGATATCAATAATTGAAATAGCAAAAAACCTATCAACAATTCAAATGCCTGTTAACAAGAGAATAATATAAAAATAGTGGTGTATTTATTCAATGGAATACTATACTATAGTGCAAGGGAAGAGAATGAGTTACAGCTATGTGCATCAACATAGATAAATTGTAGCCAGAGAAAGTTAAGTGACAAAAGCTAACCATTAAAGTGTCAGTAAAAATGCCTCTTTCCATTTATGCCATTAAAAACATTCTGTCAAACAATTTTCTGTTTAAGTAAACATATATCATAAATTCACACACACACACACACACACACACACAAGAAAATCATAAACCCATGTTTTAAGTGATAGCTCTAAGAGAAGAGGCAAGGATCTGGGGACTAGGAAGCAGGGGAAATTCAAAGGTATTAGCTTTATTCTCTTAGATGAACTAGTAGGCATCCCGGAGTTAATTCTGTTTGTATTTTTTATTCTATACATATATATTAAAAACTTGTGTATGTCTAATGAAAATTTAATAAAAACAGTGTAAAAATTTGTTATAAAATTACTTTACATAAATTAGTTTCGTTATTTCAAGGAAAAATGACTTATTTTGAGTTTTAAGTTTAATAAAATAGACAATTGAATAATGTTAAAACACTTTAGATTCCCAGAAATTTAATCTGAAGGTCCACAAAATTTTTAAAACATTTTCTTTTTAAGCAGGAAATAAAAAAGTAAAGGAAAAATACTCAAGTGTCAAAGACAGCAAAGACTGTATGGTTGAGTACTCTAAAGCCCTTGATTGTATTGTGGGGTCATAGCTTTGTCACAGAGGAGACTTCACCTTCCATTTAACAGAGAAAACAAATGTAAATTTGTTCTCAATCACAATATACCCAGTATTACATTTAGTAAGAGAAAATTGCACTAACAGCTGAATTTTAGGTTTAACTCTGTGACACTCTCTTTCTTGTATGGAATTGATCAGCTCAAATCGAGAGCTCATGACTGGGAAAATGACACAATCTGTTCTTGCCTCGTTCTAAATTTTAATGGTACCAGGGCCCACTCTGACACTAATTTTACAGTCATTGTGCCCTCTGATTGTCTAGCAAGAACCAGCATTCCTCTTTTGCTTCCCAGTGAGCAAGGCAGCTATAGGACCAAGTACTTTTAGTGTTAATTATTGCCATTTCCCAGATAGCCCTGTGCAAATGAAATACACTTTCTTCAGAATGAAGAAAAATGATTATTTGAGGGAAATGTGAATATGTGAAGCTTTGTCTTGACTTATCTGCTTTAGCAGATGTCTTCCCTGATGTTGGAACATCTTTCTTTTTCTTTTCTTGTATTGCTATAGAAAAAGAAACAGGATTATGTGGATATGAATGGTCCTTCTTATTTTTCCAAATAACTTGTCCTAACCTCATCTTTTGTTAAATGATGTTTAAAAACATTCTCAATAGCACAGTAAACATAATACGTTGCACCTGAAATTGATTGCTGGACTAAATTAAGTTCATGATGTGTGCTTAATTCACTCACTTCAAAGTAACTTTCACCACCAACAGGACACTATCACCATCCAGATTTTTCAATATCCGTTACCCTTAAAAACCTGTCACCCATGATCTGGCATATTCTAGACCCTTAGGGACTACAGAGAACAAAGATGATGGTCTAAACAAGAAGGAGCACATGCCACAGCTCCTCACCCTGACTCAGTACAGAGTAAGCAGGCAAAAAACACCAGCTCCCATCTCCTCTCTGGGAAGGAAAATATTTGGGCCACGCATCCAAAGTCCCAAATTTTCTGTATGCAGTATGAGGAACTGGCTTCTGTCTTGCTTGTCTTGGAACACTGACAGAACCTAGCATACACTGGATCCCTGAGGGTTACAGAGACCAAAGATGACAATTTGAAATAGGGTGTGGGTACTCACTACCGCTCCTCTCCTTGGCTTGGCACAAAGTGACTAGGCCAAAAGCTCCAGCCTATGAAAGTATAAAACTTGGTAAATTAAATATAAAGATAAATACAAAATACTGTCTTACTGTAATGGTAATGGGTAAATAACCTTTAATTCTAGTATGAAAGCCAAAAGACAAAAATATTAAGAATAACTATAAATATAAAAATGTTAATCAATATACAATATAAATAGATGTAAATTATGGCATCAATGACATAAATTGTGGGGGGAGGAGAGTTAAAGACATAGACTGCTTAACTATAAGATCATTTTTTGTAAGTCTCATCATAACTACACAGAAAATACCTGTGGTAGATACACAAAAGAAAAGCAGAAATTAATCAAAGCAGATTATTATAAAAAATAATGAAACACAAAGGAAGACAGCAAGAGAGGAAAAAGGCTAAAATAAATACAAGATGAACTGAAAACAACAAAATGGTAATAGCAGATTCGTCCCTATTGATAATTACTTTAAATGTAAATGGATTGATGGTTACAATCAAAATCATTGAGTGGCTGGATGAATAAAATAACAAGAGCAAGTGATATTCTATCCACAAGTGACTCACTATATTTTATTTCATTTGATTTTTCTCCTTTTTTCTTTTTTTTTTTTTTTTTTTTTTGAGGCAGGGTCTTGCTCTGTTGTCCAAGCTGGAGTACAGTGGCTTGATTATAGCTCACTGCTATGATCTCAAATTCCTGGGCTCCAGTGATCCTCCTGCCTCAGCCTCCTAAATAACTGGGACTGCAGGTTTGAGTCACCACACCTGGCCAATTTTTCTTTTCTTTTATTATTCCTTTTTTTATTCTAAATTTTTATTATAATTTTTTTTTTAATTTTACTTTAAGTTCTGGGATACACGTGCAGGTTGTGCAGGACTGTCACATAGGTATACACATGCCATGGCAGTTTGCTGCAGCCATCTCACTATCACCTATATTAGGTATTCATTTTTAAATTTGTAGTGGAGAAAGGGTCTCACTATGTTGCCCAGGCTGGTCTTGAACTCCTGGCTTCAAGCAATCCTCCTGCCTTGGATTCCTGAGTGCTGGGATTACAAGCACAAGCCACCATGCTCAGCCTACAAGGGACTCACCTCAGATTTAAGGAGACTATATCTATATACATATATGCTGAAAGCTAAGAAATGCCAAAAGTTATCCCATGCAAATGGCAACCAGAAGACAGTAAGGTGACTATATTCATATAAAACAAAATAGTTTAACTTGAAAATCATCACAAGAGACAAATAAAACATTGTGTAATGACAAAAGGATCAATTCATTAGAAAGATATAATAATTATAAATAAATATGCACATATCATCATAGAACATAAATATATGAAGCAAACATTGACAGAAGAGAAAAGAACAGCAGCAATAAGATAATGAGAGGAGACTTTAATTCCCCGTTTTCAATAATGAATAGAACAATCATACAGAAAATCAATAAGGAAAGAGGAGACTTGGAAAACACTACAAACCAAATGGACATAAAAGACCTAACAGAACATTCCACTCAACAACAACAAAATATATATTCTTCTTAAGCACACAGTCAACATTCTCCAGGACAGATTACACATTAGGTAACAAGATAAATTTACACAAATATAAGATTGAACATTATATCAAGTATCTTTTCCGATCGCATTGGAACAGGACAAGATATCAATAGTAGAAAGAAAACTTTAAAAATTCACAAATAAATGTAAATTAAATAATGTGCTTTTAAACAACAAATATGTCAAAGAAAAAAATAAAAATAAAAATTAGAAAAAATCTTGAGACAAATGAAAGTATAATATCAATTTTATAAGATGTAGTAAACACAATACTAACAAGAAAGTTTATAACAGTAAATGCCTACTTTACAAACAAGAAAACTCTGGATTAAACAGTCTAACTTTACAACTTGAAAAACTAAATAAAATAGGGTATTTCTGCATAGACGTAGAAACAAACACTTAACAAGATTCAAAACACTTTCATGATCAAAATTCTCAGCATACTACAGTTAGAAGAAAATTATATTGACATAATAAAGGCCATATGTGTGAACATTTCATAGCTAATATTATAATCAATGGTGACAAACAAAGCTTTGCCTCTAACATCAAGAGCAAGGAAAGATGTCTACTTCCACCATGTCTAGTCAACAAAGTAGTGAAAGTTTTAGCTAGAGCAATTTGGCAAGAAAAGAAAAAAAAAGGAATTCAAATCAGAAAGGAAGAACTAAAATAGTCTTTCTTTGCAGATGATACAATTTTTATAGAATACCCTGAAGATTGTCTGCCAAAACCTACTGGAACTAATAAGCAAATTCAGTAAAGTTGCAGAATACAAAATAAACACAAAAAAATCAGTTGCATTTTTGTATCTTGAAAACAAACTATCTTAAAAGAAAATTAGGAAGAAAACCACTTTTATAATAACATTAAAAAGAATAAAGTACTTAGGAATAAATTTAAGAAGGTAAAAACTTGTACATTAACAACTGCAAAACATTAATAAAAGACATTAAAGAAGACAAAAGCAAATGGAAAGACATCCCATCCCATGTTATTGAATTGAAAGTCTTAAGTTGTTAAAATGTCTATACTATTCAAAGCAATCCGCAGATTCAATGTAATTCCTACCAAAATGCCAGTGGTATTTTATACAGAAATAGAAATAGACATTCTAAATTTTTTATTTCACCACAAATGAATTGAAACAGTCAAATCTATCTTGAGAAAAAAGAATAAAGCTGAGTGTATCGCACTTTGAGATTTCAAAATATATTCCAAACCCACAACAATTCAAACAGTTTGATATTGTCATAAAGACAGATAAACTGACAAATGGATGGAACAAAATAGAGAACCCAGAAGTAAATCCTTGCACATGTGTATAGTTAACTGATTTTCAACAAGCATGTCAAAACTATACAATGTGAAAAGGATAGACTCTTCAACAAATGGTCACAGAAAAACTGTATATCTAAGTGCAAAAGAAAAAAAATAGACCTCATTTATACCATACATGAAAATCAACACAAAATAGATTAGAGACTCAAAATGTAAGACAGAAAGCTGTAAAACTCCTGGAAGAAAAATGGAGAAAATGTTTTATGACATTGATCTTGGCAATGATTTTGCAGATATAACATCAAAGCTATAGATAACAAAAGTAAAAATAGATAAATGGAACCCCATCAAATTAAAAAGCTTCTGCACAAAAAATACATAATCAACAGAGTGAAAATACAACCTATAGAAAGGGAGAAAATATTTTCAAACCATGTATCTGATAAGGGATTATTTTCCAAAATAAAAGCAACTCCTACAGTCTATAGCAAATATACTAAAAACCCAAGTAAAATATGGGCAGAGGGCTTAAATAGACATGGTTCCAAAGACATACAAATGTCCAAGAGATACATGAAAAGATGCTCAACATTACTAATCATCACATAATTGCAAATCAAAATCACAATGAGATATCTCATTACACCTATGAGGTTGGCTATTATAGATTTTAAAAAGACAATGTATTGACAATGATGTAGAGAAATTAGAACACTCGTACATAGTTAGTAGGAATACAAAATGTTGCAGCCACTATGGAAAATAGCATGTACACCCCTCAAAATAAATAAAACTATTATTTGATCCAGTAATTTCACTTCTGAATATTTATGTAAAATAACTGAAATCAGCATCTTTTTAAATTTTTAAGTTCAGAGATATATGTTCAGGTTGGTTACATAGGTAAACTTGTGTCATTATGGCGTGTTGTACAAATTATTTCATCACCCAGGTATTAAGCACAGTACCCATTAGTTACTTTCCTGACCCTCTCTTTCCGTCTACCCTCCACCCTCTGATAGGCCCCAGTGTGTGTTGTTCCCCTCTGTGTGTCCATGTGTTCTTATCATTTACCCACATCTTATGAGTGAGAACATGTGGTATTTGGTTTTCTATTCCTGCATTAGTTCGTTAAGGATAATGGCCTCCAGCTCCATCCATGTCCCTGTAAAAGACATGATCTCATTCTTAATGTCTTCATAGTATTTCCATGGTGTATATGTACCACATTTTTTAAAAACCCTGTGTATCATTGATTGGCATTTAGGTTGTTTCCATGTCTTTATTATTGTGAATAGTGCTGCAATGAACATATGCATGCATGCATGTGTCTTTATAACACAATAATGTATATTCTTTTGGGTATATATCCAGTAATGGGATTGCTGAGTCAAATGGCAGTTCTATCTTTAGGTCTTTGAGGAACTGCCACATTGTCTTCGACAATGGTTGAACTGATTTACACTCTCATCAACAGTGCATAAGTGTTTTTTTTTTTTTTTTTCTCCGGAACCTTGCCAGAATCTGTTATTTTTTGACTTTTTAATAACAGCTATTCTGGCTGTGTGAGATGGTATCTCACTGTGATTTTGATTCACATGAAATCAGTATCTTGAAGAGATTAACACTTCCACATTCACTGCAGCAATATCCACAAGACCAAGATGTGTCACCAAACCAAATGTTCATCAGTAGGTGCCTGGGTAAAGAATATGTGGTTTATACATACAATTAAATTTTATTCAGCCTTAAGAAAGAAGAAAATCCTGCAATATGTGACAACATGAACCTTGAGGACGTTATGCTAAGTAAAATAAGACAGTCACAGAAAGATAAATACTGCATGATTCCACTTATATGAGGTATCTAAAGTAGTCAAACTCATGGAGGCAGAAAGTAGATTAGTGGTTGCCAGGGAGAGCCAAATGGGGAATTGCTAATCAAGTATGAAGTTACAGTTATGCAGAATGGATAAGTTCTAGAAATCTACTATATAATATTGTGCCTGTGGTTAACAATACTATATTGTACAGGATGGGTAAGTTCTAGAGATCTACTATAAAATGTTGTGCCTATGGTTAACAATACTATATTGTACAATGTTGTTAAAAATTGTTAAGAATACAGATTTCATGTTAACTGGTTTTATCACAATAAAATAAAATAAAACTCTCAATTCAATTTCTCTTAACTAGGTAGTTTTTCCACTATAGATAATGGTCTCATGGGCTTAAAAAATGTGATGCATGGTAGGAAGGCCATGATGGAAGCTTAGCTTGAAAGTTAAGAGACAGGGATAGTATAAGAGTACTTGTGTTCGCTCCTTTGCTCGTCATCACTGGAGGGGTAACATTATACATATAGTAAGTAGATTGACTGGCTATGAATTGATACGTATTTGGAGCATGAGAGAGAGAACAAGAGAAAGAGAATAAAAGTGAGGTAGGAAGTTTGCACCAAGAAGCAGGGGAGGAATATACTTACAAAATTTTTAAAATAGTCCTCTTACGTAGGATTATTTATTATTTTCATTTTCATGTAGACTGCCTATGCATTTTCTTTGCTCATTTTTCTTTTGGCATGTCTGTCTTTTTTTCTACTTAATTTTGAGGGCTTTTTGCATCTAGAAATTTTCCTTTGTCATGTGTGCTACTTACATTTTCTTCTGAGTTTGTCATTTGTTTATAGTAGTTCTTTCTATTCTGCAGTTTTAGCTTTTATTATATTAAATTATATCAATCTTTTCCATTATGGATGATTTTTAAAGTACATTATTGATTATTATTTTCAGTTTCATGTACAGATGTCATAACTCAACTATTCTATGTGCTCTGTAGGAATGTGGTATCCCTTCTTCTTCCCTTTAGGGTATCCTTGACACATATTGAACTAGTTACCCAATACCAAGTTGTGAGGTTGAAAAGCTGTTTTGAAACTGAAGACATGACTGTTACGAGCACCAAGTGAGATATTAGCAAAAGCATTGGCTTCTTGTCCACAAACGCCTGAGTACACAGGAGAAAACAATGCATGCAAAAATTAGCCGATAGCGTTTTTCTTCTTTCCTGATAGAATTTTTATTTTTATTTATTCTGTTTGCTTTTTCCTGAAATGCTCATCAATTCTTAAGAAAAGCTTCTGTCACACACACACACACACACACACACACACACACACACACACTCTTGCAGAAATGTAAAATAAGCAGTGCTCACAATTAGTTTCCGAGTAACTGTTAATTCACACAGATGTAGGGGGCAGGTTTCCTACAGCTGCAGGTAATTGAGTTCAGTTCATCACCAGATCTCAAGGAATACTTTAATATTTAACCCCCAAGCAACATTTTCGAAGTCAATAACTTCTCCAGATTTACAAAGTCTAGAATGCAAAACCCCTTGTTGAGAGCTTTGAAACGTATCCTGCCAGGTGTAGTTGATAAAGATTACTTGAAAGGTGATGCAAATTAAATATCCATTGCAGTTATTTCTGTAATGATGTTTTACAGTTACATGGTACAATGTTCTTCTTAAAACATGCTTATGCACATAATTTTACCAGGTCCTTCAATATTCCTTTGAGATAGTAAAACAGTTTTGATTTTCCTCATTCATCAAGCCAGACAATAGAGACTCAGAGTCAATAAATGACTTGTCCCATGATATCTGTCATATTTATTGAGCATATACTATGGGAAGACTGAGTTAAATACAGTCCCAGAGAGCAAAGAGCTTACCACTACCAAGTAAAGATATGATCATTATGCAAATCACTCTATTAGTTGGTAGAGCAAGGGTAGTTTTTATGAGAAGTATAAGCATCCCATGATGTTCATAATGAAGGGAGAATTTAAGCATGTGGTTTGGAATCACAAAATGCCAGGCTTACTACCTAGATGATGGGATGGTCTGTGCAGCAAACCACCATGCCACACATTTACTGATGCAACAAACCTACACATCCTGCACATGTCCTCGGAACTTAAATGTTGAAGAAAAAAAATTATTTATGATAACAACTTTACATATCTAAACCTCAGTTTCTTCATCTATAAAATGAAGCTTGAATGGGCTGTCAATAAAATTTCTTGAGTCTGAATACTTTTGTTTGCAATCTGCTACCACCACTTATAAGCTCTATAATGTTATTATGTTACTGAACCTTTCTATACTCTGAGTTTCTTTCCCAGTATGTAGGAATAATAGTACCAACTCACGGATATTTTGTGAATATTAATGACATAAAACTTCACAGTTCCTGTTGCCTAATAAATGCTCAGTGTATGTTAGTTGTCATTATTATTAAGGTACTAATAATAGAATGTTGGAAACTAAAAAATAAAGGGCTTGATTGACAATATGACATTGAATAGGTTTGAATTGTGGGCTGGATTATGATTGACAGAGCGTGGGGAAAATGCACAAGTTGAAATGAAGAGTGTGCTCAAGAACACCAAGTTATCCTCTGTACTGTGACACATATTTATGGCAGGTTAACAGAGGGACATTTAGTTGGGAGAATTGTGAAGACCTTGAATGTTAGCTTAAATGTTTGTCGTTAATTTGGTAGGCATTTAGGGACCTCTAGCACATTTTCATCAACAGTTGATTTTGTTAGACTTTTAAATATTTGTCAGTCCCATTGCTGTAAAATCGTAGATTGTGGTTTTGTTTCTTCTTGATTACCAATGCTTTTATAATTTTGTTTTGAGATGGTGTCTTGCTAGTATCCCTAAAACCTATCATGGTTTCTCTATGTTTAATAAATATTTGTTGAATAAATGAGTAAATATATGAATGATTGAAATAAACTTTAGCTAGAGATATCAAAGTTACTTTTAACTTGCATGTGTAGAGACAATTTCTAAGCCAAAGAGGTAACTGCAGTGATGACCCTCTCAGGCTGAGGGATACGGATCTGTGAAAGATCCATCTGGGACATTCTCTTAGGGGAACACTTTTAATCATACTATACAGGCAGCTACCTCTACTAGATATGAAGAGATGGTTCTTTCCAGATATTAGCATTTTAATCCAGGGAGCAAGCATCACATAACTGAAAGAGAATTATGAACCAGCTGTTTTAGCATGAATAGATGCTATCCCAGCAATGTCAATCCTTAGACAGAGGGTTTGCTCTTGCAAATGGATTCCTCAGCCCTTCCCTTTCCTTAGTGCCTAAAAGTACCTCAAATGAGGGAACCTGTTTTCAAATAGAGATTTTATTATTATTCATCCTTGCCCAGGTCAACAGATGAAAAGATGAATGCCATTGAAAAAAAATTTGTTATAGTTACAGATCCCAAGAGAAGGGGGTGGACCATGCCGCTGGTAGCCTCATGGGAAGCGCTGGGGTAGGTAATGAGGCAGAGAGAGATGGGAAAATGATGGCTAAGAGGCTTCGTTGTGGCTTCCACAGAAAGAAACCATGAGGCAGGATAAACAGACTCAGGACTGGCCAATTTGAATAAATTCAGCAGGCTCTGGGTCACAGGGAGTGCCCCAGTTGTCTAGTGCTTTAAAATCTGCTATACACTGGATCTTGAGCTAGTTGCTTAACATATTTTTCCAAGAACTTGGATGTTAGTATCATAAAAAGTAGTCTAGATTGTCTCAAACTTTTCAATAGTGAGAGAGAACAGAAAAAGTCTCGGGATCCAAAGGCAAAACAAGGACTAATGGGTGAAAATTATAGGGAGACAGAACTCAGCCCTTCATACAGAAATCATCACACAAAGAGAACTATTCAAGATGGCACCACAAGTCATGTAATATAAAGAAGCCTTCATCAGATGTGCTAATTCTCTTGCCTGACACTCAATTGAGAGAGTTCTTGCTTGCACTGTCTAGATTTTTAAAATTTAGTGAACCTAGGGTCTCATTAGATCCAAGTCTTTAAGTTTTTCGAACAATTACATGTTCAAAAAAGTCTGGAAAATTAGAGGCAGTTGGAAAATACAATTTGAGTAAATGCTGAATGGCTGGGAGTTAAAGCAAATTTTTGGAAAAATTTATACTGATGAACTTCTAGGATATAGGAAAAAAAAATTCTCTCTTCTTCCCCCAAAATTGGATGATACAAGGAAGATATCCTGAAATTTAATACTGACAAAGCAGTCTTCTCAAATGGAGGGGCCAAGTCAGTTTAACATTACCACCAAATAAAAGTTTTAAAGTTAGAATTGTATTCAAGATTTAAGTTACAGCTAATGATTCTGTAAACATTTCACTGAATAGTATGCTAACCTCACCCCCTCTCTCCACCAATTTTTTCTATTCCACATGTTTGATTAAATTACTAATTGGAAGTATAGCGTGTTAGAAGGAAATTTTAAATAATTAAATATGCACAGCCTGCCCTTGCTTATATAAAACCCAAACTGAAGAAACTTTAAATTTTAACAACATGTTTTAATGATTCTAAGAACATTTGCCAAGTTAACATTTTTACTTCATATTACATCATTATTTTTAAGGATTAATCTTATTAAAATACAAATTTACCTTCTTCCATAAATGTCTGTAGCTTAATAAGTGAAAGTATGCAATTTTACCACCATTCATTTCATACTCATGGTGAAATTGGATTGTTTCTTTGGAATAATTGCCTGTTGGTCTAATGTACCTGATTTTTTTCCATCATGCATAGCAACCTCCTAGCTTAATCCCAGAGGCAAATTATTTTTTCTCAAGTACCATCATTTTGCCCTCAAAATCAGCAGTCTGTGTACATTATATATGGTAATCCATTATCCCCAACTATCATGTTAATGTCTGATCCATAGTAGGTACCAATAAATGTGTAGTGAATGTCAATTAGCCACAATCTTTGACTTATTTGGTAGATCTCAAAGGTCAAGGGGCATGAACTTAAACCCAAAACATGCGGAAATTTATTTCACTATGTGTGATATGCCACTTGATTCCCTGGCAGTAATGTCTCCACATTATCAGCCCAGACTGGCCAAGAAAAGGGGCAGTGTGGCAAAATTTAGGGATAGTTCTGTCTTCTAAACTGGAAGCCAACATCGGAAAGCAGGCCATGATACCTGAGAAGGCAGAGCTCATCTGACATCTCAGGGCCCTTTGTATATAAGCTGTCATCCACTCCAGGACTACCTTTACCTCTTGTGGGACTCAGATTAACTTCAACAAGGACAAGATCATACAAATCAGTCTCGCTTAAGCTTAATCTTTACTTTTCTTTCATGTTGCCCCTCTGGGCTTCATGGAAGTTATATCAATGGATTTTTCCAAATTCAAAATGAGCATTGGAACATGGCTCATAATAACATAATAACTATTTCCACCATAATGTTTAACCATTTCCTTTTAGTTTTGATCTCCTTTCACTATCATAATAGCCACATCATAAAATAAGGTATGGAGAACATAAGAAAGATAAAAAGCTTCATTTTTAACTCAGAGATGTTTCTTCCCAGATTTTTCAACCTATCATCACCTTCTTGGATCTTAGGATCTTGAGATCATAAACCCAGAAATACTGATACAGCCAGGATTTTTAAGATCTCATTTTACTGATGCTGTGGTTTGGGCCCTGAACACAATGACCAAAATCAATGGACTACACACATTGAAATTATACTAATTGCAAATATTGAATGAGTGAACATGAAAGAAAAATATTCTAACTACAAAATGATAAGTTATCGTGCAATTGGTTGTTTGACAAACAAATGCAAGAATCTTCAGTAATATTTTCAAAAAAATATTAATGAAAGCATCTTTGATTCCATCTTTGATTATAATTAGCAATTCTGAATTAGATCCTAAGTGATTGTCTAAGGTACAATGATCAGATGAAATTAAGGAAAAAAATGATGAACTGAAGGACCCTTAATAGTCAAAGCCAAGAGTTTACAGTTAAGAGCAACAAGAGCTATGTAGGATAAGGAGCCAAATAACAACCAAACTGCCTTTGAATAGAAAAAAAGGGCTTCAATAGCAAAAGAAAAACAGATATTACTACATGCATCTTTTCTGTCTATAGTGGCTTTCTTTTCTATTTTTTAATTTTTTTTTTTTTTTTCCTTTCAGTCATTTCTCAAGAAGCCTCCGACATTGACAGGTCAATGTCAATTTAGCATCAATTCTTTCATGATTATGCAAATTATGAAAAGAGAAATGAAGATTATAATGATGATGCCCCATATCACAATGTGTGTTAAACACTGTAGTAAACCCTAAATATTCCAGGCCACCTGGATTTCCTCCCATAGGTGGCTAATGTCATAAACTGAAAATATTTGTTTTTTCTTTCTTTTAATTTTAGGTTAAGTTCTGGTTCTGGTATACACATGCAGAAAGCACAGGTTTGTTATATAGGTATCCACATGCCATAGTCGTTTGCTATGCCCATTGCTGCACCCATAAATTCACCAACTACATTAGGTATTTCTCCTAATGCTATTCCTTCCCTAACCCCCACTCCCTGACAGGCCCTGGTGTGTAATGTTCCCCTCTCTGTGTCCATGTGTTCTCATTGTTCAACTCCCAATTATGAGTGAGAACATGGGGTGTTTGCTTTTCTGTTTCTTTGTTAATTTGCTGAGAGTGATGGTTTCCAGCTTCATCCATGTCCCTGCAAAGGACATGAACTCATCCTTTATTATGGTTGCATAGTATTCCATGGTGTATATATACTACATTTTCTTTGTCCAGTCTACCATTGTTGGACATTCGAATCAGTTCCAAGTCTTTGCTATTGTGAATAGTGCTGCCATAAATATATGTGTGCATGTGTCTTTATAACAGAATGATTTATAATCCTTTGGGTGTATACCCAGTAATGGGTTTGCTGGGTCAAATCACAGTTCTATTTCTAGATCCTTGAGAAATGGCCACACTGTCTTCCACAATGGTTGAACTAATTTACACTCCCATCAACAGTGTAAAAGTGTTCCTATTTCCACATCCTCCCCAGTAACTATCGTTTCCTGACTTTTTAATGATCGCCATTTTAACTGGTGGGAGATGGTATCTCATTGTGGTTTTGATTTGCATTTCTCTAGTGACCAGTTATGATAAGCTTTTTTTCATATTTGTTGGCCACATAAATGTCTTCTTTTGAGAAGTGTCTGTTCCTATCCTTCTCCCACTTTTTGATAGGGTTGTTTGGTTTTTTCTTGTACAATTGTTAAAGTTCTTTGTAGATTCTGGATATTAGCCCTTAGTCAAATGGATAGATTGCAAACATTTTCTCTCATTCTATAAGGTTCCTGTTCACGCTGATGATAGTTTCTTTTGCTGTGCAGAAGCTCTTTAATTTAATTAGATCCCATTAGTCAATTTTGGCTTTTGTTGCCATTGCTCTTGGTGTTTTAGTCATAAAGTCTTGCCCATTCCTATGTCCTGAATGGTATTTCCTAGGTTTTCTTTTAGGGTTTTTATGGTTTTAGGTTTTATGTTTAAGTATTTAATCCACCTTGAATTAATTTTTGTGTAAGGTGCACGAAAGGGATTCAGTTTCAGTTTTCTGCATTTGGCTAGTCAGTTTTCCCAACACCATTTTATTAAAAAGGAAATTCTTTCCCTATTGCTTGTTTTCGTCAGGTTTGTCAAAGATAAGATAGTTGCAGATGTGTGGTGTTATTTCTGAGGCCTCTGTTTTGTTCCATTGGTTTATATATCTGTTTTGGTACCAATGCCATGCTGTTTTGGTGACTGTGGCCTTGTGTTATTGTTTGAAGTGAGGTAGTGTGATGCCTCCAGCTTTGACCTTTTTGCTAGGAACTGTCTTTGCTATTGGGCTCTTTTTTGGTTCCATATGAAATTTAAAGTAGCTTTTGTAATTCTGTGAAGAAAGCCAATGGTAGCTTGTTGGGGATAGCATTGAATCTATAAATTACTTTGGGCAGTATGGCCATTTTCACAATTTTGATTCTTCCTATCTGTGAGCATGGGATGTTTTTCAGTTTGTTTGTGTCCTGCCTTATTTAATTAGCATGGTTTATAGTTCTCCTAGAACAGGTCCTTCACATTCCTTGCAATCTGTATTCCTAGGTATTTTATTCCTTTTGTAGCAATTGTGAATGAGAGCTCATTTGTGATTTGGATCTCTTTGTCTATTATTGGTATACAGCTAGTGCTTGACTTATGACCACGATTGGTTCCGACAGACCGGTCGTAAAAGGATTTGGTCGTAAGTTGAGTAGGCTATATGCACGCGGAGATGGTAGTGATGCCAGAAGCTGGTCTGCACTGTCATACGCCCAGCTGGGCAACGTTTGCGCTGCCAGACGCGGAGCAGTTGTGGCTAGTGATTGTGGTGGTAAAGTCGAATGGTCCTAAGTTACATAGGTCGTAAGTTGATCAATACCTGTATAGGAATGCTTGGGATATATTTGCACATTGACTTTTGTATACTGAGACTTTGCTGAAGTTGCTTAACAGCTTAAGGAGGTTATGGACTGAGACGGTGGGTTTTTTTTTTTTTTTTTGAGATGGAGTTTCGCTCTTGTTGTCCAGGCTGGAGTGCAATGGCGCGATCTTGGCTCACCGCAACCTCCGCCTCCTGGGTTCAGGCAATTCTCCTGCCTCAGCCTCCTGATGGGGTTTTCTTAATATGCAATCGTGTCATCTGCAAACAGAGATAATTTGACTTCTTCTCTTCATATTTGAATACTCTTTATTTCTTTTTCTTGCCTTATTGCCCTGGCCAGAACTTTCAATACTATGTTGAATAGGAGTGGCGAGAGAAGGCATCCTTGACTTGTGCTGGTTTTCAAAGGGAGTGCTTTCAGCTTTTGCCTATTCAGTATGATATTGGCTGTGAATTTGCCATAAATAGCTCTTATTACTTTGAATTACGTTCCATCGATACCCAGTTTATTGAGAGTTTTTAGCATGAAGGGGTATTGAATTTTATCAAAGGCCTTTTCTGCATCTGTTTAGAAAATCATGTGGTTTTTGTCATTGGTTCCATTTATGTGATAGATTACATTTATCGATTTGGGTATGTTGAACCAAACATGCATCTCAAGGGTGAAACCAACTCGATCATGGTGGATAAGCTTTTTGATGTGCTGCTTGATTTGGTTTGCCAGTATTTTGTTGAGAATTTTCACACTGATGTTCATGAAGGATATTGGCCTGAAATTTCCTTTTTTTGTTGTGTGTCTACAAGATTTTGGTATCAGGATGATGCTGGCCTTGTAAAATGAGTTAGTGAGGTGTCCCTCTTTTTGTATTGTTTGGAATCGTTTCAGAAGAAATGGTACCACCTCCTCTTTGTACCTCTGGTAGAATTTGGCTGTGAATCTGTCTGGTCCTGGA
>NW_022436956.1:7791777-7880753 GCF_009761245.1 Sapajus apella
ATATATATATATATATATATATATATATTGTTTTTGGTTGGTAGGCTATTAGTTACTCCTGATAGGCTAATAATTACTCCCTAAATTTCAGAACTTGTTATTGGTCTATTCAGGGATTCAACTTCTTCCTGGTTTAATCTTGGGAAGGTATATGTGTCCAGGAATTTATCCATTTCTTCTAGATTTGCTAGTTTATTTGCATAGAGATGTTTGTAGTATTCTCTGATAGTAGTTTGTATTTCTGTGGGAACAGTGGTGATATACCCTTTATCATTTTTTTATTGTGTCTATTTGATTCTCTCTTTTCTTCTTTATTAGTCTAGCTAGTGGTCTATCTGTTTTTTTTTTTTTTTTTTTTTTTTTCCAAAAAACAGCTCCTGGATTCATTTATTTTTTGAAGCCTTTTTTGTATCTCTATCTCTTTCAGTTCTGCTCTGATCTTAGTTATTTCTTGTCTTCTGCTAGCTTTTGAATTTGCTTGCTCTTGCTTCTCTAATTCTTTTCATTGTGATGTTAGAGTGTCAATTTTAGATCTTTCCCACTTTCTCCTGTGGGCATTTAGTGCTATAAATTTCCCTCTTAATACTACTTTAGCTGTGTCCCAGAGATTCTGGTATGTTGTGTCATTGTATTGGTTTCAAAGAACTTACTTATTTCTGCCTTAATTTTGTTACTTACCCAGTAGTCATTCAGGAGCAGCATAAACTGAAATTATTTGCATGTACAGTGTGTTTTTCACATTCTCTTAGACATACCTCCTATCTGTGAAAACAGTGTAAATCTTCAGCTATAGACAGTCTCTCCTCAAAATATATATTTACATTTGAATATGCATATATATGAACTGTATATATAAAAATAAAAGAGAATATACCCCTTCTACGAGCACTGTATAATTTATGCGTTAGATAAACAATGTAACGCAGATATTTTAATCACCATGTTCTATACAAAAAAACAAAGACTCAAAAAGTGTTGACTGATTTTCAAAGAGCAGAGGTAGTCATGAGTAATAGCAGAATTCAAATAGAGATGTCTGTCATCAAGTCCTGTTCTACCTAAGAGGAGTATAGTTTTTTTAAAAGGTCAGGTTTTATCACTATAAGCTTCCCCAACTAGGTGGCCAAGTTACAGCACTAGTTTGTTTAGGAAATTCTATCCATACAGAGTTGATCAAGGCCTCATAGTAGAGCTGAAAATAGAATATCATTGTAAAGCAAACATTAAAATGTGTGACCAAGACAGTCTCAGTTTTCTCATCTACAGATATAATAATACCCATTTAATAAATTAATTGTGAGAATAATGTATACAACAACTGATGTGATGATGAGGGGTTAGAGAGCCTGGTATACTGTCTTATATTTTGCAAATAATAAAGTTTAACTGCAATTACTTTTATTACTTTTAATGTGATTCAAAGTGTACATCTTGTGCCAACACTGCAGACAATTTGTGAGGTACCCTAAAATGAAAGCAAGATTTTGCATTTACCTCTTAGGTTTAATATGGATGATATAGGAGAAAATTGGACACTAATTCACCTTAACTTACTATGAGTTGCTACATAGCCAAGAAGACAGGACGCTGCAATGTGTGTTGTAAAAATAGGCATAACCTCAGATAGAGAAGTGGCACAGGCTGAAAAAAAGAGTGGCTTTTTAAAAAAATTAAAAATGATGCAGAATAGATATCTGGAAGAAGAGAAAAACTGACACATTTATGGGTTCTCTGTGACACAGGCTGTATTTAGCCCCTCTGCTGCCTTGTGCCAGTTGATTAAGACTGGGAACATTTTCCCAAGTTGTGTGAGAGAAGCACAGCTGTCGTGTTCAGGAACTTGAACAAGAAACGTATGCTTCCTGCCAAGCTTTCACTGGGTACAAGCTCAAAGCTTCACAAAAACAGAATGGTTTTAAAAATGATTGGAAGGATTCATTCTCACAAACAGATGGAAAGTATCAGAGATGAGGGAAATGTGCTTATGTATGTAGTATATATGTGTATATGTGTGTGTGCACACTCACACTCAAAAAATGCATTTGGTGAGGAGGCTGTCAATAAAACTTGGAAACTTTATTAAGAACACTGGGCTTCTGTTACCACAATTTGTTTTCTCACAAACTAATTTTGTTTTAGGGAGTAACAATCGCAATCATTTTTCTATGAACCTGAATGGTGCATAAGAATTTTCCCTGACCTTGACATATATATATATATATATATGAGTGTGTGTGTGTGTGTGTGTGTGTGTGTGTATAGGGTATATATATACATATATACATACATATATATATACACATACATATATATACACACACATATATATATAGGATAATAGTTTGTAAAACCTGTTTCAAAAGCTTAAAACAGTTACATACACAAACACAAAAAGTACAATGACACACAATTTTGCCAACCCGCCATTATAAACTCATAAATGGCATGCCCATTCAGCTCTAAGATATTAGGGAACTTCTCAGAAATATTAAAAATGAGACATGATTTTTCCCCCTAGTTCCAGCTATTATTTGGATATTTTAATCTTACTCCCTCCACCCACCATGTGTGAAAATTATAACAGTCAAGGTAACTAAGGCAACAGTCAATTCCAGAGTGGCTGTGTTGCCTGCAGTCTAGCCAATAGACAACTGTCTCATTGCCTTTTTGATTATTAGCAATTGTTGGAGCAATTGATGAAGGTTTTATATGCTTAATGTCACCATTATAATTAAGGTGAATTTTAAGAGACAGTCTTTCTTTTCTCTGGAAGCTTAAGCTACTTAGAAAGAAGAATATTGGTGTTGCCGAAGTCAGGAATTATAAGAATACATGTGATCTCATGATTATTTCCCTTGAAATAACTTTTCCTGACTGCCTGCTGGATACCAGATCATCAGTGACTTCACTGCAATGATGAAATGGCAATACTTGTTACCAGGCTAATAAAGCTGCAAAAAGTGAATCTCAGGTTTATTAATGCTTGTAAGCCTTCTTACTATGACAATCATTTTTTTGCATATAAAATAATAAGCATCACTAGTGCAAATGAATTAGAATGGTCACTTTAACCTTTAGGAAAAGTAATAAGAGAAAGAATACATTCATATGACCTTTGGGGAAAAGGAATATTTCAGATTGTAAATTTGGACCTAAAACCCTAACACTAGGACAAAGCTATAGGCAAGAAGTCATTTTATAAATGATGGATTGTCATTGATGGTAGGAATGTTCCTCGATCTAGAAATGGGAAATACAGAGCTCCCTAAATTCTGCAATTGAAATCTCTGGAGAGCTTACTTAGAACCAAACCAGAGGAAGACTGAGTATTACTAATGCTGCAAGCCAGCATTTTCCAAGATTACTCCCTCATTAGATTAAGATGCTCATCTTAATGCTTCTCTGTATCCCAGCACAGAAAAGAGTAAACTATTTTTCATAAACATAATGTCTTTTTGGAACTTCTATGTTTTTAAAAAACAATATTCAACCCTTAAAATGAAATTACTGGTCATCTGGATCAACAGGACCAAATAATAGATAAATGCAAGACGAAAAGATAAAATAGTAGCTGGTTTACAAATTAGTCACATTTTAAGGTTAGCAGAAAAGACTTCCAAGTAACTCTAAGTAATTTATTTTTAAAATGGAGAAAAAGTTAAATAGGTGGACGAACACATTGAAATTTAAATAAAGCATTGAAACATAAGAATTAAAATATTTAAACATTAAAAATAAAGAAAACTAATGTTAGAAATCAAGAACGTAGAGGGTTTTTTTTGTTTGTTTATTTTTGGATGGGAGGAGTAATGACTATGGGAAGGAAATAACACAGAAGTTAAGGGTGATTGTCATATATTTCATTAGATAGGTCCTGGACACTAAAAATGGTCACTGCTGTGACAGAGCATTAAGCTATATATATATATATATATGTATACCCTTATTATTTCTGTATGCAATTATAAGTTACAATCTTATTAGTAATAATAAGTATAAATTCAAAAATATTTGTAAATAAAATTATATGAAATATGTAGCATTTTCTAAGTTAGTGGAAGACAGAGTTACAAGGTAGAGATCCATTGAAAACATGATTAGCCCTATATAGTGACTGTATAACACTGATCATCATCTTGATATACCATACTTACATATCTTTTAAAAATTAAAAAAATTTAAAAAATAAAAACAGAAAACATACATATGTAAATATATGTACTATGTATGTATAGTACATCAAGGCTATATTTATATATATATATATAAAACCTGTTATTCATATTAGGTTATAATATCTCATCAAGATTAAATTAATATATAATTATATATATTTATATTAATATATAATATATAAATAATGCATTATATATGCAGTTATATATATAATATAAATTCTCCCACTTGGGTGGTTTTATGTGTGTGTGTGTGTGTGTGTGTATATACACTCATATATGTGTGTATATATATATACACATATGTGTATATATATATATACATATACACATATATACATATATACATATACATACACACACAAATACACATATATATACACACACACACATATATATACACACACATATTTTATGTGTATGTGTGTGTATATATACACATAAAATATCTGTGTATATATGTATATAATACATATATGTGTGTATATATATATATATATATTTATATATACACACACACACATATATATACACAGGCAATATACAAACACATATAAAACCACCCAAGTGGGCTAATTAGATCAGTCAAGGTAACTGCAAAAACAGTCAATCCCAGAGTGGCTGTTTTGCCTGAAGTCTAGCCAATAACTGACCGAGTTTCATTGCCTCTTTTTTAGCAGTGGTAGGAGCAATGGATGGAGATTTTGCAAGTTTGATGTGGCCATTATAATTAAGTGACATACTGAAGGACAGTCTTTTGCTCTTACATTAAGTTTTTATCTTAATTTTATCAATTATTTTATCTGCATCTATTAAGATAATAATGATTTTGTTTAGTTTTAAGATGTATTAATCTTGCCCAGTGCTTGCTTTTTTAAAATAATATTTTATTTAGAAAACAAAATAAAGAAATTTATACATATATATATATATATATATATATATATGTTGTTTTTATTGTTGTTGTTGTTTTTTCTGGGGGATGGTTTGCTGAATTTCTTACTCTACTATTCTGGAAGTCCTACTTCTTTGCTAATAGTTTTTAGGTAAAAATATATATATTTTATACATTACATATATATATCTACATATACATATAAAACTGGCAATAACTGGGTAACTGGGTTACTTTATAACACTGGTCAATATCTTGTAATCAACTGATTCACCTCAAGAAGTCAGAAAAATAAACCCCAAATAATACCCTAAGAAACCACAGAAGGAAGAAAATAAGAAAGATAGGAGGAGAAGATAATAAGACATAAAACAAATAGAAACAGAAAAAGAAAGGCCATAAATTGTTTAAAAAATAATAAAATTGACAAACTTCTGGAAAAAAATTTCTGGTAAATATAGAACAGTCACAGCAACATCAGAAAAGAAAATAAAAGGACATTCTGTACAAGTTGTAGTCAGAGTATTTTAAGGTATTATAAAAATGTTTAGAATGTTTTAGGACTGAGAAAGCAATCTAAAAATTCCTAGAAAAAAGATAATTTATCAAATGTGACTCAAGAAGAAACAGAAAAGCCTAAATAGTTCTACGAACATTACAGAAATCTCACTGGACCTTTCACTGCAAAGAAACTTCCAGATCCAATTAGCCTTATCAATAAAATGTAGCCAACATTTAAATAAGAATAATATTAACTTTATATAAAATGTAAATGATCTCAAAGAACAGAAAAAGACAGAATGCTTTCTAATAGGAGGCTTTCACTATCTTTATATCAAAACTCAATAAGGGTAGTTTAAAAACTCATCGTCAACTTACTTATGCATACAGATGGAAAAATTCATATGAAATAAATACCAACCTGAATTCTGCTTGTATGTATGCATACCTGCACTCACTCTCCTTCCCCCCTTTTCTTCCCCTTTCTTTCTGTGTGTATAGATACATATACATATACATATTTACTCACTGAATATATATGTATGTGAACTATGTATAACAAAGTTTATTCTAGAAAAATAAGCTTATTGTATGTTCAGAAAATGCAGTTTATTATGTGAATAAATAAATGGTCAACAAACATTTCTTTTCTTGTTTTTTTCTTTTTCTTTTTTTTTTTTTTTTTGAGATGGAGTCTTGCTCTGTTGCCCAGGCTGGAGTGTAGTGACATGATCTTAGCTAATTGCAATCTCCACCTCCTGAGTTCAAGCAACTCTCCTGCCTCAGCCTCCTGAGAAACTGGGATTACGGGCATGCATCACCATGCCCAACTAATTTTAGTGGAGACAAGGTTTCATCATGTTGGTCAGGCTGGTCTCAAACTCCTGACTTTGTGATCCACCTGCCTCCACCTCCCAAAGTGCTGGGATTACAGGCATGAGCCACCATGCCCTGTCAACAAACATTTCTTTAAAGGGCCATCTAGTAAAAGTTGGTGGCTTTGAGAGCCATTTGGTTTCTGCTACCTCTACTCAAGTCTCCCGTAGTAGCATGAAAGCAGCCACTGGCAATCAATGGATGAATGGCGGTGTCTGTGTTCCCATATTATTTTAAAAACAAGCACTAGGCCAGATTTAGCTATGCACTATAGCTTGCCAGTTTCAATAATAGATTTTAAAAATAAACCAAATTATGATTACCTTAATAAATGCAGCTAAAATATTTGATTAAGTTTAAATTAAAAACTATTAGCAAAGAGGCAGGCCTTCCAGAATAACAGAATAAGAAATTCAGCAAACCATCCCCAGCAAACAAACAAACAAAACCCAAACTGAAAATTATTTTAAAAAAAAACAATCATTTCAAACCTTTCTGGAGGTGTCTTAAGATCAGCATCCAGGAAATAAAGAACTTTCACTTAAGAAAATCTACTAAGTTTCAGTAAGAGAAGTGATAGTCAGTGTTAATGAACCATGACCCATTTCCCCACTGCCTGCTTAGCTCTGTGCTGTGGAAGCTCTATCCTGAGTTCTTTACTTCAGAAAAGTGTGACCAAGAGATGGAGGCTCCCTCTTTCCCCAGCTCCAAGTCCAAAGATATGGTTTCACCTTATAAAAAATAGGCTCCCAGTGTTTGCCCCGCTCTGGACTCATGTTGATGAAGCTCTATTCTGAGCGGACATTTAGAGAGGACCAATTTTCTTTCTCCCACACAGATCCTACTCAGATAGGAAGCTTTAAGATAGTGCTGCAGGCCAGGAATACTGTGGTTTGAATCACCCTAAACCCATCTAATTCATAGGAGAAATTCCATGCCAGGAAGGGCAAGATGGAAAGACAGGTGCTGTGATCATCCCCATCCAATGCCCACTCACATATAGGTGTCACTCTGGGGAAAGCAAATACTCACCCCAATTCTGATGGAGTGCTGCTGAGAGTCTGCCTACCAGGAATGCAGCACAGAATGGTGAAGAACACAGCTCAGGACTGACAGTATTTGGAACAGAGTATGGAGAACTCCAAACCACAGAACATTGTAACAAAAATGGAGAATTTGTGGAGGGCATTTAAGAGGAGGCTGGTAGCTTCATCATTCAAACAAAATGAATCCAGGAGTTTAACAGGGAGGACCATAGAAAAAGATAGTCAAGAAGAGCCTTTGGGATTTTTGTCAACTCTGAGATTCAGGAAGGCTGAATTCACTCAGAAACAATAAGAGAAGGAGATGGGGCAGACTTACATGGAGTGGCTGCTTAATTGTCATAAGAAGCCTAAGCACAGCTTCTGACCAAACACTGACTGGATAGTAAGCTACTTTGACTCAGAAGAGATTCCTAGGAACCCAGGCATAAGCATGAAATGACACTTACTCTTGGCAGTCGGGAATATTATGTGAGTATGCTATGTTGTGCCACTTCAGAAGTGAGTAGAGAAGGAACTTACAACTATGAGTTGCTGGTTGAACATGTGACAAAAAATGTAAACAGTCTGAACTGTGAAAGCAAACTCTAAGTCTCCCACATATTTAATGATAAAGGCTAGAAATATAACATGCCAAGGAAGCTTAAACACAACCTTTGAACAATAACTGAACCAGAGCCAACCCCTTGGTTTTGGAGTAAGATAAATCAAAAGAGGGAAATTTAACTACAGGGACTAGAGAGGGCATACTAAGGGAGGGGGAAACAGAATTTAAAGAAATAACTAGCCAAGTCACTAAACAAACTAAAAAATAGCCAAATAAAAACAGCAACAATATACCCAAGGGAGAAGCGTGAGAATCAGTGTACATATTTGCCATGATATACTATTTAAAATATCTAGTTTTTACCAAAAACTGAGACATGCAAAGAAATAGAAAAGAATAATGTATACAAAGAGAAAAATAGTAGGCGAAGAAAATACCATTGAAGGGACACAAATGATAAACTTTGGGAGATAAAGACTTTAAATTCGTTATTATAAATATGTTCAAAGAACTAAAGAAATCCGTTGAGCACAGTGGCCCATGCCTGTAATCCCAGGATTTTGGGAGACTAAGGCAGGAGAATGGCTTGAGGCCAGGAATTTGTGACCAGCCCGGGCAACATAATGAGATCCTGCCTCTATGAAACATACAACACTTAGCTGGGTGTGGTGGCACATGCATGTAGTCTTAGCTGCTCAGGAAGCTGAGCTTGGAGGATTACTTAAGCCCAGGAGTTCAAGGCTGCAGTGAGCTATGATTGTGCCATTGCACTACAGCCTGAGTAACAGAGCAACATCCTGTCTCAAAGAAAAAGAACTAAAAGACTCTGTACATACAGAATTAAAGAAAGATACACAAACAATGAATTATCAAACATAAAATGTCAATAAAGAAGAAATTACTTAAAAGAACCAAATGGAAATTCTGGAGTTGAAAAGAGCTATATTCAAAATGAAACAACTCACTAGAGAGGTAAATAGATTTGAGCTGACAGAAAAATAATAAGTAAACTTGAAGATGGAGCAGTAGATATTACACCGTTTGAAAAATAAAAAGAATAAAAAAATTAGAAGAGACTTGAAAAAGAAATTAACCTTTAAAAAGAAATTAAACTATATAACTTGTAGAAAATATCATAGGCAAAAATCAACTGGAGGTAGTGGAGAGATATTTTATGATCAATGATGGGAAGACTCACAATGTTAAGATACTAGTTCTTCCCAAATTGATCTATAGATTTAATATAATTCAAATAAAAACTCCAGTGCTATGTTGGTATATTGACAAAGCGCTTTTATATTTTATATGGAGAGACAAAAGTCACAGAAAAGCCAACACAATGGTAACGAAAAGGACAAATTAAAAGACTAACACTACTTGACTTCAAGACTTACTCTAAAGCTATAGTAATCAGTAAAGTTTGCTACTGGTAAAAATATAGACAATAGATCATTAGAACACAATAGAGACCTCAAAGATATACCCATAAAAATATAGTCAACTGCTCTTTGACAAAGGAACAAAAACAATTTAATGGAAAAAGAATAGTTTTCTCAACAAATGATTCTAGAACAACTGTACGTCCACATGTCAAGTAAGTAAATAAATAAATTTAGACACAGACCTTATAACCCTCACAGAAAATAACTCAAAATGGATTACAGATGTAAAAGTAAAATGCAAAACTATATAACTCTTAGAAAATAGATAGGCAAAAATCAAAATGACCTAGGGCATAGCAGTGCTTTCTTAGACATAATCCATGAGAGAAATAATTAATAGGCTGCATTTTATTAAAACCAAAAGGTCTGCTCTGTAAAATACACTGTCAAGTGAGTAAGAATACAAGCCACGAACTGGAAGAAAACTTTGCAAAAGACATATCTCATAGAAAAAATTATCTAAAATATACATTAAACTTAAAAAAATTATCTAAAATATACAATAAACTTAAAAATCTACAAAAAGGAAATAAACAACCAAACTTAAAAATGGGAAAAACTCCTCAACAAACATTTCACCAAAGAAGATATACTTATGGAAAATAAGCATATGAAAAGATGCTTAACACAATATGTCATTTTAAAAATTCCAAATTAAAACAATAAGATATCATTGTAGATAATGATTATTCTGCAGTTCTAATAATGGTAGAATGCCTTAAATCCAAAACACTGACAACAACAAATGCTGATGAGAATGTGGAGTAACAGGAATTCTCATTCATTGCTAGTGGGAATGCAAAATAGTACAGAAGCAAAACTAAACATGCTCTTATCATAAGACCCAGCTATCATGATCTCAGGCATCTGCACAAATGAGTTGAAAACTTATGACTGCACAGAAACTTGCACTGGGATGTCCATAGCAGTTTTACTCATCATTGCCAAAACTTGAAAGCAACCAAGGTGGCCTTAAGTAGGTGAATGGATAAATGGTGTGACATCCAGACTGTGGACTATTATCCGTGCTAAAAATAAATGAGCTATCAGACCATGAAAAAAACTGGAGAAACCTTAACTTCATATTACAAAGTGAAAGAAGACAACCTGAAAAGAGTACATACTGTGTGTCTCCAACTGGAGATAGTAAAAATGGCAAAACCATGGAGATAGTAAAAATATCAGCCATTGCCAGGCATTAGTTGAGAGAAAGGGATGAACAAGTAGAACCAGAGAATTTTTAGCAGAATGATACTGTTCTGTATGATACTATAATTGTAGCTACATGCTATATACTCCTGTAAATCAGATAAAATGTACAAGAACATAAATGGATCCTAATGTAAACTATGAATGGGTGATAATAATATGTTGCTGTAGGTTTATTAATTATAAAAAAAAGTACCACTTTGGTGCATGATGCTGATGGAGAAATGGCAGGGGAAAGGCGTATATGAAATCATCTGCACTGTCCAATTTTGCCATGAACCTCGAACTTTTCTAACAAATAAAATCTATGTTTAAAAAACAAAGGAGCCCTGTTGAAATGTGGGTTAAATGCACATCAACATACACATAATAGGAATTCCCTTAGTAAAAGAGAAAAAGCGACAGAAAAAAAGATTTGAAAAAACAACAGGTAAAACTATCCAGATTTGATTTTTTTTAAATTAACTTATACATCCAAAAATCTCAAATAACTTCAAGCAGGATAACTGCAAAGAAATTCACATCCACATGCTCATAGTATAGTCAAATGATAAAAACCAAAGATACAGAGAATGTCTTAAATGGTGTAAGAGAAAAAATGACTCATTATGTACAATGAGAACTCCAATACGATTACTATTTAATTTCTCACCAGAAATAAGTAAGGCCGGAAGGCACTGGGTTGACATAGTCAAAATACTGAAAGTGAAAAACCTGTCCATCAAGAATTTTATGTTGAGCAATTTTTTTAAAAAGCTATGGTAAGATAAAGAAACTGAAACTAAAAGAACTCATTGGTACCAGATCTGCCTTACAAAAATTATGAAAAACATTCTTCAAACAGAAACTAAAGTGATAACAGACTATAATTCAAATGCACATAAAAAAACAAATAGTTCCAGTCAGTAGTATCTACTTATGTAGATAACTACTAAAGACAATATAAATCCTCATTTATTTTTCTTTCTGCGGTTGACTTGTTTAAAAAAAAACAACAATATATTGCATTGCTCTATATTGTTGGAAGTATAATATATGTTGAATAATATCAGTACAAAGGGTGTGGGCAGGAACAAAGTTATACTGGAATAAGTCTACAGGAGGAAACGAAGAGAATCAGAAAGAATCAAAAAAGGCTAATGTAACAAATAATACAAATTTTACTTGATCTCTTTTCTTTGCTCAGCCTTTTAAAAAGATATATAAGATTGTATACAATAATAATTAAAAGAAAGTATTGTATTTGTAACATGTGTAGACATAATATGTCTAAGAATAATAGAACAAATATACATGTATATATTAAAACAAAGGAGAAAGAATGGAGCTATATAGAAGTAGAATTTGTATACATCATTGGGAATATATATACATATTAAATTGATTATAATAAATTAAAATTAATTCTGGAAGTTCGAAATAAATTATTAAGAAAATGACTCAAAAATATCTAAAAATCATTAAAGGAATTAAAATGTTACGCTAGAAAATATCCAGTTAATACAAAAGATCACAATAATTGAGGATCAGGGGAACAAAAAGTCATATAACCTATAAAAAACAAATATAAAATGTCAGAGGTAAATCAAACATAGCCACAGCAAAAGTAAATGTAAATGAATTAAGTATTTCAATCAGAATTTTGACATTGTCATATAGGGTTAAAAACAAAAACAGAATTAAAGTTGTTAAAATGATCATACTACCCAAACAGTCTACAAATTCAATGCAATCCCTATTGAAATACCAATGACAATCATCACAGAAATAGAAAAAAAAATCCTAAAATTTCTATGAAACCACAAAAGACCAAATAGCCAAAGCAATACAAAGAAAAAAAGAATAAAGCTAACTACATCACATTATGTAACTTCAAAATATATTACAAAGCTATAGAAACAAAAACAGCATGAAATTGATATGAAAACGTGCATATATAGACCACTGGAACACAATAGTGAACCCATAAACAAATTCATGTGTTTACATCCAACTGATTTTCAACAACATTGTCAAGAACCTAAATTGAGTGAAGGACACCCTCTTCAAAAAATGGTGCTGGGACAACTGGACATTTACATGCAGAAAATGAAACTAGACTCCTATCTCTCATCATATACAAAAATCTAATCATCATAGATTAAAGATTTAAGGATAAGACTGAAATTATAAAACTACCAAAGACATTAGTATAGACATTAGTATAGACATTAGTATACACGAAGATATTATGCCTAGACTTCAAAAGCACAGGCACCAGAAACAAACAAACAAAAATAGACAAATTGGACTATATTAAAGTAAAACATTTCAGCATAGCAAAGAAAACAATCAATAGAGTGAAGGCACAACCTGCAGGAGGGGATAAAATATTTGTGAACTATCCATCCAACAAAAAGCAAATATCCAGAATATTCAAGAAATTCAAACAACCCAACAGGAAAAAAAAAAAAAAAAAAAAAACAACAACAAATAATCCCACCGAAAAGTGAGCAAATAATCTAAGCAGACATTTCTTGAAGACACACAAATACCTACAAGATATATTTTTAAATGCTCAACATTTAAGCTTATCATCAGGGAAATGAAAATGCTCCACATTTGATAAGCTAATCATCAGAAAAATGAAAATCAAAACCAAAATGAGATAACATTTCTCTTCAATTAGAATAGCTATTATCAATAAGACAAAAAATAATAAATGCTGATGAGAATGTGGAGAAAAGGAAACTCTCACACACTTTTGTTAGGAATGTAAATTAGTACAGTCATTATGGGAAAACAGTTTGCAGATTTCTTTAAAAACTATAAATTGAACTAACATATGATGTAGCAATCTCACTCTTGGGTATTTATTTAAAGAAAAGAAAATCAAGATTCAAAAGAATACCTGCACCCCATGGTTAATGCAGTACTATTCACAATAGCCAAGGTATAGAATTAACCTGAGTGTCCATAAGTGAACAAATGGATAAAGAAAATGTGGCATATATACACAGTAAAATTCTATTCAACCGTAAGGAATAATGAAATCACATCATTTGCAGGAACATGGAGGGAACTGGAAGTCATTATGCTACATGAAATAAGACAGGCACAGAAAGAAAAACATTGCAGGTTCTTGCTCATATGTGGGAGTTAATTTGTCTCATGGAGGTTGAGAATAGAATGATAGCTACCAGAATATGGGAAGGGTGTGACGTAGAGTAAAGAAACTTTGGTGAGTGGGTACAAACATACATTTAGGTAGAATAGTAAGTTCTAATATTTGATAGCACACTAGGGTGACTATAGTTAACAATAATGTGTATTTCACAATAGCAAGAAGAGATTTGAAATGCTCCTAATAAATGTGAGGTGATGGATATCCAACATAACCTGCTTTGATAATTATGCATTTTATGCATGTATCAAAATATCACATATACCCCATATACATGCACAATTATTATGTATCAAATGATCAATCAATGTATTCCTTTAAAAATCCGACTATGTACAAGACATACCTCAGAATGAAAAATACAAACAAATGAAAAGTATGGGAAACATAGATTATTTAAAAAACAGAGTAGCTAGCAGATGGGTGGGTCAAAATAAACTATAAACCAAAAATTTTTACACATAAAGTAGGGCTTTTTATTGTAATAAAAGTTAATTAATTAATAATGTTAACATTAATTAACACAAACGCATTTATTAACAAAATTCAACAATAATAGTTGGGGACTTTAAAACCTCAGTTTCAAAAATGGATAGAGCAACTAGGCATAAGATAAACAAGAAAATTGAAGAAAATGAACAACACTTATAAACAAACCAGACTGAATAGACATCTACACAACTTTCTACCTCAAAATAGCAGAATACACATTCTTTTTAAGCACATATTGAACACTATTCAGTTTAGAATATAATCTAGACCAAAAATAGATGCTTCAGCAAATTTAAAAGAATTGAATTTATGGTATATTTTCTAATCACAATAAAATCAAATGGATAAAATTAGAAATCAATACGGGGAGACAGCTGGGAAATTTACAAATATATGAAAGGTAAACACCACATTCCTAAATAACCAATGAGTTAAAGAAAATTTCACAAATGTAATTTTAAAATATGTTGAGATAAAGGAAAACATATTTACAACATACCAAAAATGCATGAAATGTTATTAAAATAGTGTTTGCCAGAGAACGTATAGCTGTAAACACTTCTATTAAAAAACAAAAGATTTCAAATTGATAACCTAAATTTATACCATAAGAAAATTGGAAAGGAAGAGAAAACAAAACCCAAAGCAAGAAGTAGAAAGGAAATAACAAAGGGTGAAAATAAATAAATTAAATAAAGAATAGAAAGACAATAAAGAAAATCAATAAAACTAAAGACTAAATTTTTGAAAATATTATAAAAGCTGATAAAATCTAGACTGACCAAGGAAAAAAGAGATTTAATTACTAAAATCAAGAATAAAAGAGGGAATATCACTTAGCAAACACAAAATTACACACATTAACATATACATACTTGAATACTTTAAATACTATGAATAAATGTATGCCACTAATTAAATTAAATGGGCAAATCCCATGGATAATGAATTACTGAAACTGACTCAGGAAAAGTCAGAAAATATACATTGATTAATAACAAGTAACAAGACGAAATTAATAATTTCAAAACTTCCTATAAATAAAAAACAAGACCTAGATGGTTTCACTGGTGAATTCTATCAAACATTCAAAAACTTAGAACTAATTCTCTGAAACACTTAAAATATGAAATAGGAAGGGACACATCACAGATTATGAGGCTCATACTGTCCTGATAGTTAGACAAAGATATCAACAAGAAAACTGCAGACCAATATTTCTTATAAGTATGACCAAGAAAATATTAACAAATACTAAAAATCCAAATTCAGAAAAAGAAACAGAAAGTATTGAAAGTATCATACACTTTAACCAAGTGAGATTTATGTCAGGAATACAAGATTAGTTTAATATCTAAAAATCAATTAATCATAGTAGTGGAATAATGAAGAAAAGCTATGTAGTATCTCAAATGATGCAGAAAAAGCATTTGAGAAATTCAATATGCATTTATAATTAAAATATTCAGCAAACTAGAAATGGGAAAAAAAACTTTCTCAAGTAGCTTGAGGGCATCAATTAAAAAAAAAACAAAGTTAATACCATATTTAATATTAAAGGCTTAATGCTTTTTTTCTCCTTGAAAATATTATGCTAATTGAAATAAGCCAATCACAAAAAAAGCACCTATTGTATGATTGCCACCTCTATTCAGTACCAATCTGGAGGTTCTAGCCAGAACAATTAGGCAAGAAAAAAGATAAACAGCACCAGACTAAAAAGAGAAAAATGACATGATCTATATACAGAAAATCATCGTGAATCTACTAAAAAAATCTACTAAAACTAAAAAGCAAGTTCAGATAGATTTCAGGCAATGAGACCAATATGAAAAAAATCACTTGTGTTGCTTTAAACTAGAAATAAATATTCTGAAAATAAATTTAATAGTCTGTTTACATACCTTCAAACAGAGCGAAATACTGAAGTATAAATTTAACAGAGGAACTCAAAGATTTTTACACTAAAAGCACAACACATGGTCAAAAGAATTTAAGAATGGTGCTAGTAAATGGAAAAGCGTTGAATGTTCACAGGTCAGAAGACTTCCTGTTGTTACGAATAATAGAGAGCCAAATCATGAGTGAACTGCCATTCACAATTGCTAAAAAGAGAATAAAGTACCTAGGAATACAACTTCCAAGGATTGTGAAAGAATTCTTCAAGGAGAGCTACAAATCACCACTCAAGGAAATAAGAGAGGACACAAACAAATGGAAAAACATTCCATGTGTATGGATAGAAAGAATCAATATTGTGAAAATGGCCCTACTGCCCAATGTAATTTATAGATTCAATGCTGTCACCATCAAGCTACCATTGATTTCTTCACGGAATTAGAAAACACTACTTTAAATTTCATATGGAACCAAAACAAAAGCTCATATAGCTGAGACATCCTAAGCAAAAAGAACAAAGCTGGAGGCATCATGCTACCTCACTTCAAACTATACCACAAGGCTACAGTAACCAAAATAGCGTGGTACTGGTACAGAAACAGATATATAGACCAATAGAACAAAACAGAGGCCTCAGAAATAATGCCACATATCTATAACCATCTGATCTTTGACAAAACAAGCAATGGGGAAAGAATTCCCTATTTAATAAAATGCTGTTGGGAAAACTGAATAGCCATATGCAGAAAACTGAAACTGGACCCCTTCCTTGCACCTTATACAAAAATTAACTCAAGATGGATTAAATACTTAAACATAAAACCTAAAACCATAATAATCATAGAAGAAAATCTAGGCAATACCATTCAGGACATAAGCATGGGCAAAGGTTTCATGACTAAAACACCAAAAGCAACAGCAACAAAAGCCAAAATTGGCAAGTGGGATCTAATTAAACTAAAGAGCTTCTGCACAGCAAAAGGAACGTCATCAGAGTGAACAGGCAACCGACAGAATGGGGAAAACTTTTGCAATCTATCCATCTGACAAAGGGCTAATATCCAAAATCTACAAGAATCTTAAACAAATTTACAAGAAAAAAAAATACCAAAAAGTGGGAGAAGCAGATACTTCTCAAAGAAGACATATATGCAGCCAACAAACATATGAAAAAAAAAAAAAAAAAGCTCATCATTACTGGTCATTAGAGAAATGCAAATCAAAACCACGATGAGATATCATCTCATATAAGTTAGAATGATGATCATTAAAAAGTCTGGAGACATCAGATGCTGGAGACGATGTGGAGAAATAGGGACACTTTTACACTGTTGATGGGAGTGTAAATTAGTTCCACCATTGTGGAAGACAGTGTGGCAATTCCTCAAGGATCTAGAACTAGAAAGACCATTTGACCCAGCAATCCCATTACTGGGTATATACCCAGAGGATTATAAATCATTCTACTCTAAAGACACATGAACACGTATGCTCATTGCAGCTCTATTCACAATAGCAAAGACTTTGAACCAACACAAATTCCCATCAATGATAGAATGGATAAAAAAATGTGGCACATAGATACCATGAAATACTATGCAGCCATAAAAAAGGATGAGTTCATATCCTTCACAGGGACATGGATGAAGCTGGAAACCATAATTTTCAGCAAACTAACATAGGAATAGAAAACCAAACACCGCATGCTCTCACTCATAAGTGGGAGTTGAAAAATAACTCATGGACACAGAGAAGGAAACATCACACACCTGGACATATTGGGGAGTGGGGGTGTGGGGATAGCATTAGGAGAAATACCTAATGTAGATGATGGGTTGATGGTTGCAGCAAACCACCATGGCATGTGTATATCTGTTAACAAACTTGCATGTCCTGCAAATGTATCACAGAACTTAAGTATAATAATTAAAAAGATGACAATAATTCTCAAATTGACTTACAGATTTAATGTAATACCTATTAAATCTTGCCAATTTCTTTGCAGAAATTGACCAACTGATCCTATTATTTGTATGAGAATGCAAGGAATCCAGAATATCCAAAACAATCTTGGAAAAGAACAACGTTCAAAGACTCATACTTACAAATTTCAGAGTTTAGTGTAAAGCTACAGTAATCAGGCATTGTGGCAACTAGCAAAAAGATAGGCATATAGAGCAATGAAATAGAACTGAGAATCCAGAAATAAACCGTTACATGTACAGCTGATTTTCCAAATTGGTGAAATGAATAGTATCTCCAAGCAGTGGTGCAGAGAAAACTGTAAGTCCACAGAAAACAGTGATATGTATCCTTAACCTGCAATATATACAGAAACTAATTTCAAATGAATAAAAGGACTTAAGACCTAAAACTATAAAATTGTTAGAAGAAAGCATAAGAAAAAATTTTCGTTTTCTTGGGTTAGGTGATAGTCTTAAAAGCACAGCAAACAAAAGAAAAAATAGATAAATTGGACTGGACTGCATAAAAATTAAAAACACTTGTTCTGCAAATGATATTATCAATAATGCAAAAAGACAACCTACAGAATTAGAGAAAATATTTATACTTTGTTCAAATATGTAAAAGACTCTTATAGCTCAACTATTATTAAAAAAATAACCCAACAGATTATCCAACTTGAAAAAGGACAAATGATTTGCATTTATTTCTACAAAATGTATAAGCCAATGACCAATAAGCACATAAAAATGCTAAAATTATTAGTAATTAGGGAACTGCAAATCAAAACTTCAATGATATACCACTGTACAACCATTGATATAGCTACTTAAAAAGGCAGGCAGAAACAGTTGTTTGTAAGGATATAGAAAAATTTGAATCCTCATATATTGCTGTTGAAGATGTTTGGCAATTTTTCAAAATGTTAAACATACAGTTACCATATGACCCACTTATTTTACTCACAAATATATACCTGAGAAAAATAAAAATATACACACAAACATGCTTACAAAAATGTTCATATAATTATACATAATATCCAAAAGTGAAAATAATCCATATGACCATCAATTCATGAATATATAACCAAAAGGTGATATATTCACCCAAGTGAATATTGTTCATTAGTATAAATAAACCAAGTACGGCTGCATTCTACAACTAGATGAACCTTGAATACATTCTGCTAATGGAAATAAACCAGTTACAAACCACCACATGTTGTATAATTTCATAGGCAAATTTATAAAGACAGAAAGTAGATTGGTGGTTGCCTCTGACTGGGGTGGGAAGGGTCATATATGTAGTTACAGGTAGTAATGCAGTGGGTACAGGTTGTCTTTAGAAGAGATAAAAATGTTCTGTAATTAGATTGTGGTGAAGAGTATACAACTCTACCAACATACTAAAAGTCATTGAATTGTACACTTTAAATTGGTGAATTGTATGGTATGTACATTGTATCTCAATTGAGAGCAAGAAGAGTCACAGTCTTTTCTAGCCTAAACATGAAAGTTACATTATTTTGAATTTGCCATATTCTATTGGTTAGAAGCAGGTTACTAGGTCAGCCTGCATTAAAGGGCAGGTGATTACACAAGAGTGTAAATTCCAGAAGGCAGGGATTATTGAAGCCATCTTAGAGATCTGCATACTACAAAATGCTTTCGTTGTGATATCGGAAAAAATTAATAATTATCATGGTAACTACTGCTATTTGACATTTTACGGGTGGTATTACCAACAATTAAATATGGCACTCCCCCAAAATGGTATAAGGATAGAACAGGAAGAACAAATCTCTCATTATTTGTAAATGAAATAAATGTGCAGATAGAAAATGCACAAGTGCCTGCAGATAAAAATTATAATAAAAAGCAAAATAAAATTGCTACAAACAAAATTAGTATGAAGAAATTTATTGTATCCTTATGTAAGGCTGAGTTTGAAGATGAAATTTTAGTATATTGTATAAAGAAATGGTGAAATATGTAAAGCATTACTTTACTAATAAATCTATACAGAAAAAATATATGGAAAATTATAAGAAAAAAATATAAAACTTTATTTAAAAATTTTAAGTAGGCCTAAATAAATAGAGAAATATTTCTCGTTTATACATCAATATTTGAAAGAGGTCAAGTATTCTAGTCTTTGGCTGTCATCCTTTTTCTACCTCTTTCTCAATGTAGAATGCAAAGCTCTCCTAAATACTAAGGTTTATAAGTAATGCCGTTTAAGATAGCATGGTGTTGGTAGAAAAGTAGACAAATAAATGAATGCAGCAGAACAGAAAGCCCAGAAAGTGACCTACTTTGATAGAATTGGCATTTAAGATCAGTGGGAAGGGATACACTTAAAAAAATATATATGTCTAAAACTGCTGAGTGGCCTCATCAAAGGAAGAAAGGAAGGGAGGGAGGAAGAAAGTGAAGCACTATCTAACATCATATATAAAAGAAATTTCCAGGTATATAAAAAATATGAAAATTGAAATTATAAAGATCTTAAATGATAATATAGGAGAAAGTCTTCATTATCCTAAGTTAGGAAAGAATAACTTCTGCTCATCAAAAGATACCGTGAAAAAGTGTACAAAAAATATATACAAAGTAGAAGACTCTGTAATTTATACAACTGGCATAGGGTATGCATACAGAATAAGGGAAAATATAGAAAATACAAGTGAAATAAACAAAAGCTGTGAATGGGCACTTCACAAAAGCAGAAATCCGGATGATTAATGTGCATATGGAAAAAGTATTTAATCTCATTAGTGATCAAAGAAATGCGAATAAACCACAGTAAAATATTATTAAACCACAATGACATACCACCAAATTGCCAAAAACTGAAACATCTTAGGATTCCATGGAGTGCGTGAGAGAAGCCTGGCTCAAAATAATACATATAATATAATTCCAATCATATGATGTGCAAAATGCAAGCCGTATACATGCATATAAGTTTCTACATAAAAACATATACACATGATTTTGTAAGGGATGCATAAACAGATGGAATAAGATTTGAAAAGAGAAGCAGGAAAGAGCTATCACCAAATCCAGAAGAATGAAATTGTGTTCACAGAGGAGTACAAAGGAAGAGAGGTGCAAACAAAAGAAATAAACATAAATATTAGTTTTGTAAGTAAGTGTTAAACTAGGTATATGTTTTATTTTTCTGTACTGTGTCATGATACCACAAAAGAAAATACAATAAACACCTACAGACACCAAATTTACTTTTTCTTGGTGATAAAAGAGAGCATAGCATAGAAGAAGATCCAGTGGCTACAATGATATCTGCAGTTTATTCTTTTTAAGCTGGTGTTACTTACACATATGTTCATTTTAATATTATGTTACATCTTTTATATATGTTAGGTATATACTTTTTATGTAGAAATTATTTTATAATTAAATATTGCAGAAAAAAGTCAACTGCACAGCATAGTCCCAGGTATTCAAAAGCCACTCAAAAAATATTCAGTTGTTATTTGAAATTGCAAGTTAAAAGTGAATTGACTTTCTAAAGCAGGGGTGAGCAAATGACAGCCTGCAAGCCTAATCTGGCCCACTACCTGCTAAGAATGGCCGAGAGCTAAGAATAGGTTTTATATTGAAAATCATTGGGGGGGAAAAATCAAAAGCATAATATGTTATGGCAATGAAAATTACATGAAGTTCAAACATTAGTGTCTATAAATGAAGTTTTGTTGCAATGGGGCCACAGATATATTGTTGTCTCCTTTCTCAACATCAGCAGAATTAAGTAATTGCAAAAGAGATAGTATAGCCCATAAAACCAAACAAATTTACTACGTGGGCCTTTTCAGAACAAGTTGGCCTACTCTGCTCTAAAATACTTTATAGTTGCCCCTTGCATTCAGAAGCCAGAGGTGCAAGTGGCTCCCCATGGGCTCAGCTGCCTGAGGAAGATGCTCTCCTGAGCTGGGGGAGCTTGCATGGAGATGAGCCATCATCATCACCTACAACAGAGGCTGCTTCTGCAAATTTCCTGCAGCCTCCATCTCTCTGTTCCACCCTTCACCAGGAGGCCTCACAAGGGCTGGCAGGGAAGCAGGGAGCCCTCTCCAAGAGAACAGTAAATTTTGATGTCTGCAGGGGATGTTGCTTTATGGGGATTTGGGCTGAGTTGAGAACTGAGGAAAAGGCAGGGCTTCTAGGGTTGAATTGTGATTCTGTGGCTTACCAGTTATGAAATTATAGGAAATTTGTATTAATTTTTATGGCTTTTCTTTTTCCACAAAGGGACTAAGGCCCACATTAAAGAATTTTTATGAGAATTAGGAATACGACATGCAAAATTTCTGCAAATAGTAGGCATTCAATTAAAAGAAGCTATTAGTATTCATAATTACCAATTCAGAAGGTATCAGGGCAAAAGAGAAAAATTCAAACTAGCCTCTGTGGTATTACTAGATTTCAACTCTAAGTCCTTAAAGACCTCAGGTGCCAGGAAATGGCACAAGAGTGTAATTAATTAATTCAGGAAGACAGGCCTGGGAAGTCCCCAGTCAGCTCTTTTATCATCCTAAGTGATTTACCAGCCCCTTATCTAGACTCTGGTCTGAATTCAGTTTTATAGGGCCCCTCCCAAGGCACTTAGGCACCTCTTACTCAAATATCTCGACTCACTTTACAATTTCAGGTTATCCTCATTGTATCTAGTGCACTAAGGTTAAGAGCCAAGGTCTCAGCAAGTTACCAAGAAAATAAAAGTCTTAGAAAATACATCACTGTGAAGAGAATTCCCCAAACAGAAGTTCACCTTTTAGGGCCATTCAGGATGAAGGGCAGTTTCAACCTGAGCTGTGAAAGATGAGAGTCCATAGCATTATCTGTTTATTCATATTAAAATATTTGATAATTAGGATAAAACATGGATATTTTAAAAGTAAGAATGACTGTAATTAAGATGACACTGAATTCAGCCTGCTTTCAATTTAACTAGGTATAAAATTAGAGTATTAATGTATTGAAACATGACATAGCAAATTATCCCTGTTGCCAATTCTTAGAGTCCTACATTAGCTGGCTTATTTGAAAGGATTAGAAGTAAGTGAGAAAATTATTTCAAAATTATGTCAAACAAAGCCGGACATCATGTAGAGAAAAATGAAAGGTCCTTATTTCTGGGGAGCTGATGGTGGGTTAGGAGGTAAAGTTGTAGACGCAGAAGGGCTAAAGAGCCCCATCCACACACAAGGCGAAGAGCCTCCCAGAGAACCACAGTTGGTGTGAGGCTGGGCCACTGCGAACAGAGAGTTCTCTTTGCTGGACATCTAGGAATGGAGTCCAGACATGAAGTCTGTGGTGATAACTCTACATCTGTTCTTCCTGGGCGAAGCCTAGAATAAAAACACAGGCTCCCTTTGGATTTCTTTTATTATTATTATTAAGTTCTCCGGTACATGTGCAGAATGTGCAGGTTTGCTGCATAGGTACACATGTGCCATGGCGGTTTGCTGCATTCATCCACCCATCATCTACATTAGGTATTCCTCCTAATGTTAGCCCTCCCCAATGCTCCCACCCACTGCTATCCCTACCTTAGCTCCCCACCCCCTGACAAGCCCCTGTGTGTAATGTTCCCCTCCCTGTGTCCATGAGTTCTCATAGTTCAACATCCAGGGGATCAATGCAACAAGAAGAGCTAACTATCCTAAATATATATGCACCCAATACAGGAGCACCCAGATACATAAAGCAGGTTCTTTATGACCTGCAAAGAGACTTCGACTCCCACACAATAATAGCAAGAGACTTTAACAGTTCACTGTCAATATTAGACAGATCAATGAGACAGAAAATTAACAAGGAAACCCAAGACTTGAACTCAGATCTGTACCAAGCAGACCTAAAAGACATCTATAGAAATCTCCACCCCAAATCCACAGAAGATACATTCTTCTCAGCACCACATTGCGCTTACTCTAAAATTGACCACATAATTGAACTTCTTATTCTTCAGGGATCAAGGAAGAGCCCATGGCCTTTTCAGGTACCTAGAAACTCCCAGAAATAATAATGGTGAGAACGAGAGCAACGACACTCATAGTTTCCAGTTTCCAGTGGGTGTCACTGTGCTGGGACTTACGCTGGATATTTCACATGAAGCATCTCATCGAATCTACAAAGCAAACTTATGGGGGCCTAAAAATGTTCCTGTTTACACGCGAGGAAGCTAAGGCTTGGTGAGGGGGAGTAAATTCCCCAAGGGTCCACGCCAAGCAAGTGACAGTCAGTTCTAAACTCTGTCTTCAAAGCCCATGGTGTTTGTCTTTACACTATCCTTGCCCTCAGACCCTCCTCATGCCCCTCCCTGATACAGGCTCACCATCACCCTTATGACGGGCAACAGTTCTATTCCGCAAATGCATCTCACTGCAGTGTAAGAATATCTGCAAGTCTTGGTTTGCTTTAGTTTTGTCTGGTTTTCTGTTTTATTTCTTTTCATAATCTGCATCCACAACTGTATGTGACACTGGCTATTTATTTCTGAGTTCTTGGAGAGTATAGATTGTATTTACAGAAATTTCCTTATATACCACTTAGCACAGTGTCACACACTAAGAGATAAATAAATTTTTTTATGGCCAAAAGGATGTACCTTTGGAACTGATACTCAATTCTACTTCTCAGGGAGAAGGATAGGGAGTCCACCCATTGTCCAAGTGACATGGGGTGTCTGCCCCTCAGATGATGTTACTCTAAGTTGAAAAATTCAGGTGTGTAATAGGGAAATAGACAGCTTTTAACTTGTTAGGAAACTGTACCCAAAAGACTTATCCCATGTACCACAGCAGCCTAGACCTAGGATCCTGCTCTGGCTTGGCCACTTACTGCACTCATAACTTTGATCGAGTTACCAAATCCACCCAAGCCTCAGCATTCTCATTTGTAAAATATAGGTCCACTGGCGACTTGATCACTTGTTCTCCAGGCTGGGATAAAATCAGCTGGACCACTCATGCTGACCGGGCCCACTTTATCTCCTCCTGGCACTGTGGAAGCTCCTTTGGTCATGGACTACATTCTTTATCATGCCTGAGGTTTAGACTAAACACTTACAAAGGAGAAGCCAGGGGACATCTCTCAGCCAGACTCAGCATCTCCCTGGCAGGCCCCGGGGCTCTGAAATCAGTCACCTCTGCTCTTCCTGAAGAACATTCAGAGGGCCATGGGGGCTGATTCATGTTTTTTCTGCCTGAATGTGCCACATTTCCACTTTTGCTACTGATACCCACAGTGGGTGTGAGATGGCCCTGAGGAGTGGCTCCTCCTAGATGCACTAAGGAAGGGACATTTACTTCTTAATCTTTAACTTTCCCATCAATGCACCTAGCTCCACCCTTCCAGGATTTTCCCTAAAGTAGGGATACAACTACAGAAACCCATGCTTCTCGGATGACTGCCTCTTCTGCCTCGCATGTACTGTCTCAAAATTGGAAAGGCTTCCTTTTTCCTCCCTTTTGAATAGAGATGATCTTCCCTGTAGCATGTCCTCCTCCTGAAGAGGTGGCTCTTTCCTCAAGGTTCTCAAGGCTCCGAAGGGCAAAATAGCTGTAGGGAAACAGGACTTGTGAATGGGAACATGGGGAAAATAAAAATTAGTATACATTTCATATTTTCAAAATATTATTCCGTCATGTACTTTTTCACCTAGCAATCAAGGTAATCCATTGAAATAAGCATTATTCTCCTTTCGCACACACAAAAAAACTGAGGCCTAGGGAGACTCAGTCTCTTATCTAGGTCACATAGCATTTGACCTCTGTTTTGTCTAAGCACAAAAACCTTGCTTTTTGTACTCCACAACCCCAACTCACACCACTGAAGATATCAAGCAGAGGCCAAAACTCCTTTATCTTGTCTTTTATCCAGGTGGTTAAACCAGCTCTTAGAAATTTGGACTCAATGATCTGTGAGGTCTTTCTAAGGCTGAAATTTAACCTTTCTATATTTCTGATTCTCTGTTATGTGAGTTTACAGATTCCTGTGACTCTTTTCCCTTTTCTGTCTTCTCTTCAAAGAATGTCTGAAAAGCCCAACAGAAGTGAATTCGATCCCCTTTAAAACTCTCTGAAGGACCCTGCAATCGCATCATAGCAGCCACATAACAGTCCTGAGGGGAGGTTTTCTCCATAATTCACTCTGTGCACCGGAGCTGGAAAAGAGATACATAATTTATACAGGCAATTACACATCAATTGGTTATTAAAAGTGCCCTCATTGAGATGTACTGTATTGAGGACACAGAGATAAATCTGGTTCCCCAGGTAACCGGATCTAGCTTGCAGACAGAAGACAAATTTTCTGATTCTGTATTAGCGTAACTTCTCCTGACCCTGCTGGTCTCTGCCTGCAGTGTGGTGCTCTGCCGGGCGTGGGTGGGCAGGCAAAGGCAGGAGCAGCCTGAGAAAGCCACAGTATCAGTGCTACTCCGGTACTTTTCTCAGGGCTCTTTTCTCCTAGGAAAAATAATTATTTTTCTAATTAAGTTAAACACACACCCATTCATACATTCATTCATCTGTCTATTTAAATAATAAATAGTGATGCTAACTACCAAGCTAGATGCTGGGGAGACATAGGATGAAAATGGGCTATTTCTCCCTTGGAAGAGCTGACTGCTTAGCGAGGAAAGACAAGCAAACAAGTAATTGTGAATATTTTGAAAAGTGCAGAAGTAGAGTGAAATACAAATGAAAATGTGGTGGCGGGAGCCATTTGCTCTCTCCAGGGCAGCTGGAAGGGCTTCACATAGGAGATTAGAGAAGAGCAGAGCCCTATGGTAATAAATGAGAGTTCGCCACACAGATAGTGGAGAGGTAATCTAAAAAGAGGAACAAGGAGGTGAAAAGGAACAAAGTTTTCCATCTAATTAAGGGTAAAATGTATATCTGGAGGGAATAACTACAGGCATACCTTGGAGATATTGCAGGTTCAGTCTCAGACCATCGCAATCAAGCAAACGTCACAATAAAGCAAGCCACACAAATTGTTTGATTTCCTAGTGCACATAATAGTTACATTTATATTATATTATAGCATATTAAGCATGCAATGGAATTTTGTCTTAAAAACAATATATATACCTTAATTTAATAATACTTCATTGCTTTAAAATGCTAACAATCATCTGAGCCTGCAGTGAGTAGAAATCTTTTTGCTGGTGGAGATATTGCCTCAATGTTGACAGTTGCTGACTGGTCAGGGTGGTGTTTGCTGAAGGTGAGGGTGGTTGTGGCAATTTCTTAAAATAAGACAATGAAGCTGGCCACATGGATTGATTCTTTCTGTCATTAAATATTTCTCTGTAGCATGTGATGCTGTTTGGTAGCATTTTACCCACAATAGAACTTCTTTTAAAATTTTAGTCAATCCTTTCAAACCCTGCCACTGCTTTAGCAACTAAGCTTGTATAATATTCTAAATCCTTTGTTGTCATTTGAACAATGGTCACAGATAGCATCTTCACCAGGAATAGATTCCATCTCAAGAAATCATTCTCTTTGCTCATCAATAAGAAGCAACTCCTCATCCACCAACAGTTTATTGTGAGATTGCAGCAATTCAGTCACATCTTCATGTCCCACTTCTAATTCTAAGTATCTTGCTATTCACATCACATGTGCAGTTACTTCATCCACTAACACCTTGAATCCTCAAAGTTATCCATGAGACTTGGAATCATTTTTTTCCAAACTCCTATTAATATTTATATTTTGACTTCCTCCGATTAATCATGAATATTCTGAATAGCATCTAGAATGGTGAATCTTTTCTAGAAGGTTTTCAGTTTACTTTTCCCAGATCCTTCAGATGAATCACTATGTATGGCAGCTGTAGCTTTCAAAAAGCATCTTTTAAATATAAACGTTTGAAAGTCAAAATTACTGCTTGACCCATGGGCTATAGAATGTATGTTGTATTAAGAGACATGGAAGCAATGTTAATCTCCTCGTACATCTCCATTTGAGCTCTTCAGTGACCAGGTGCATGGTCAATGAGCAGTAATAGTTTGAAAGGAATTTTCTTTTTTTTTTTTTGAGAAGTAGATCTCAACAGTGAGCTAAGAATATTCAATAAATCATGCTGTAAACATATGTACTTTCATCTAGACTTTGTTGTTCATTTATAGAGCACAGGAAGAGTAGATTAACCATAATTCTTCAGAGCTCTAGACTTTTTTGAATGACAAAGGAGCATTGGCTTTAACTTAAAGTCACCAGCTTCATTAGCCCCTAACAAAAGAGTTGGCTTGTCTTGAAGCTTTGAAGACAGACATTGCTTTCTCTCTAGCTAAGAAAGTCTGAGATGGCATCTGCATTAGTCCATTCTGCTATAAAAAAATACCTGAGACAGGGTAATTTATAAAGAAAAGAGATTCAATTGGCTCATGGTTCTGCAGGCTGTGCAGGAAGCATAGTGGCTTCTGCTTCTGAGGAGGTCCCAGGAAACTTACAATCATGGTGGATAGCCAAGTGGGCACAGGCACATCTTATGAGGCTAGAGGAGAAGGGCGAGTTGGGAGGTATGACACACTTTTAAATCTCACGATCTCACGTTAACTCCTTGCTCACCATCATGAGAACAACACTGAGGGGGTGGTGCTAAACCATTGGTGAGATCCTGCCCTCAGGAGCCAATCATCTCACATCAGGCCCCGCCTCCAACACTGGGAATTACAATTCCACAGGAGTTTTGGGGAAGGACACAGATCCAAACAATAGCAGCATCTTCTTCCAATCCAAAGCTGTTTAATCTACATGGAAAATCTGTTGTTTAATGTAGCCATCTTCATCAGTTATCTTAGCCAAATCCTCTAGACAACTTGCTGCAGCCTCTCCATCAACAGAGAAGTACTACGTCTTGTAATTTTACGTGTGAAAATAGCTTCTTTTATTAAACCTCATAATCAACTTCTGCTCGCTCCAAACTTTTCCTGAAGCTTCCTCACCTCTGTCTATCTTCAGAGAGTTGAAGTGAGTTAGGGCCTTACTTTGGATTACGCTTTGGTTTAAGGGAATGAGGTGGCTGGTTTTATCTTCTGTCCAGACCGCTGAAACTTTCTCCATATCAGTAAAAAGGCTATTTTACTTTCTTTTCATTTGTGTGATCACTGAAGTAGCACCTTTAATTTCCTCCATGAACTTTTTCTTTGTATTTACAAATTCTGTATTTCAAGCAAGAAGCCTTGATTTTGGCCTATCTCAGCTTTCAAAATGCCTTCCTCCCCACATTTAATCATTTCAGGGGTTTGCTTTGAAGTGACAGATGTGTGGCTCTTTCCTTTACTTGAACACTTAGAAGCCATTGGAAAGTTATTAATTGGCATAATTTTAATATTTTTATGTCTCAGGGAATACGGAGACCTAAGGAGAGGGAGAGAGACGGGGGAAAGGCAGGTCAGTGGAACAGTAAGAACACATATTACGTTTATCAATTAAATTCGCTATCTAAGATGGGCCTGGTTTGTAGTTTTCCAAAACAATTGCAACAGTAGCATCAAAGGCCACTGACCACAGATGACCATAACAGATATGAGAATAATTAAAAATTGCATATATTGCAAAAATTACCAAAATGTGGCACAGAGAAATGAAGTCAGCACAGGCTTTTAGAAAAATGTTGCTGACAGACTTGCTAGCCCCACAGGTTGCCACAAACCTTCAATTTGTAAAAAAAAAAAAAAAACACAATGTATGTGAAGTAGAATAGAATGAATAATAAAATGAGGTCTAGCTGTACAGAGGACATGCTGGTGCATTTATACCTGTTGGCAACAATAGGTGTAGAAAAATTTAGTGATTCTATTGTTAACGAGCTGGATTGGCTGCACCGACATCTTCTGAAAAGGTTTTGTTGTTGTTGTTGCTTTGTTTTGTTTTTTAAATACAGAAATTTTGATTTAGCAGGTCTAGGGCTGGACCTATGACTGTGTTTTAAAAATCTCTCTGAATGGTTCTTCTGAAGATGAGACTAAGATAACACCTGAGAAAAACTGTGTTCATATCTAGGCTGTTACTTTCTTGAGTCCTCTTTCGTATATTTGGGCTGGAACCTTGAGGCTTTGTTTAGTCATCAACCCCCAAGCAATTTGCTTAATGTCATCTATCAATTGTATCCCCAGAAGAGCCTATGTTTTTCCACTTGTGTTTGAGATTTGGGAGGCTGCCCAGATATACTGTCAGTCCTTTGGCACCAGCTCCCGGGGAGCTTCCTTAGAAATATGGCAACAGTGAATCTAGAAACCCAGTCATGCCAGAGGTGCAGAAGCAGGATGCCTCTGCTTCCCCATGTAAACCTGACCCAGAATTCCCATGATGGGGTCCAGACATAAGGCTGATGAAATCTGTGCTTTGGGATTTAGGGGAACTTCTCTTCATCAAGCACAGCATGTGACATTTAATAAAATGTTGGAAATTCTTTATTAAACAACCTAGGAACAAAATATATTGACCACATCCACACAAAGCGCATATTATAAGTCACTATGGGAAATACATGTAGCTTTCATAATCTAATTGAAGAAGGAAGTACTCTACACACATGTGAATAATAGCTGTATCGAGTCAATAATCAAATGATGATATTTATTAGTTGCTTCTGATAAGATAGGCGAATGGCCTGGAAAGAAATATTTAGTGGTGATCTTTGAGTACTCAGAAGAAACTGTTAAGAATTCACAAAAGAAACAATACTTACCCCCTAGGAGCTATTGCTGTGAAAAATGCATCACTTTATAGCTTGTTTTTCCCTTGGTTTTATTGCCTATGAAAGCTAGAAGAGAAAAATTAACATTTGTAGAATGCTTATTATATGACAAACAAGAAGCTCGGCACTTGTTGCATGTATTACTTTGTTTCAGTCTCTCAAAGACACAATGAAGTTGCTACTTTTATCATTCATTAGAGATTGGGAGATGTATGCACTTTACCCAGGGTCACCAACCAGCTAGTCACGGAAAGAGCTGGGATTAACCAGCTGGTGTGCTTTCCATGACATTCTTTTATCTCTACTAGTGGCTTCCTTGGATATTGTCATCCAGTACAGTTAAATTAGGTAGTTAGGGGGTTTGGAAAATCCCTGAAATTCTCCGTATCCATTCTGTGACAAGAAGAGAGTGTGGATACGATAGGAACTCCATAACAAATTGCTGGCTTGAATTCACACTTTCTATAAATATTCATTTGTTTGTTGTTTTACACAGTAAATATTGTACTTCCTACACTGTTGTAGAGGCTTGGGTTATAACAGTGAACAAAATATTTAAAAATCCCCTTTCTTTGTGAAATTTCCATTCTACAAAAAGAGACTAACACAATCCAACAAATACCATAACTAATTAAATAATGTAATGTCCTAGAAGATCAAAATATTATGAAAAAAGAAATAGTGCTGACGTAAAAGCTAATCACAGCTCGGATCAGCTTCAGATGACCAGAAATGCCACTTTGGGCCAATTCAATTCCAAGAGAAAGAAAAGGGCACAAATGTTTTAGTTCACCTGTTGCATTCTTCCTTAAATAAATACAGATTTCTCATGTTTGAAATAGTAAAAATAGTTCATGGACCCTCTGATGACCTTTAAATTCTGTAGGTTAGCATTAATTTATCTGTTGGTCTCCCTTCTTCTCTACCCCAATTAGTCATCAAAACTTAGGTGCAAGAGAGTTATAAATGAAACACGAAGAACCAAGAAAATAAAGAAAAAACAAAACTAAGAAGACGTGGAAATTCAAGAGTGAGTGGGGCTAGGCCAGCACTGTGGCATTCATTCGTCTATCATCCCAGCAATTTGGGCGGCCTGGGCCAGCAGATCACCTGAAGTCAGAAACTTGAGACCAGCCTGGGCAACATGGTGAAACCCCGTCTCTACTAAAATTAAAAAAAAAAAATTAGCTGGGTGTAGTGGCAGGCACTTGTAGTTCCAGCTACTTGGAGGCTGAGGCAGGAGAATCTCTTGAACCCAGGAGACAGAGGTTACAGTGAGCCGAGATCGATCGTGCCACTGCACTCCAGCCTGGGAGACAGAGCAAGACTCCGTCTCAAAAAACAAAACAAAAAAAAGCAAGTGGATAGTGGGGCTCAAATGCACGCCTAATGCAAACCGTTTCCTTCACTAAAACTCCGTCCTCTACTTCCTTGAGCAAGACTGAAAAATGAGTAAAATCTTACCCATGTGCAGAAGATGAAAGGAGATGACTGTTCCAAGACACAGCACCCATACAGTGCACTCATCCAAGAAATCCAGTTTACTGTCAAGGACATTTATTTTCCAAAAACAGTTGCCCCAGAAACCTCTGAAATTATAAAATCCTCAACCTTGAAATTAAGAGTTAGTTCTAGTCACTGAGCTACTGAATTGGGGCCAGGCTTGACATTCTTACTATCGCCCTTTGGTGAGTTGTGTGAGGGGAGTCTTTAGGCAGCAACAACCTTAGTAGCAGAGATACACTTAGAGAGGTCAAAAAGAGAAAGTAAATTTGATGAGCTTCCTGGATGTGAGGCCTTTTCCTAGGATCCTGAAAATAAGTTGAGCTGCATTTTCTTTCTTGGTCAGAGAAGAATTTGCTCCTCTCTTTAAATGTACCTCCACCTCTTCCAGAGACTGGTCTTATCTCTAGAGTATTTCTTTAAGGATACATAAGGAATAAAGAATGAGACCTCAAAAACCTGCATTACATATGAAAAGAGATAAATAAGCTGGCTTTTCTTCCTGAAAGTCTTCAGTGGTTGCAAAGGGACCCGATTAACAAGAGAAGGTAAATCAGAATAATTCAGTTTTCTCTTCCATTTCCCTGTGGCCATCCTCCCAGGACTGTTTGTCGCTAGGTGTTTTTGAAGAGCAGGCTCCTCTTGGACTCTGATCCCTTTCATCCATCCTGGTGCTGGGCTAGGTATGCAAACCGGGGCAGGGGAGATGCCAGACAAGCATCACTGATGCCGGTAATGCAGGAGGTGCAAGGCAACTGCAGTGAGGAGTGATGTGATCCATGGGTGGCCTCTGTGTCTGAGACCCCTGTCTCTCCTTCTCTCCGATGCTTTTTCATTTCTGCAACATTAATGGAAATGAATACAGTCATACTTTAAAACAAGATTTTAAAAACCTCCGTTCTTCTGGAATGACTAACCATTTCCTCTCCTATACTCCATGGCTTCCAAGTTTTTCTCAAAGATCCTCTTCTTAATAGACTCATCTGCCCACCCTATCTGGATCCTCCCAATCCTGTTCTTTTGATCTTCTAACATATTCACCAGTATCCAAATTTCCATGTCACTCTTTTCTGGTTTTCAGTAAGTCCTAAATTGACAACCAGACTACAAAAACAATTAAAGATTGGAAGTGAAATAATTCTTCTGGCATCACCATTAAAATTAAAACAAACAATTTTCTACATAGTCAGGGTGCGCATAATGTGTACTGAGCAGGTATGTGTTGGGAAAAGGATAACTAATCTTAAAGAGTCTGGGTCTCACAAATAACCTCAGTTAGCACACATTCTTCAGACAAACATTGAATATTTCTCTATTTTTTCTGTTTTCACTCTGTCTATAGCCAGCATTGATGGTAAGATTTCCCTGACACTGTGTTTGGTGAAGTCTTCACTCTTCGTCCTTGATATCTGCTACACTGAAATGAATTAACAAATAGCATGTCTGTTCTGTCTTTTGGAAGTGTTCTTCCCCAACACAGTGCTCCCTGACTTCACATTCCCAGAGAGCCAGCAACCCTCATAGCACCCACAAGGCTGGCCTGCAAGATCCAGCATCATAACTGCCCTCTGGACTTTCTCACCCACAATGCCCCTATTTGCTCCTTCTCTCCTCTGAGCAATGGGACTATACTGATGTCAGAAAAGGAGAAGGAAAGAGACCCAAGGCATTCAAGACAGGCTTATTCACCTACATGCTCTTCTGTTAAAAAGCCATACTCTAACTCCAAATTTGCTTGGATAAATAGAAGCTATAGACAGAGGTTTGAGTTTTTTGACCTTCATGCTTAAGCACCTGGCAGAAAGATGTCCATTAACTGGTACCCTCAAATCACTCCTAATGTGGCCTTCTGCTGGAGCCCCCTACCCCAAATTGTAATTATTTCTCGTTTCTTTAAAGATTCTTCTGACCATCACGGTCTTCTCTTAGAATCTTTCTTTAAAGATTCTTCTGACCATCACTGTCTTCTTTTAGCCTTGAGAGCTGAGTTGGTTGGAAAAGAAAGCAACCCCACGTCTGGTGAAGTTACATCAGGGAACCGGAGCAAAAACTTAAAAACAACCCCACAAGTTTTCAGAAAAATATTGCTATTGAAGACCTTCTGTGACCTGGGAAAGCTACAAATTTCGCCCTATATTTGCATAGATATCATTTACAGGTATTTTCCTCTAATTAATTTGGCTTAATTTATTTCTGCCCTTATAGGTAAAATCATTATCCACTTTACATATAAGAGAAACTGAGAGTTTCAGAGGTAGAGTGATGTCCTTAACGTCCCATACTTCTAGATGAGACCAGCTACAGAATTTGCAGTGTCTTGTTAAAAATAAAGAAATAAATAAATCCAAGAATTTCAAGATGGCAATAGCAGAGCATTAAACCAAGTTGCAGTCCTAAGCATGGGGCCATGTGACACTCAGGACCCAGCTGCTAGACAGACCTGGAGCCAGGAATCACACGCAGACCTTCAAAGTCCAAGTCCGTCTTTCTCATCACCCTCTGGCTGGATCGGGATCCAGTCCCCAGCTTTTCTCCAATCGTCGCCTTGATGTTGCACATATGCTGCGTAAATGACATGCATCCCAGCTTCCCCTCCTACAAATCAAGGAATTAGAGAAAATTGTCACTGTAGTTTTATGATCTTTTCCTCCTAGATCCTTGAGCTCTATCATAGCTCTATCTCTACCATGATTCTGAGAATAAAGGGAAAAGACATTCATAAATAAATGTCTCTGTATTTTTAAATAGTAAATGTATCTTATATTACTTTGAAATTTTCTGTCTCATATCCAGCTCCTCCTCCTGCTTGGGTTTATTCTATTTTTTAAGTCTGATTATTTGAAAAGGGCAAATAAAAGAGAGACAGACAAACAGAGAGAGAAGGAGAAAGAGAGAGAAAAGCAGCCCTACAAGACACTGGCTGTGCAGATGGCTCCAGACCTCCACTTCTACTCTATTATCAGCAGACTTCACTCCAGGGATGATACACTCTGCAATTTGTATGGCAAAGACACGTTTTTGAAACCAAAGTGGTTATTATTGCAGAAGCTCCTGCCTCGAGCAGCCGTTTGAATGTTTTTCTCCCTGAAATCTGAACGTATTCATCAAACTATGTTGTGCTCCTGGACTTGCAATTAATCACGGCTCATTTCAAGCTTTGTTAATTAATACCAAGGCCAGGGACCCAGTGGAAGCCTCAAATTTAATCTGCAATGTTTTAAAATTATTATAATCTGCTAGAGGAAGAGCTGTTGGATTTTAAACAGCTTTTTAAAAAAATTTCAACACTGCATGCCAAGAAATTAAAAGCAATAATGTGATAATCTTGGTGAAGGAACCACCCTGAAATAGCCTCTTTTTGTTACTGTTAGCTGACATCTGGCCAGCAGAGGGTGTAAAACTGAACTAGAGGCCCCATGTTGCCAGAACTACAGACTTAATGTAAAAATGGTGAAAGGAAACCAAAGGGAGACCATGAGGCATGTTCTGGCAATAAAAAGAGTCAGCAGACGAGAGGGGCGGATTCCCAGTGGGATCTGGTATGGTGAAACTAGAGAAATATTCTTTCATATTTCATATTTCTTTTTCTCACCTTGAACTACTAAATGGGAAGGATCCCTGAGTATGTACTCCACTTGCTGAGAGAGAGGGCATTTCTAAACTAAAATGATTCCAAAGGGGTAAGGAAATAGTTTGTCTGGAATTACACTCAATGTGTAGTGGCTAATCTCATTAGACTGAGATTGCTGTTGTGTTTCACACTTTTGTTTTCTGGAGCTGCACTCCTCCTTAATCTGGAGGAAGGTACTCATCCATTTCTGATGAGTATTTATTTTTCATGATCCAAACATTTGCAGCAACACCATCCAGCCATAATTTATATATTTCTTCCTACCACTGCTTCACATGTTAGCTCGGTTGTTGAATATTTTGATTTTCAAATGAACCTCAAGAGGATCGATGATCTCAGGTTATTAATAAAACAATACCAAAATATTCCAGAAAAATATAAGAATTTGTGAGTAAATAAGTATTTGTGTGTAAAGATCTTGAAGGAATGACTTTCTACAATGCTTAGCATGATACACACAGCTTTCTAAAACCTGTCTCTGGCGGAACCTGCCTACACCACCTGCCCCACTTCAGTCATTCCAAATTTCCTACATCCCAAACATCTTGATTTGTTCAGTCATCCTGAATACCGGACATGATGTTCCCTTAGCCTTGAATTCCGTCAAGATTCTGTTTATACTTCAAGACCCACAGAAAACTCACCTTTCCTTTGAAGACATTCTCATTTCCTGCAAGAGTTCTTATTCAACAATTGCATACATATGTGTGCATATGTACTCCCACCCCTACCATGCTGCTTTCTAAATAATGTGTATATATTTTTAACTATCCTACAAGTACAGATACTTGTAATACATTATATTCAATAATAAACAGATAAATAGAAAGGCGTAAGGTCTGCCTACAGGCTTTAAGATGCTGGAGTGGTGCCATTGCCTTTTCCTTCTTTTATGTTCTCAGACCCTAGGACGGTGCCTGTGACATAGTAGGGGCTTAATACTTTTACCTGAATAAATCACTTATGTGAATTAATAGAGGTCATTCTAGGTTTAGTCTTATTTTATAAAAGGAAACTGAAGCACTAGCAGGACAAATTACTTGTGTAAAGTCATACAATTAATTATCAAACACATTTGGCATAATTCCAAGCCACAGAGTGCTCAATTCCTTATGTAGACAACCTCAAACAAATTCCTGTTCTTTAGAGCTGCATAATCTTCAAAAAAAACCACATAATTAGAAGCAAGGCCGGACATGGGGTGGGGAATAAAGAATATTGAAGTCATCTATGAGCCATATGCAGAGCCACAAATAGAGCCCACAGCTAATCAGTTTTAAGGTGAAGAACAAATTAAGATCAAATATGAAACCAGTCCAATTGTCCCACAGAGCTAACATGTATTTTTTATGTAAATGTAGAAGTTGATTCTCCCTGATCTTAAAAGTTGAGGCTTAAATTTGTTTCATTTGAGTTCCCTCCACAGGAAACCAACACTCAGCCAAGGAACTGAAACTCACTAGATCACCACATCCAGACAATGAGACACCCCACTCCTCATCCATCACGATGGTTTCCTCACTCCTTCCTAATTCCTGTTTTCTCACTTCCCCTGCGATATAAACCTCCCAATTTTATTGGTCATAGAGATGAATTTGAGACTTTATCTCTATTTTCCTCAGCTGCAGCACCCTATTAAAGCCTTCTCTCTGATAATACTTGTTGTCTCAGTGATTGGCATTCTGTGCAGCTTGCAGCAGAACCTATTTATACTGACCCCTTTGTGTTTTGGTAACAAATCTAGCTGGAGAATTCTCACATAGGTTGAAACTCCAGGTTACAGGGTTAATAAGTCTGTCTCTACCCACTCTTCTCCATTTATGAGACTTAGGGAGAACAATTTAGAGATTCAGATTGACAATCTGAGGTATTATTTCCACAAGCAAATGCCCACAGATATTTCCCAGATGGGGAAATGGACCAGCTCATGTGGCCCATGACTATTCTTTTCAGTCCAAATAATAAAAGCAAACATTTGTTTGGTGCCAAGAGCAGAGGCTACTGCTTTAAGACAAAATTGTAATGCTTTCAAGATCCTAGAGGGTAATGTAAAAGAAAAGATCTGAATGTGACAGAGGAAAGATGCAAGAAACAAGAACGCAAGGATAGATGCACCTAGCCTTGCCCCAATGTCAAAGACACAGTGAGAACTTGAGGGTTCTGGTGAGCCCAGGAGCTGTCAGGTTACAAGGGAACAGCATATGATGATTTGGCTCAATGTTGATAGATATTTCTATTATACAAAAAAAAAAAAAACCCAGATATGTGTGTGTCCTCTCCTGATTTTTTAACAGTTAATAACTATTTCCGTATGTGGAGCAACTCAGAAAGAAGCATGTCTTCAGGCTATGAATCACAGAAGTATGGCCCCTGCCTGAAACCTACACATTTCTCAAGGAATACACTTTGCTCATGGGCTGGGGAAGAGGATAATATTTCCAAGCAACTTTTTCAGGTGGCAGATATTGGGGAGGAGGAGTGGGGGATTAAGTGCATTTCCCATTGAGTAGTTTAGGTAGGAATTCATACAATTTCTTCTATATATTCTCAGGAAAAATAAAAACTCTGCCTCAGAAAAGTAGGCCAATTTATAAATGGCAGATTTTTGAAAAGATCTCGATTTAAAATTTTCTTTATTGTAGTCAAATAAACCACTTCTTCATGGCTTCTAAGAGTCATAGAACATTGCAAGGTGGAAGTTGTCAACAGTGGGTAAAGGGCCCAGGGTAGGCTAATTCTGGTAATGTAGACAGCTGCTGAGTAGTCACTGAAATAGGTGATGGTTACTTTGAAGGAAGTCCTCTCTGTCCTGGCAGGTTCTAAGAGAAGGTGGTGACAACAATGGCTGTGGCCTGGGCAGCTGTCTCTGCAGAGGGCCCCTGACTACAGGCCATCTTTAGACAAAGGCTCCATTCCTAACCAGCATCTGGGCATGCAGTCAGTGCTCTCCCCCTGGAGGATCCTGACCTCCTTGCTCATCTTTTCCTCTACGTCTCACTCCCATCCACTAACATAGGGACTTTTTGTTTTGCTATTGAGGGAGATGGGGGAAGGGAGCCCTTTCTCCCTTAAATGATTCTAGATATTTCCCTCAGAGCTACTTACTCAAAGATATTTATGCTTCTCAGACACTATTTTATAGTACATATAGGTTGAGCAACCCAAGTACAAAAATTCAAATTGCATAGTATCCTAAAATCTGTAATTTTTAGTGCTGGCATAACCCACAAAGGAAATGCTTATTGGAGCATTTCAAATTTCAGGATTTAGGATGCTCAACCAGTACATGTAATGCAAATATTCTGAAACCCCCCCAAAAATCCAAAATGCTTCTAGTCACAAGCATTTCAGATAAGGAACACTCGACCTGTACTATACTATATATATACTGCTATATAAGCATGTAGTCTGCTGAATAGCTTGGGAATTTGGGACTCCAAAATCTCGAGATACACAGGCCATCTACACTGTCACAGCCTCCCTGAGCCATATCCAAACTTGATTATCTGCTGAAAATTATCTGCTTCCATGGAGAGGCAAGTAGAGGGGAAGGAATGAGAATGAGATAATCAGTGAAAAACAAAAATTTGTATCATTATATTTTAAAAACATTTTCCTGCTACAATTCTTGAGAGGAAAAGAAAAGCAAAAGGCAGACACCAGTTTCCTTTATAAAATAAATTAGATCCGTACCTTGGGTCTGGAGCTGCAATAATGGACCCAGAGATTCTGCATGAAAACCAGAGCTTATCTGCCCCCCCTGGACTCAATGCAAAATCCTATGTACCCATGAGCCCTGAGAGCTGTCTGAGAGCTTCCAATTCTCTCCTCTGTCAGGCAGAACCAAGAACAGCACCTACCATGCAAATAAAATGCCTCCAGAATTCACCTCTGCAGATCTCTAAACAAGGTTTTGATTGGGTCTGTCTGTAAATGTCCACAAAGGAGGCTCCTTCAAAGCAAATGGGATGAGGGAGGTGCAAAAGGGGTGGGAGTGGGGAAGAAAGGAAGCTGTGAGCCCAGGCCTCAGCAAAGGGCCTCTGCGGGTACACCTGAGGAGGGCGACTGTTTTCTCATCCTAACTGGCTCCCTCCTAATGCAAAGGCCTTGTACAAATCCCACCTTCTCTTCTACGCTTCTTTATTCCTGGATCCTCATGCAGAGTCAGGAGAAAAAGCAACTGCTGAGCAAAGAAAACAGCAAGGCAGAAGGGAAGAGAGCACAGAGCAGTCAGCTTTTGAGGACACATTAAAGATTTCACTGAGCACCAGCAATGCCCAGCATTGCCCCTTTCAGTCCTCAACTCCTCCATCCTCCCCCGCCCAAATGGAAAGAAATGTGTTAAGAGGCCTGACGCTCTGAGTGTGAACTTCAACCTGTGATATGAGGGTTAAATGAAACCCCGTAACCCTCAAAATAGACTCCTACTGCCCAAGTGGTATGATTTGGCTATGTCTCCACCCAAATTTCAAATTGTAGTTCCCGTAATTCCCCTATGTTGTGGGAGGGAACTGGTGGGAGGGATTGAATCATGGGGCAGGTCTTTCCCATGCTGTTCTCGTGATAGTGAATAAGTGTCACAAGATCTGAGGTTTTATAAAGGGCAGCATCCTCTGCACATGCTCCCTCTTGCCTGCTGCCATGTAAGACATGCTTTTGCTCCTAATTTGCCTTCCACCATGATTGTAAGGCCTCTCAGCCATGTGGAACTGTGAGTTGATTGACTTTCTTTCGTTTACAAATTACTCAGTCTCAGATATTACTTTATTTGCAGCATGAGAACAGACATACATAACCAGAGAGGTTGCCCATAAAAAGAGCTTCGATGCGGTATCTGTCTCCATGGACTCCTGTTAATATGTAGACAGGCATAGTCATCTGACACACACACACACACACAAACATACATATATATATATATATATGCATGCTCCATACATACACAAAGATGTGCCTTTGTGTTCTAGGATTTTAAAAATACAAACAGAAGAGAGAAATTGCTTATGCCTTCCAGAAGCTCACATCTCACTTAAAAGCAAAATATATTTTGCAAGTGATGTGTATTTGTATTTATAAAGTACGTGTCTTGTACTTTAAGTTTTTTTTTTTTTTGGTAATATGGTGAAAAAAGGGTCTGGGTTTAGAATTAGAAAACTTAAATCTAAATTTCAGTTTTGCCACTTTGCCAATAGCTGTGCAGACTTGGACAATTTCCTCCATCTCCCTTAACTTGTAGATGAATCCCAAGTGGACAATAGACACTCAATAGGTGTTGGTTATTTTGTGATTTAGTATTATTATTGTCTGTATTAGTGTTACTGTTATTAAGTGAGGAAAGTAGTGCATTCTACACAGAGCTATGCAGCACCGCAAGCATCCATCCACCACAACCAGCCTGTCCCAACCTCCTCTCGTTTTCACACCCACCACATCATAACAGCTTCCTAACTGGATTCTGAGCTTCCAATTCCTTCTATGCCACGCTGAATTCTCTTTCCAAAGTTTTATTTTTACAGTAGGGATCTATTTGCCATGCCAATGTCCTCCTCACACACCCCCAAAACCTCCCTTACACCTATAGAACAAATTCTAACCTCAGTCAAAGGCTCTTGACAAGACGGTAATATGATGTTCTGGTGGGAGAGGAGCAGAAAGAAGGTAGAGCCATATCTAAGTTTCAGGTTTCACTTCTGAAACTTGGAAACTTTTTTATTATTGATACTCTAGCATAAAAGAAGACAATGACCTATATATGCCCAAAAGCATTTTAATACTTTCATTCAATGGTTATTTATTGAGGGGCAACTGCTACATACGCTGGAGGTGCAGCAATGAAAATGACAAAAGCTGTCCTGTCTTTAGAGACTGAAAGTTCTATTGGAAAAGAGAGATATAAACCTACAAATAAATAGATAAAGCAATGGTGAGTGATGCCAAACTCCAAGCTGAGAGTCCTTCTGGAGGCAGAGCCAGGCACTGCTAAAGTACCGAAATGGACACAGGTGATTTATGGGGCAGGAAAAGACCTGCCCCGTTAATCACCTGTGTCCATTTCGGTATTTTGGCAGTATGGAGATGCCTTATTTCTGACTCCCTACACTAGAACAATCATGCTCCCTTTCTCTTCAAATGCTTCCGGACATAGATTCAAAGGTCTCTTTGACTTTGGGAGTAGTAGCGCTATACTACTCTAGCTGGTGGAATCTGGAATTCATCCTGCCAACATAAAGTGTACCTATTGTGACTTGAACGTCCACGCGCCTTCATGTTTACAAATTCTGCCTTCACATCTTCCTCCTGGCCCTACTCTGTTGCCTCATTAATCTGTATGACTGAACCTTTTATAAAGAGGTTTCTCTGATTAGAACCCTTCTTGTATATTAGCCAAGTGAGCTGATATAATGGCACCTGGCTGTCCCTGGACAGCCTCTTCCCTCAGCCAACTGGACACAGAACTGCCTTCCTTCCCTCTTCCCCAGTGACGTGCTGGAGGATTGTGACAAATGAATCAATCAACTACCCTCACATTGCCAGGATTTTAGTATCTTAAAGCTCGTTCTTCATCTGATTGAAATACTTATCTTGCTAGGAATTTCACACATATTATCAATTTTATCTTTCAAAACCCCTACAAAGAAACTATTGATTACTCCCATTTTATAGAGGGGGACAATGAGGTTCAATGTTGTTTAATGATTCATCCAAAGTATCATATCTGGTAATGTTAAAAGAAATGGGATTTAAAACCATATCCATACAACAGAGCCATGATGTAATGACTTTAGCTATTGAAGACTTCATAATGCAGGGGTGGAAAACAGGTTCCTCGCTGAGTGCCTGGGTGTTGAGCCCTGCTCTTTTACCTTCCAGTTGTATAAACTTGGGTTCAGTAACAGTGGTCAGTGGTTAATTAGCCACTTCAAGTCCTGGTTTTCCTACCTGTAAAAGAGGGATAACAATATCTGATTCATAAAATTGATTGCCAAGCAAAACGGTCTGCAGAGTGACTACAGCATGCTGTGGAGTACATGTAGCATATTTTAACGATTAGAATGCCATTGTTATTGTTATTACTGCCATTCCAACTCCCCGAGCCAGATTTCACAAAGCAAATTAGACCTCTTTTTATGTTAAGGTATCCTGAGCTGGCCTGTGCTGCTGAAGTCCCAGCATGGCTCACTAAAGTTTGGCAGAGCTTGGAAGCAGGCACTGGCCTAAATCAGACATGCATATCACTCACTCAGATTTTGTAGAATATACTCAACAGGTAAACCCCACCATTAATCCTAGGCTTCCCAACTTCCCAGAGCACTCCTGATTGCTGTGATTTCCTTGAGACAGATATCTATCAGGTCTTTCTTTAAAAACTAATATTGCTCTATTTGCTACAATTAAAAAAATGTGAAATTTCACATCTTTATATTTCAATTTTTACAAAATGTACTCAATCTGCCTCTCTAATTTTTATCTCATGTCCATATTTGCCTGCCTGTGCTACAAATGCATTATTAACTATTTGGGGAACATCTTGGGAACCTCCCCACCAGTCTTTTTGAAACACTGTCTTTCCCTGAATTCCCTTGCTCACCTCCCTTCTATATCTGTCTAAGTCCACATCATCATCCTTTAAGGCTCAACTTAAGTATAAAATTCTACCAAAAGCTTTCCTAGACTCCCATACCTGTCGCTAATTAATTGAGACAATGTGGAAAGGATACAATTTGCAGAGTATAGGGTCTGAGTGCAGCTCCAGGACAGCAGAAACGCAGCATCAACTGAATGCAGTAGTTACCTTGGGCCGTAGAGTGTTATAAACTAGCAGATACTTAATCTGTTGCTTTCCCAACTCCTTCCAGGTATTTCCAGAAGTATAAACTGCAAAATGAGCCTGGCTCATATTAAACCCAAAAGTTGGAAGGAGTTATACTCAGAAGTAGTTAAGAAGAATATTCAATAACATGTATTTCATTTTATCATACAGTAGCATAGAAATCAGGCAAAAATAAGCATTGGATAAATTACTTTCAGCATGAAGTGGCATTGGTACATACATGTTTCATTATTTTGGTAACTGACATCTTTTAATTCCAGGCTCCAGAATGTGATTCTATTCTGTGTAATTCTGAGGAAGACATTCCAAATGATTGAGCTTAAATTTCCCTCATAAAAGAATATCACTGTGTGTTGCATCAATGTCTGTGCTGCTCACACTGACTTATTATGACATTTTTATATTGCAGACTTTTCTTTTTGGAGTCAGGATCTCCTTTTGTCACCCAGGCTGGAATGCAGTGGTGTGATCATGGCTCACTGCAGCCTTGACCTCCCAGGATGAAGCAATCTTCCCCCCTCAGCCTCTCAAGTAGCTGGGACTACAGGTATATGCAGTTATACTTAGCTAATATTTTTCATATATATATATATTTATATACACATACACACACACACAAATATGTATATGTATGTATATACACACACATATACTTATGTTTATATATACATACATATATATGTTTTATATATACACACATATATGTGTGTGTATGTATATGTACACACATATATGTTTATATATACACACATATAAATATTTATATTTTTATATATACACATATATAAACATATAAACATATATATGTGTTTGCATAAACACATATATTTGAGAGACCCCATCTCTACCAAATATATGTGTGTGTGTATAAACATATATATGTGACATATATACCATATATATATATATATATATATATATTTGGTAAAGATGGGGTCTGTCATTGTTGCCTAGGCTAGTCTTGAACTCCTGGACTCAAGAGTCCCACTTTTGCCTCCCAAAGTGCTAGGATTACAAGCCTGAGGTACCACTCCAGCCTTATTTCAAATGTTCTTGCTCATGCCTAATCTTTTGTATTTGATTTTAAACTCTAGAAGTCAAAGCCCATGTCTTATTTATCTCTGTCAAGTGTCACAAGCCCCGTTAGAAAGTCTTATGCCCAGTGGCCACACAGGTAAGATTTCTTGAATGACTGTTGCAAATTGAATAAATATATCACAGACTTTGGAATCATCTTATCTTGGGTTTGGTTTGATGGTTAACTCTAATGAGGAATTAATCTGTAACCCACTAATATTCTTTCATAGAATTGTTGTGAAAATAAGTAGGATGAAGTTTTTACAATGCAACTTTAGTGTTTTCCATAGAGTAGGAGAACCATTATAATAGATTTTATTTTAATTACATGTGACAGGATAAAAATGTTAACATATCATAGACGTTTTCCTCCATTGTTCTCAGAAGTGAATTCTAATATCAGCATCTCAATTATTGTATTTTCCAGTCTTCTAAAAAGAGTCATGCTTTGTCATAACAACTTGGGCTTTTTCTAGTAAAGAATTATGAAAGAAGGAGGAATAGAACAGAAACAAATAATACTTAAGCCACAAGTGAAAGGCAAAGGGAAGGATGGGAGGAAGTGGAAGGGATGGAAGTGAATGGGTGCTGTAGTTTGGATGTTTGCCCCTCCCCAGATCTCATGTTGAGAGGTAATCCCCAGTTTTGGAAGTGGGGGCTGGTAGGAGGTGTTTGAGTCCTGGGGGCAGATCCCTCTTGGCTTGGTGATGCACTTACTTTAGTGAGTGAGTTCTTGCAAAATCTGGTTGTTTAAGAGTGCTTGGCTTCCCCAACCACCTTTACCTTCTCTTGCCAACAGACACACCTGCTCCCACTTCACCTTTCACTATGAATAAAAGCACCCTGAGGCCTCCCCAAAAGCTGGGCAGATGCCAGATCATCTTTGTACAGCCTGCAGAACTGTGAGCCAATTAAACTTCTTGATTTTATTAAACAGGATAAAAAATTTTAAATTATAAAAATTTAAAAACTATCTAGTCTCAGGTCTTCCTTTATAGCAATGTAAGAATGGCCTCACATAATGGGGGAGAAAAAGCAGTTTGGGAATTTTTTTGTGGTCTTTGTATCCCCTAGTATTTATCAGTGTGGTCATTGTCTGCATATTCCCTTCTTTTTTTTTTATTTTTTTTTTATTTGAGAAGGAGTTTTGCTGTTGTTACCCAGGCTGGAGTGCAATGGCGCGGTCTTGGCTCACGGCAACCTCCACCTCCTAGGTTCAGGCAATTCTCCTGCCTCAGCCTCCTGAGTAGCTGGTATTACAGGCACGCGCCACCATGCCCAGCTAATTTTTTGTATTTTTAGTAGAGACGGGGTTTCACCATGTTGACCAGGATGGTCTTGATCTCTTAACCTTGTGATCCACCCGCCTTGGCTCCCCAAAGTGTTGGGACTATAGGCGTGAGCCACCGCGCCTGGCCCTGTATATTCCCTTCTAAATTACTTCTTTGGCTGGTTTGAGACTGGAACCTGTAGGTCAGAAACTTTTAAACACTGACATACATGACTAAATGATAAATCCTACTAAATCCTTCAGTGTCCATAACAGAAACAAGAGTACACAGGTTGAAAGAAGCAAACGAAAGCAATGCTTATTCTCTAAAATAAATGCTTCTCCATGGGCATGCACACCCACAACAGCGTGCCAGCTCTACTCACCATTGCAGGGACTGATGTGCGGTCTTGATGCAGGCTGGCACAGAGGAAAAAAAGTAGAAGCATCCTCAAGATCCCAGCCTGTTACAAGTGTTCTGCATTGGTCAGTTCAGTCCACGTTTTAGGCTTTCACACTTCTCATTTTTAAAAATAAAGCCTGCTGACACCTTGACCATTCTGTGAGGTCTTCAAAGGAGAAAACATGTAAAGTGAAAAAAGAAAGACAGCAAGATGGAAAAAGTACATTTTAGTCTCCCACGAATTCAAGAAGTTTTTTTTTTTTTTTTTTTGAATTTCAGACAATCCAAGTTCCACAGAAATCCCAAGAGCCTGTTAGATGATTTTATCTCTGTTCATTGAGTTAACAAATATTTAAGGAGACCATACCCTTTAACAGTTGCTAAGCTGAGTTGTAGGTACATTTTTACATGGAATCTTCCAAATAAAGTTATGTGATAGGTCCTATTGCTATCCCCGTTTAAAGATCAAAAAATGGAGGCACCAAAAGAAGTGGGAACTTGTCTAAATCAAAGAGCTAGCAGGTGGTAAATGTATCTAATTGCAGACCATGAGCTTTTAACCATGCAGTGTGGAAATGGTAATTGAGTATAACTCTAAATGCCTGCAACAATGTCCATGGGATTTGCCATAAAGTTGGATACTTCATTTGTAAGGCTCAGTGCAAAATGAAAATGCAGGGTCCCTTTTTCATGAATTATTAAGAATTTCAAGATAACAGCAACAGTGCATTAAACCAGGCAGAGGTCCCTTCCAAGTGTAGGATCCTGTGCAGCTGCAGGGGTCACAAGCCCATGAAGCCAGCCAGCTCTGGTTTTCTGATTCAGTGGCCCAAAATACCATGGGATTAACTTCCTCAAGGACAAGATCCCTAATCATGAAGTTTCAGTCCTTTGTAATTTAATCACTTTTTTTTTTTTTTTGGTAGTGATTTGAATCGCATCCTTAAGTTGGAGGAAGCAGAGTTTGCCCAAATGCTAGACAGAGAAAAACTGGACCTGGTCTTATCAGCTAGAGAAAGCCAGGCTTCTGAAGTAATGCCATTTATTTGAGTTTTGTGTAATAGTCCCTTAAACAAGCTTTTTCTAAGGAGGCAAATAAATAAATAAATAACAACAACAAAACAAAGAACACTGAGAGAAAGGAAAAAATGGAACGCCCTCCTGATGAGGAGGGTCAGCCACTCGGAACTCTGCAGAATAAAAGTGATTCTCTTGGCTGCCTAAGCTGGCCTGTGAACTGGACCAGCACAGCAATCTTCCAAAGCTCATTCACTGCCTTCTGACCGCCATTGTATTTGCTGAGATCTGGGCTTTAAAGAGGATGCATATTATTATGTAAGCAACATATTTAATGCACAACGGCGCTGTGTTTTGAGCAGAGCCATCCAGTCTGAGAGACTATTGTGCCAATACTGTATATTCTCTCTATTGTATGTATTCATTTATTTTCTAAGACATGGTCCTTGAGTACCTTATGCTGTGGCAGTTAGAAGCTCTTACAAACACCTTTAAGGGACACATATATTGACTATAGCTGTCCAGCACTACTGGCATTAAAAACCCTAGCTGCTGCCACACCATAGGACTTGCCCCTACCTGATTTAGCAGAAGCCAAGTTAGTCACTGAATCATGCCCACTTTCCCAAAGCATTCCAGAAGCTGAGAGTCTAGCAAGCCCAAGAAGTCCAAAGGAGCCATTAAGGCATAAATCTTAATACAGAAAGCATCACTAAAATCAATAGGATTTGGCAGGCCCTATCATATATCAAAGAATGCAGAAAATAGGAAATAAGTAGCGATCACCCTCTGTGACTTTATACCATAGTTCATTCACCTGTCACTCGGACTAGTCTTAGAGTCAGGAATTATTCTTGCCTTATTCCTGGAGCGACCGTATATTATGGGTTTTCTGGGACAGTCTCAATTTCAAATATTCTGGCCTGTCATCCCCATAGGTGTACCTAGACTTATCAGACCTTGTGTCCTGATTTTGAGGTTGAGGAAATAGGTTTCTCATCATATCCATAGTGAAATTGAGCTGTATAATCTTGCATGAGTTTCTTTCCCCTGGTTGGGACTCAAACTGTCTTACCTGAAATATGTTTAAAAAAAAGCAAGAGGGCTGACTTGGTCCATTATATATATGTGTGTGTATATATATATATATATATATTTTTTTTTTTTTCCTTAAGGGAATGCATTTTTAAACAGCATCTTGTGCACATGCACCATATGTAATACCAAGGAAAGTGAAGATGTTATAGTTAAAGTAAGTGACTCACTCACTCAAGCACCAGAGACAGGTGTCTTCCAATGTAGCTCCTTTGAAAGCTCAGCTTCTGAAACACACAGCTTGATAGTTTTTGGACTGATGATCCCTAAATCCCCTTTCAACTCTGACAAATGCCTTAGGACTCTGAAAGAAGAGTTGAGTGGTCAGAAATGGGCAAAGCTAGAGAAAAAAATATCGAAGTAAGCAGGCACAGTTTTTCTAAGTGCTCTCCTACAAATTTGCTAATGAATATAAAATGTACCTAAGTGTTTCTGGTCCATTTTCCAGTGCATTAAATCACTAGAGAAGTGACTTGTGGTTTACTTGAAGAAAAAAGGGAGTGTAAATTAATGGAAAGTATTGTTTGGGTGTGAGAAGATCTGGGTTCTATGCTTGGTTCTGTCACAAATCAGCCTGGCAAGTCATTTGACTTCCCTGGTTTTCAATTTGGGCAACTATAAAATCATTTGCATGTGATATGCGATCAGGCAGATCTCTTCCACTTTCAGCAAATCTAATGATTATACCACAAGATGTAAAAAATCTTATTAAGGGTTGCACCCCATTTCTGAACCTAACGGGAGAAGAAAATATGTGTTTTCTTTTTTCTCATTTTCGTCCCAACTCAACTCTCAGCTCTGTTCCATTACTTCGTATATTCTGATTGCCCTTGCCTGAGGTTCAAGAGATATAAACAACAGTTTCACAGGAAAAAAAAAGAAAAAAAATAGTTCTATACTTGGTAAGAAAGCAAAGAGGAAAGAGCACAGGGCTTGTATTCAGATAAACATGGGCTTTCACATTGACCTGCTGCTCAGAGAACAGGACTTTCATAGGGCTGATGATCTCTAAAGATCCTTCCTACTCTATAATCCTAACCGAAGTGTTGATATCTAAAGAGAAAGATAATTTATTAGTATAAGGGCAATCTTTAAAACTGATTCAGCAGCATTATTTTGTCCACACATCAGTGGAAAAACCGTAGATCCCCGTTTTAATTGCCACTTACAATTCTCAGTGACAACTAACTCTGGATTGTCTAAATATTCAAGACCCAGAATCCACACTAGTACTGTAGCCTGGGATTGACTCAACTCAATTCCCTCTTGCTCTTCAACTCCATCGAGTGGATATATTTCTGACAAATATTCTTAAATAATAGACACCAGTGTTACCAACAAACCCATTCCTCAGGCAATTCTTATTCTTGCTAATGAATGACAGAATTCAAGAAACAAATACGGAAGCTCAGAAACTGAATGTGTAACTAAAGGATATATTTCCCCAAGGCCATCTGCTAACAAGATGTACTTTAGGATCACTCACAAAATTTCTCATGGTTCTACGTAGCATTTTATACATAGAAAACGTGGTGTTCCTGTACATATGGTAGTTTAAAAAAAGAAAAATTCCTTCAAATACTTCTGGGCCCTTTTGATTTCTTAGTGTGGCTACGAGATAGTACAACTAGGCCAGTGACTCTAAAAGATGAAATAAGAAAAGATAAGAAAATAAAAAATCAAACATAAGAAAAAATAAAGTATTACAACTGGTAAAATTGAGATCATGATTTGATAGGTCTGGGGAGAAACCAGGAGGCTACATTTCTACGAAGCTCTGAGGTTGATGCTGATGTCGTTGCTCTATAAACCCCACTTTGAATAGCAAATCCCCCAAAAGTCTGTCAATTCTAAGATTATCATTATTACAAGGTATTTTGATACATGAGCTCTGTAACTAGACTGCTGGTGTTCAAATCCAGAAGGTTTCATTTACCATTGATGTAACCTGGAGCAAGCTTCAACTTCTCTGATATCTCATGTGGTTATAAGGAACAGGTGAACTTATGTGTGTGGGGCATAGAGCGCTACCTGACCCACGGTGTGGGCTCGATGCAGATTAGTAGTTATTATTTTAAGGGTAGACCTTTTAAATCTGCATTGAAATAGTGGGAAGTATTATGAGGTATCTGGAAACTACAGTTGAAATACGTGTTTATTTATGCTGCTTTATTCAGAAAATGATTTAAGGCAGATGGTTGTTAATTGCTTTCCTCAAGTATCCATATCCATAACAGCTGGCATGAATGTAAATATATAAATATAGACCAGAAAATAACTAGGAATGTATATATCCCAAAAGATGAATCAAAGCCCAGGTAAAGATTAAACTGTTGATATTGTTGATTGGCTGATCTTAAAGTTAGATAATATTGATTAAATTGTTAGTTTATGTAATTAGCTTATTTTTGGAAATGTTACATCCTTTGGATTCCAGTTAGTGTTAAGATTTGAGATTCCATTTTGTTTCAGGATAAACTGAGAAACAGACTGTGTGAATGTTTTCTGTTCCAGTCATTTAATTTTCTTATTATCAAAATTGTATGATGAATTTTGGCAAGACTTTGTTACATACTTAATTGCAAAGAACTCCTATGGGAAAAAATATCCTGGACAAAAAAGCCAAAGGATTCTGAAAATACTGGATTTGCAAAATGGGGATGCGGGTGGCTGAATTCAGGTTGTCCAGGGAAGTTTTGACTATGGACAGGGTGTCCATGTAAGCAAAATGTCATGACTGTGTTTTTCCTGGAAAAAAAAATGCAATTTATTTGACCTGGAGGCTAAAGCGTAAGCATAGGAAGCACTAAGTCCTTTACCAATCCCAAACACTGATCTAAAACGTGGTTACTTTTAAATCATTTCATCCCTCCGGATCCCCATGTGCAAAGGAAGGATTAAAGGAGCCCGTCTCACCTCAGCAAAGCTCTGGCACAAATTAATTACAGTTTATAAATGGTTGCAGAGGACTATCACCAAGAAATGTATATGACAAGAGGATGTTTACACAACACACATGCCCCAGTTGGAACATAAGTAAATGCCATAGAAAATTGATGACAAACACCACAAGGCAAAGTATTTACTCAAGGAATGAGGTAGATGTGGTATACTGCAGGAAGATAAAGGATAGTTTAGTACATTGGTGATACAAATGTCCTGCTTAAAAGGAAATGGTATGTGTGGGGTCCAGGTGCTGGAGGAGGGTGGCTATTTGTTAATACCTGTCTTCTAAAATGATAGAATAGAATACAGTCACCAAATGTTTATTGATTCATACATTTTCTCTGCAAAACTTTATTGAGAACCAGCAATAGACCATGAAGTGCGGTATGTGCCAGAAATTCCAAGTCAACCAGTACATTTATTGCCTTTTACTTCAGAAGCCCAGAGTCCAGGGTTAGAGACACACACGCAAAATTATTATCTCAAGAGGCTATCGTAAGTTTTATAGTGGAATCATACACCAAGGCGCTATAAGAGCAAAGAAGAGATGCACCTGTTTCAATCAGACTCAAGAATGAGAGAAGGATTTCTGGAGATGATGTTCTGACTGAATTTGAAGGGTGAACTTCAGTTTGCCTGATTGAGTGAATTCAAGGTAGGAAAAAATCTCTCAAACAGCCAAGCTCGATAACTAACTGGCTGAGGTTCCACTTCCTCATGCTTACAAATTTATGGGGGTTTTCTCTTTAATAAGGAAGGTTAAAATTTGACTGGAAACCTTTCTATGTGGGATACAAAGGGAGGTAACCAGAGTGTCAGAAGGTTTCAGAGGTTTTCGGCTTACAAATTTTGCAGCACTCCCTTTGGGCTCCTTTGTCTCCTTCTCCAGTCACAGGAGCTTCAGATTTTCCTCTTTTGCATGGTGGTCATTGCTGTTAGAGTCCAATTCAAAAAGAATTCTGTAGCTAAGAAAGTTTAAGAACCATGGCATAATACTCAGAAAAACTTTGCCCCAATAAAAAAGTGGGTCATCTATTTGAGCAAAGTGTTCCTGTCCTCAGCCCCTATCCAGATCAGAGCTCTCCTGGTTCTTTTTAACTTCCCAGAGTCTCACTGATCCTCCCAACTTCTACTAGCTACACTGGTGCCTATGACCACCTCAATCCATCAGCAAACTACTCTGCGTACCCAAGTATTTTCATCTAAAGTTATACAATTCCAATTTTTGCTCAAACTTAATGATAAATTATGGTGTTAGCACATGTTGACAACTTCATGCTGTAATTCTCTAAGAGGGCACTTGTGCTTTGTTTTTTCTGATTGTAAGTTTCACCTAGAAGTGAAAACATGGCATTTGAAGCATTGGGCATTTTCTGGGGGAATATGATTTTAATTATACATTGAATTCGGCCATCTCTTCATTCTGTAACATCCTCTTGCTGTGGCTCCAAAGGCAGAGATACACCGAGGCTTCCTTCTTGCTGCCAGCAGGTGCAGCATGTGGTCAAAATGAGCACCCCTGCATCCTTCAGTCTACAATGGCCAGTGGGTCTTTCAAGTCTTGAATGTCTGCCCAATCAGGAACTCACATGTCATTCAGGAAGAGGAAAGGTTACAGAGATGGAGGACGAGTGGGGGCAAAAAGCAGAAATGGGACACACTAAGAGAGGAACTAATACCAGAGAAAAGAGACATCAGGGAGGTTAGCAAATTGTCCCAGTGCCTAGAAAGGAAGAGTACAAAAAAATAGAGACTTACATCACTGGAAATCTCACTCCCCTAGAACAGCAGAAGTTCAACACAGAGAAAGGAAAAGGGGAGAGAGGAAGAAAGGAGGTGGAGGATGGTGGGGGGTGGGGCGAGAGAAAGAGAGAATGTAACTTCCCCCACAAAATACCACATTGCTTTTTACTTAACAGTTCAGGTCAGTTTCAACTAGGTCACAAGGGTGTGTGTATCTTCAGAATAAAGTCTTTAATCGGCTGATGGATATGAAAAAATAAATTACTGTGGCAAAATGTAATAAACGTTAAAGGGAAAATGATGAGGGTAATATAAGTACATTGATTTAACTAGGATGATATAGAGGAATTGTCTGTTTTATAGGTTTCTAGATGTCTATTAGTGGCTCTGTATTAAGGAATAGGGCTGTTCTCTTGATATACTTAAGAGCTGTCAGTAATTCCTATTTCACAGTCCACTGCTTCAATTCAGAAAGTGTGTTCCAGCCCTTGGTGACCCCATCCTGGAGGCTCTGGAGGGTGACCAGCTGCCAAAGGTTTGTGTTCAGGCAGCTATTGGGTAAGCAGCTGTATTATTCAAAATTGGGCTGCGTTTAAAAGGAGCCAATCACTTCAGCCACCTCCTTGCTGCTCTGCCACCTTGCCGGACTGCAGTGTCATTTGTTTTAATCACTCAGCTTTGGGCTCATTATGTCCTGATCTTTTCTGGAAAGAGTAGCCTCCTTGGTGGGTGGAAATGGTAATTGAGGACGTTTAGGGAGCAGGCGCCATGCCAGCCCCTGGGGGCATATGTGCCCTAGAGATAAGATACCTTCCCAGGATAAAACAAAAGACATGATCTTTAGGCAGACTGTCACTTTCCCACTATGATAATGCACTGACCTATAAAAAGTGTCCTGCAGCTCCCCGTGGCCCATTGAATTAAGCCCAAATTATCGTCAGGTAAGGAATGAGAAAGCATCATTTCTGGTCACTTACAAGGCACCACACACCATGCTGGACACTTTCTGGTGTCAACTCCTTTAATACTCACATTAATGCTTTTTAAATAAGATGACATCTGTGACTCTCCCTGTCCAGACTAATGCTGCCTTTTGCTCCTTTACACCTAAGCTTCTTTAATAATCGATTTCTTTCTCATCCCACTTACTCTGGCAAAGACGATCTGGCTGCTTTTCAAGGGTCTAGATAGGGATGAAGCACTGGTAGCACCTGGGCCTGGTTCTGCAGTGTCAGGCTGTGTGTTCTTGGCCCAGGCAAGCATCTTCTCTGAGTGCCGGTGACATTCTTAGCAAAGGTGAGAATATTAGACTAATGCAATGGTTCTCAACCAGGAGTGATTTCTGCCCCCAGGGAAACATCTAACAGTGCCTGAAGATACATTTGTCTGTCTGAACAGTGAGGGGTGGGTACTAAGGGCATGTAGTAGTACAGGTTAGAGATGATGTTAAATGTCCTGCAGTGCACAGGACAGTTCCCAATGAAGATGTATCCAGTCCAAAGTGTCAACAGCGCCAGTGTTGAAAACCCAAGGTCAAGGTCACCACAAACGGCTTCTCCTGTCCTCTCCCACTGTACCATCTATTGCGTTCACTATATTTCCCATGCTGGAGCCCAGTTGAACTATTTTCCACTCCCAACTTCATCTCAAAACATGTGACCCCTCCCTCCTGTCTAACACTAGGCCTAAAATTCCATTCCTCCTCGCTCCACCACCGAGACACTGGCTGTTCTGCAAGCCCTACCTTAAATGAAAGAAGGCTTTTCCTCTTCTCCCACTTGTGAATCACATGGGAGACCTTTGTCCTAAAATAAAGATCTTTGTCCTAAAATAAGTTAGTTTTTCAATTTTATTCTGTTGTCGAAGATCCTCTTTTACTATTAATGGGGGCTATCATTTATTAAATTCCCATTATCTGTATGACACTATGTTTTGTGAGATTTATTTTAAAAGGTATATCATTTAATCTTCACATAGCCCTACAAAATACTCTCCTTGTTTTACAACAAGGGACCTGAAGCTCAGATACATTTCATAATTTGTGCAAGGCAACTTCTGATTCACTGTTAAGTAGTGGCCAATGATGGATTCAAAACAGATATGCCTGACTCTAAACCTAAAGAAGTTTTTTTTTTTCCATTATGCAGCAGAAACTCTTATTCTACCTATATTTCACAGTGAATATGACCTCTTTAAACTGCTTAAAATAAGCCAGGATCCAAGGTTATTGCTAGTGGCAACTGAGTATAGCTTGGTAGATAAGTAATCTCAGTATCCTGTGCAAATCAGTCCAGTAGCTATAGGCCTGGTAGGTGAATTTGGGAGCAGGAGAAAAGTCAATTTAACCCCTTTTCCTAGAGGAAATACTTCTTTTATTACAAGAGACTAATTATAGGGATTTCCAAATGACTTCTGGCAGCAAGAAATTAGTTGATGATGGAGAACTCTCTATACATTAGCCATCTACTACTGCATAAACAATTACCTCTAACTCTGTGTGCCACAGTTTCTGTGCATCAGGAGCTTGGAAGCAGCTGAGCTGGGCAGTTGCAGTCATCCACATGCTTGAATAGGGTTGCAGGACTTGTTTTCAAGGTGGCTTACTCATGTGACTGGCAAGCTGGTGAAGGGCCTGACAGGAAGTCTCAGGTCTTTGTTGTGGGAGTCTCCCTGGAGGGCTGCTCGAGTGTCCTCATGACACAGCAGCTGCCTTGCTCCAGAGTGAGTGATCCAGGAAAGACTAAGGCAGAAGCCACAATATATTTTCTGACCTAGCCTCAGAAGTCATGCATCCTCATTTCTACACTATACCCTGGGGTGAAAAGGCCATATTCAATGCAGGATGGGAATACACAAGGGCATAAATCCCGGGAGGTGAGTGACACTGGGGCTGCACCGTGACAGCATTATTTTAAAACAGTGTACCAAGAAGTTGAGTCACAGAAAAGAATCCCTAGACTGTCGTGCATACACCTGGACTGGAGAGAACGCTGCTATGTGAGACTTTGAATACTAGGGTAGTTTGAAGCTGGGCTGTTCCAGTGTCTGGATAAGATTTAGAGGAAGATACAAAGTTTGAATTTTATATCAGTTCTGGAACATAGGGCTATAGTTTCAGGGAGTGTAAGGACAGAGTCATCAGACAGATCCCTGGAGCTTTCAAAATGAATTAGCTAAGTAAAGAAAAGGCATTGCAAATAGCAAACAGGAAGTACTAGCAGAAGTAAATATATATATCTACAACTACATGTCTATCATTGTTGTGGTTTTCCTCCTGGAGATATCCAAGAGAATTTTGGTGACATGTTTGCCTTTGACAGACAGGAGATTTTAGAGCAGACAGAAGCTACTAGGCAATGTACAGCTTCCATAAGACAAAAAGCAATAGTATTGCAGCCTGAGAAACCAGGATAGAGGGCCAGCCCTGGCCTACAATTCATGGTTCCGTGAAACAAACAAACAAACAACAACAACAAAACAGAGAAATACTGAATCCTTATGAGACTTAATATATTTTGTAAGGTCCCATAAACATTGGGAAACTGAAGCCAAAAGTCTATCATCAGTCTTGTGCCCCCTATGGAAAGGAAAGAGTGTCTGAATCCTGGGTAATATGACCAAGGCCGATCAGTGGGTTTTCCTATCAATAGACAGCCAATGTAAATAATGCCAATAGAATGGTTGACACATATGTTATAGAGTATTTTACATTAATTAAATTACTTAATACAACCTTGTATTAGAAACACTTTGCTCACTTTTCAGATGTCCCAAGGATCCTTGTTCAGGGATAATAGCTACTTGTAATATCCTGCGAAACTAGTTATTGTGGGAAACCCAGAAGAAAATAAACCTGAAGAAAATGTTACAGTTAGTTATAATGTATACACTTAGTATATAAGACTAGGGTCATAATATGTTGTAAAAGTAATAATAGTCATCAGAGTAATAAAAGTCAAATACAGGCAAAATAGGTTCATTAATAGTAAGGGCCCTGTAGACTGAATACCTGGGTATGACTCATAAATCTATCTAGCTGTGTAATTTGTTCATATTACAGATGGCATCCCACTTAAGATTTGATTTACAATTTTTCACCTTTACAATGGTGTGAAACTGCCTCAATTTCAATGAACTTTGAATTTTGATCTTTTCTAAAGCTAGCAATATATAGTGCGTGAGATATTCAACGCTCCATTGTAAAAGAGGCTTTGTGTTAGATAATTTTGCCTAACTGTGGGCTAATGTCAGTGTTTGAGCACGTTTAGCACAGGCTAAGCTAAGCTATGATGTTTGCCAGGTTAGATGTATTAAATGTATTTTCAACTTGCAGTGGACTATCAGGACGTAAACTCATTGTAGGTCAAGGAGCATCTGTATTTATCTGTGACTTGGTTTCTTCATCTAAAAAAGAGCATAACATTAACAGTATCTACCTCACAGAGTCATTGAGATCTTTCAGTGAGCTACAGTTTCAAGGTGTTTTGACTGGTTCCGGGTTAATGGCATGCTTTTGATAGATATTAGCTATCATCAGATCAGAGTTGGTTTGTATTATTCACAAGATATTAAGTATTTTCACATTTGTTTTGCTTTAACTATTTTTATAAGATATTAAAATAATGCATGGAAGACGAAGGTTTTAATGCAAGTAAGTATTGGACTAGAGTAGTCACATTATATTTCGGAAAAAGTAAACTCCATGTAGTTGGTACCACATTGAAGTTGCACACTACCGCTCCTTGGTGGCTGCTTGGCTAAATTGTAGCTTTCTGAAATTTTCAGTGTTGTGACTCAAAATACAAAAGACAAAAAAAAAAAAAAAAAAAAAAAAAAAAACCACACAATAACAGGATCACACCTCCATGTTAGTCCAAGTGGCCATTGTCCAAACTGCATAATTCTGTAAGAAACAGAGGAAGTAGAAGTACCTTTTTTTTTTTGCACTTCTTTTAATAATCTGAAGAGATTGGCAGTGAATTGGCCTAGCTCATCTGTGTTCTGATCTGTCAGGCTGTGCCCATCAGAAACCATCATCCCAAGTCTTTCTCAGAATAAACCAGGACCATGTATCTGTCAGGAACAGGCTATTTGATGTCACTTGTAAAAATCAAAGAAGAGCTTTTCTAGTTTCTTTGCCACGTCTTTAGTAGATTGAGTCACAACACTGAAAAAAACAGAAAGCTATAATACCTCACTCCGCACAGTTTGTGCTTCCAGCCAGTCCCAGGCCTTAGTATTAATAGATTTTCCACTCCAAGTGTTCTTATTTGAGTGACTTAAAGTTAAACTGATGAAAGGCAAGTAGCAATTACTACTCAGACATGTTCTTGTGGACAGCTATTGGCCTTCAATGCATTTTTTTTTTCTCCTAAGACTCCTAGTTGTCATTGACTTCTATCTTGCTGAAGAGTGAAGTAATACTGAATAAAGATGTTGACAACAACAACAAAAAAGAGCTCCTGGGCTTTGGGAAAATTCTCCCTCTACAGACCAACTCAGATTAAAATCGTATTCTTTAATGTGTTCCCTTGGCTATCCCCAGAACTGCTGCTAAGCCCTGAACCCTCTCTCCCAACCATGGAAGATGAATCACCCATCCTTTATTCAACGCTACCCAAACAGATAAACCAATTATCTACTGGCTCAATTGTACTTGTTCTCCTTAACCCCCAGGGCAATTGTTTTTAATCAATATGCCCATCAAAATCACCTGAGTGTTGCAGACTAAGCTTGCCCTGTTATTCCTACCCCCAAAGATGTACAAACTCAGAGCCTCTGAGTGGATTGCCCAAAAAGGCACATTTTATAAAAAGCCTCTAGAATTTTCTGATACACAACCCTCCTTAAGGAATAATGATATCCCATGTCGCCCTAGGCAAGATCCTTTTTCCCAAAGGTCCTACAGCAGGCAGCATGGCTTGTCCTGCTCATCTACAGCATCTCTGCACTATACTATGCCTCTTCTTCTGAGCAGATGAAACTATTCCTAAGCCTGTCTCCTGCATTCCCTTTTTCAATTCCTTCTTTTCTTTTCCTCCCATAGCAAAGTAATAGAAAGGCTACACTTCTCAGTACTGGGGCAGAACTGGACATCATAAAATCAAATTTAAAAATGAAAGTCATACACATGCACATGTATGTTCATTGCAGCACTGTTTATAATAGCAAAGAACTGGAACCAACCCAAATGCCCACCAATAATAGACTGGATAAAGAAAATGTGGCACATACACACTCTGGAATACTATGCAACCATAAAAAAGGATGAGTTCATGTCCTTTGCAGGAACACAGTTGAAGCTGCAAACCATCATTCTCGGCAAACTGACACAAGAACAGAAAACCAAACACTGCGTGTTCTCACTCATAAGTGGGTGTTGAACAATGAGAACACATGGACACTGGGAAGGGAACATCACACACTGGGACCTGTTGGCGAGTGGGGGGTCTAGGGGAGGGATAGTAGGGGGTGAGGGGATTTGGGAGGGGTAACATTAGCAGAAATATCTAATGTAGGTGATGGGGGGATGGAGGCAGCAAACCACCATGGCTTGTGTATACCTATATAACACTCCTGTGCAATCTGCACATGTACCACAGAACTTAAATTATAATAAAAAAGAAAGTGGAAGTCATAAATCATATGACCAGAGTAAAATGAATATAACCTGATTAAGGGAATATACCTCTAGAATCATAGAATAACACAGTACAAAACTTTTTAAAAAATAATCTAAGATTTTGAAGCCACTTTACATAATAGCAGCAATTCTCAAAGTGTGGTCTATAGATTCCCAGGGGTGCCTGAGACCTTCACAAGGGTCCATAGGAGCAAAACTATTTTTATGAAACAGCAAAACGTTATTTGCCTTTTTCATTGTGTTGACATTTGCAGCAATAGGTTAAAAGCAACGCTGGCACCTTAACAAGAATTGTGGTTCTGTCACTAAGCTGTACCAGTAGCCATTGTTTTCTTCACTGTCATACGCTTGCAATAAATTTCTAAAAAGCCAGTTTCACATCAGATTAATCTTAAAGAAGATGTAAAAATTATGAATTTTGTGAAATCTTAATCGTTGATTACGTCTCTTGGTTTATTTTTCTTGTTTTTTTTAAGACTCTGTTTGACAAAATGGAGAGTACACACAGAGTTCTGTTGCATCACCAAAGCATGATGGCTTGATTAAAAAAATGTGTTTATGCAATTGTTTGGGGTGTGAGCTGAACTAGCTGATTTTTTCAAGAAACACCATTTTTTTTAAAGAACGATAGGTTAACTATGGTTATTCAAACATGAGTATTTGACCTTTTTAATAAATGAAACAAACCTGTCACATCATGTTTTCTAGTTTTATCATTGGCAACAAACACCATTGTAATGTTACAATTGACAGTATTTGTTACCAATGATAAAGCTGGAAAATTCAGAGAAAATAGAATTTTGGAAAATTTTATCTTTCTCCAGGAGCTTTAAACACTGACAACACTAATGAATGTGACTTTATTTTTTGACATTTCATAATAAAATGTGTCAACATTTAGAAGATTTAAATGAATCAGAAAATCAATATTTTTAAATGACTAATGCATGTATTTTACATTGTTATAGAATTATCCTTCATAAGAGATTTTCACAAAGTGCAAGAGAGACTAGGCACATGGATTTTAATGTAACAGGTTATAAAACATTCATTGATATTGTTTCAGATTCTATATCACAATTAATATTTAAGAAACTAAAACTTTTTGAGCTTTGGTATTCTATCAAAGAAGACTATCCACAATTAGCTGAAATGCTGTTAAAATACTCCTCCCTTCTCCAACTATATATTTTATGACTGAATGGAAAAGCAGGTATGAGAATCCTGTTGTCTTCTAGTAAGCCTTGTATTAAAGAGATTTCCAAAACTGTAAATGTACTCTAGTATTTAAATGTACTCTATTTACTGATGTATCATTTAAAACATTACCCTCCCAAAGAACGCATGTTAATTTCAGACATGTTCTGATCGATACAGAATAGAGCCAACATTTTCCCTTTTCTAAGATTCTGTCAGGATTTTTTTGGCAGACATCTCAGCCTTTTTATTCATATTGCTCTCATGGCGTTGGACATTTCTAAGCTTCTTGTTTTTTTATTTGTTTGTTTCAGAAATCCCTAAGAAGCCTTATCGTACCCATCATGGATAAGTGAGATTGTATTTTTATGGTAAGCTTAAGGACATTAAGCTGGCATCTAGTCAACATTATCTTGTTAGAGTTGACACACCAACATCACTTTTAAAAATCTCTTTGGATCTCAATTCTATCCATTCAACACATCATGTAACTTTCTAATGTGAAGTAGCCACAGGTTCAATGTTTATCCAAGTCACTGATAAAATATTTAACAGGATAAGATCCCTTAATACTCTATTAAAACTTTTCTCCTATATGAGTTGAGACAGAGCTTACAGACGTCCAGATATGCAGTCCATTGGTCACAAATACTGTCAATTGTAACAGCGCAATGGTATTTGTTGCCAATGACAAAATTGGAAAACATGAATATGACAGGCTTGCTTCCTTCATTTTTTTTTTAAAAGGTCAAATCCTCAAGTTTAAATAACTATAGTTAGCCTCTCCATTATTCTTTCAAGAAAAAATGATGTTTCATGAAACACCATTCTGGATTCACCAGTGAAAATTTCCTAGTTTTGAAGTCACAAACAAATATACTTATTTTCTGTTTTCCACATTCTCCCCATTCTCCAAAATTCCTGAAAGATTTCCAATCATAGTTACTGAAGATACAAGTCTTTCCATTAATTGCTCATTTGATTGGGATAAAAGGTAGACATATGCTTTCTTACAAATCTATTCATAGGTTTTGTTTACGCCTTAAAATTATTGGATCTGTCATTTTCAACATAAAGCTCATGATTTTTGTCAAAAAGTAGCATATCTGAGAATTAAGAGAATTGTGAAGTTTTGTCAATGTTGGATATGAGAGCATTTTATCACAAGGTCCATTTTTTGTCAAGAGACCAACTGGGGCTGTCCCATTTCAATACCTTTTGTCTCCAAAGAAATGCCATTGTTTCCAATTCATTTTGCAATTTAGCATTTTTAGCATTTAGGTATGGCAATTCTAGATTCGTAACTAGTTATTTTCTTTATTTCTGTTGTTTGTTCAGAGAGCTGCCTGTGCATCGACACTGATTTCAAGTGACATATTTTTGTTTTAACAGAATTTCTTGCAGTTTCATCTTGTGCCTCTTGCTATAAGATCATGTCTATCTTTAATCTGAATGTTTTGATAACTTCCTTTTCTCTAGAATACTCCTCTAATTCAGCCCGGCTTTTCATTCTCTGGACATTAGAAGCATCAGGATGGCACTACCCTCTCTCAAATTTCCATCCACTCCCTGCTACTAAAAAATTTTTCTGGCTGGCATACAGGTATGGCAGACAGCCATACCATTTCTGGTTCCCGCATGCTACAGAAAACACCAAAAATCTAAGTGGTTATTTAAATTTCCTCCTGCCAGAGCATCATGCTTCCTGTGCCAGTTGAATTGCTAGATTTAAAAATGCAGCATCCACTTCTGTCTGGGTGGGCAGGTTTTAATATATTCCCCCAAGTAGACCCCTCTATTTCATTCCCCTTTAATTCTTTTTTTTTTTTTTTTTTTGAGGTGGACTGTCACTCTGTCTCCCAGGCTGGAGTGCAGTGGCATCATCATCATCTCGGTTCACTGCAACCTCCACATCCCAGTTCAAGCAATTCTCCTGCCTCAGCCTCCTGAGTAGCTGGGATCACCAAGTGTGTGCAGCCATGCCTGGATAATTTGTCTTTGTTTTTTGTTGCTGGTTTTTTGTTTGTTTTTGGTTTTTGGATTTTTTGTATTTTTAGTAGAGACGGGGTTTCACCATGTCGGCCAGGCTGGTCTTGAACTCCTGACCTCCAGTGATCCACCCACCTCGACCTCCCAAAGTGTTGAGAGAACAGATGCAAGCTGCGGCACCTGGCCTTATTTCCCTTTTATTCTTACTCTTATATTCTCAGGTACATGAAGTCTCTATCACCACATCACCAGCTTCTTGCATTTTCAGGCAAGTATGTCTTTCTAGCATATGTAATCATTAAAAAGAAAAACTTAACTGAAAAAAAAACCTTAGATAGATTGAATTTAATAGTTTAATTGAGGACAAAATGATTTGGTAATTGGCCAGGTGCCCCTGACCTAGAGTAAGTTCAGAGCAACTCCGACACTGCACCTGGTCAGAAAGAATTGATGGACAGAAAAAGGAAAATGACGTACAGAAAATGGAAGTCAGATACAGGAACAGCCGGATTGGTTACAGCTCAGCATTGCCTTATTTGAACACAGTTTGAGCAGTTGGCTACTTGTGATTGGCCCAAAAGCGTATTACAATCTGCTGAGGTATCCAGTTAGATTAAAGTTCACTATGAATGGAGAAACCTTTAGGATGAACTTAAAGTATGTAAGGAGGCAGCTTTAGGCTAAATTTTATTTAACAAAACTAACCCTGACACCTCTACAAATAGCCTGTGTCTTCTGAAATGTTTTTCCTTTTTGGTCATATTTCTTTAGTCTTGGGTCCCTTGAGAAGATTGTATTTTGTCACCAGATGCCATAGGGTTCATTTTCCTTGTTACTCACCCAAGCCCTCTGCATTTGCATCCAGGCACCTGAGGCCAGGAGCACTCTTTTCCAACCCCCTTCCCATGCATGTGAACTGCCACCCCCCCAGCACTGTCATTTAGTTCTTTCTATCCTATATATTAACTGTTCTGTTTTGGAATACCTGCTAGTATTGGCAATGACAAAAATATGGTGAGAGAGCAAGGAGGCCTTTTGAGCCTTTTTAGGACCATGTTGGACCTAAGAACAATTGTCAGAATGTCCAGTTTAAAAATAAAAGTTAGGACCAGGGTTAGTGGGCATCATCAACATACCATTAAAGGAATGGGGTCTAGGAGGGAGTAGGCAGGCATGTGAGAGGGGGCGTTTGTTAATCATTGCAGCTATGTCTTTAAAAATTGGATCTATGTGGCTCACTAGAAACTGCATTCCCATCATTATTACAGCAATGTCTGTGTTAGAAGAGAACATTTCTCAGCATTTCATTAACATGAATCGGGCCTCTGTGGCTGGGAATTGTAGGTGAACATCCCAGCATAGGCAATGCCTTGTCCAAAATGACCCATTCTTTCAGGCCCGTGGAGGGGCACAGCTGGCCTGTTATTGCAGCCTCTTATTACTGTTGTCATCACCATCAGCATCTCAAATTGACTAATTATTCAAAGTGTGTGAGGCACAAAGTAATGTTCCTGCCTGGAAGCTTGTGATATAACAGCATCACTAGCAGAAGTGTGTTTTCAAGGCCGACTTTTCTAGATGATAGAAATATCTCATGAAGCCCTGAAAATGTGCTGTGGTTATTAAAGGGGTTCCTAGTGATTTATCTCTTGAAGGTCCGCAATAACTTTTGAGACCCCGATATTTTTGCAAATTAGCAGCTGTGGCCTTTTCTGAGCCAGTGCCCAGCATGAAGCTTTCAATAGTGTTACAATGCTATGCATTTGCCACTTGGATCAATACCATGGATTCCATTAAGCTCTGCTTGGCATCCTGTTTTCTACCTATCCTTGGTGACCTCCTTTCCCTGTTTCCATTTCCAAACCTCTGCAGGCACTGTGCAAGAAACCTATTAAGTGGCCTGAATCAGGCAGAATTTATGCAAGACTCATTCCTCATTCTCTGCTATGAGATTGGGAGCCAGAGTGAATGACACAATAGGTTCACAGAAATAGGCTTGCGTATAAGGTATCATTCCCTTTAATAAGAATAACCAGCTAAAGATAGGAACATAAGGATAAATCTTCGAAACTGGCTTTAAGATAGCGCCTCCCCATGTCCACCCATGGTGACAAACTCAAACAATTATTCTCGCTATATCTTTTCTCCTGGAAAAAAAAACAGGATTGATAATTTTCCTTCTTCCCTTCCTCCTTTCCTTTTATATTTTTCTTTTCTTTCTTTGTTCGTCTCCTGGTCATTGTTCTTGTACAGGAGATGGACAGTGATCCATAGTAACTTTTGACCTTCTGCTTAAAACTGTAAGACATCTCCCTAGAAAAAGTTTATTTGCACACGTTTGTATGGAATTACAGGTGATTTTGTCAACCTCACATCTATCTATACAGGGACTCCCAAGAGATTCAGTGAGCTCCAAGTTCTAGGAATGACTCTGTGGATCCTCAGAGTCTCATAATGGGGATAAGTCATATAATTCCAGAAGAGAGACAATAGAAATATTTGCCAACTTAAAAAAAAAATAACTTTCCTGAGCTCCAATTTACATATGGCAAAATTCATCCTTTTAGGTGTACATTTCAAGTATAGACAAAAAATAGACTATGTACAGACCCTGAAAAGAGCCCTCATGTCCTGCTGCAACGAGTCACCTCCCCTCACCCTTGACCTTGACAACTACTGTTCTTAGTTTTGTCTCCAGGGTTTTGTCTTTTCCCAAATGTCATATAAATTGACCAGTATGGTATGTAGCCTTTTGTATCTGACTTAATTAATATCGCATAATTTTTTTTACCATTTCCATGGGAAAAGATATTAATAAAACAAAGCAAAAGTTGTTGTATGAGTTTGCCACCTGAGATGAACGTGGGAGGTGATGTGCTGAGGTCAGTCCCTGAGGCTTATCATGAAGTTAATATAAGTAGGTGGTTATTTATTAAAAAGAACAATAACCTATACACGTTCTCATACATTTCAATAGTTCATTTCTTTTCTGTACTGAGAAGTATTCCATTGTAAGGATGTGTCATGATTTATTAACTTTTAATTTCTTTAGTGATGCCTTTTATTTTACCTTTACCATCCTCTCATCTGATATAGGCTCAAAAAGAAGTGGGATAACCTTCGGCTTTTTTCAGAAGAAGGTCTTCCTCACTTTGCTTATGTGCATGAAGTAGAACTGGCCTTGATTCAACTAATGTTTATTGAGAACCTATTAAAGGTTGATGGTTACACTAGGCATTTTTCTATTTAATTCTATAAGCTTCCTTTGAAACAGAAATTATTCTTCTTATTTTGTTATCGGGGAGAACTGAGAGAGGCTAACTGATTCTAAGGTATAGACAAGTGGCAGAACCCAAGTACTTTGCCTCTAGATTAAGTTTTTTTTTTTGAGTTTTCAGAACCCCTCAATTAACTCTGATCATTGCCTCTGGTAGAGAAGAGGTGGAAGGTACAATATCAGGACACCTGTAGCTAGACATGTGATTTACTTGTGTTTGTGTAGAATCCCAACCTGCTTTTCCCTCCCTACTCATCCCTTGCTGCTCTCCCGGCCATGCCAATCGGACTAAACCACAGCTCTTCTCAGCCACAAGCAGGACAAGTTGAATTATCCCTGGGGGTCACAGCTCAGATATTTCAGAAAAAAAGCCAGAAGGACCTAGAGAGAAGGAGATCCTTTCCTCTATATCTACTGGGGAAGGCTTTCTTGGGCCCTCTCTAGTTCAAAGAAGATCATCTTGAGCCAATTATTCAGCTCATTTAAGTCCTCAGTGGCACAATAGATCCCCACTCCTTCTATTTTCCAAAACAGTAAGAGGTGGTGAGAGCAGGCAGAATTATGTCCCTGGAAATCAGCAGAGCTCAAGATAAGATACACTCCTTTCCCTCCTTCTTGTGCCCTGAAGGTTAACGTTCAACAACCCTAGGGTCTAAGAAATTGCCGCCTTCGCCTGAATTAAATGAAATCTAATGAAACAGAAATCCAGGTCAGTGCAGTTCACTATCAAACCTGCTCTTGCAATGCTGGCAGCTCTCCTTGCAATAATTAAACAGAAAGTCGTAGGCAGGCAGCAGTGAAATCCATTGCTAATCTTGCCCCTCATCAGCCTATCTTCCTAAATGTTCCTTAATTAAGGTTTCTAAATGCTCTGCATTCCCTCTGCACCCAGGGTACCAAAATGAAGCTGACTGCTTCAGGAATGCCCAGTAACTAGGGGTGGAAGGTCTTCCAGAACATTTCTTATCCAGAACATTAAAAATCAAAGATAAAATCCAATAAATAAAAGACGTGGGAAATGAGCAAGGAGATGAGGACAGAGAAGGTTGGGGGGCGATTTGATTTTATTTTCTGGAGGATTTCACTTTAAGAATTCTGAAGGCATATCACTGGCTTTATCACAGCTTCTCCAACACACCAGGGAGTGAATGAAACAGCTGTCACATTTAAACACACACAGCGGTAATCCTCCACTGAGCACAATGCCAGGACAGAACAGAAAATCTATCAACACTTACAATGCATTCTATTTATTTAGCTACTCGTCCCCCTTTACCAAGAGTCTCATCTATGAGGTTGAATCTGGGGCCACACACCGCTGGTGGCTTTTTGTAGTTTGGAGGCTATGGAGGGAGAGTGCGAGGAGTGGTCAGATTTAACAGGCGGGCATCTGAAGGTGTTAAAAATCATAGAACGTGGATTTTAGGATGCTCAAATGTCTGTGGCAGAGTGGGGCCACAAACCTGTCACATCCAGAGGCAAAACGCATGTGAGAAATGCCTCAAGCACCTCTGCTTCCACTTTCTTCTCTCTTGCAAGGTCTTCATTTAAAAGACCTGGATCTCCACATATTCACCCATGAGCCTGGTCTTGAGGGATACCTGCCGATCACTCAGGACCTACCAAAGAAAGCAAGCCTGCTTTGAAGGACCATGGACAGCTGCCTAACCAGGTATTGCTCAGACAGAACACTCTGGAGAGGGCCTCCGAAGTGCCTCCACATCAAATAGGATCTAAATTTTACTTATTAGAATAAGTAAATATTTACTTATTAGTTATGTATGTTAAACAATGAGATTATAAGATTATACATGGTAGAACTGGTGGAGATTTCTAGAATCCTGCATGCAGTCTTCTATAAGGAAACTGAGTCCAAGAGAAGTTGTGGTTGTCCTGAAGCCACCTTAGCGGAAGACCTTGAGTCCTGGCTTCACAGCTGCTTCAAGGGCTCTGCGAGTACTGGGATAAGTGAAATCTGGGTGGCAGAATTGTTGTCCATAAGGGAATCTCGAATGGAAAAATGAAGCAGGAAGGGGAACCTGAGGAAAAGACAAAAGACACAGATAAATCTACCATGATCAGCCTTAGAAAGGCCGTCATAGCTCTGGTCCCATGGAGACTTTCAAAGAACAAGTGTGGAAGTCAGGAAACAGACATGAAGATTATTAAAGGACTGACAGAGCTACCAGATTACAGTCTACACAGGAGGCTGCAGAAAGATTGGTCAAGTAGTAGCCTTGTAAACATATTTACCTTAATTCAATTGTATTCAAAGAAATATAATTCACATAATATGCGTTCGGCCTAGTTTGAATGAGGTTTTATGCCAGTTGCCATAGGGCTCACAAAAGTGAGTAGGTACACTTCTTCTTCAGTTTCTGGGGGAGTTCAGAAAACAGATTCATAGTAAGTTGTGTGCTCCAGGAGAAAGAGCAGCACTTTTGAACTTGGACTATAGGTGATCCAAATCATAGCACATTCTACTGTGTGACTTCAGGGAAGGCCGCCTCTGTTCCCTGACTTAATGCATCCTAGGGTGCTTATGTAATGTAAAGAAGAAGACGTTAAGTAAAGAGGCATGCAAAGTTCTGTCTGTTAGCAAAGTTCAATAAAGACAAGCTTCCACAAATAGGGCACTGTAAGGCAAGAAAGGGCAGGGCGTGGTGGGGGGAGTGGAATAATGAAGTTTCTTCTGGCTGAAACACGGGAGTCATGAAGTAGAGGGAGCTGGAGCAGAAACAGGCTGGGAATAGTACACACGGGGCCACACTAAGGATCTAAGCTGATTTTGGTGGGTAATGGGGGAGCCATAAGACTTTAGGTCAATGATGATGGCAGGGTTGGGCCTTAGTTGAAGCAGGAAATCCCCATTAAAGAGACCAGTATCCTAATCCAAATCAGATTGATGAATTCTTTGATACCTCTCATCTATCTTACTTTGCTTTTCTTATTCTTTTCTCCTTAGTACTAATTAGCTTTTACCACACTATATCGTTTACATATCCAAAAGGTACGTTTCATGAGAGCAGGAGTTATTGTTTTGTTTGCTGATAATCCAAGCACATAGAACATCGCTTGGCAATGATAGGTGCACATTACATAAATGCTTCTTGGAATGAAAGGAAAGTGAATAGAATAGGGCAACCCCATGATTCCACACCTGAAAGATGGTGTTTACAGAAAGTTACAGAGAAAAGGCGGGGGAACCAGTTTGCTCAGCAAACTGACCAGCTTGTTTTTTGTTTCCGCTGAGCAAAAGTGAGTCTGAATGCAATTGTGGAAGACTGGGGTTGAAGATTTTCCAGATCAAGTTTGTGCATGGCGCTTGATGGAACAGAGGGACCACGGCCGGACTCTTCAGTTGTTCACATGCCAGGATGTGTGATATCAAGGCGCTTTTTGACAGGTCTGGGAAACAGCAGGATCTAGTGGTTGAGCTGAGGTGTGGCCCATCCTCCCAATGCCTAGTCTCCCCTGCTGAGCAGCTCTGAAAGGAGATGCAACTTGCCTCAAGTGCTCCCCACTGAGAACACCAAGCCCAGGCCTTGTTGGCTAGGATGCTGGGCTGGGCTGTGTCTGTTCCTACATCTCAGGCTCTTCTCAGCACCCACCCCCGTTAGCAGCTTTGGAAATGTGAAACACGTAATCCTTAACTCCACTGTTTTGAAATGTCCCTGCAATGTCTATAATAATCATCTTACAAACAACCTAGAACAAGCTCTAATTGCTTTTAATGTTGTATTACAGCTGGGAGACGGGGAGAGCAGAGACATGCTGACTGTCAGAGGCCTGCTCTGATTATATGGTACCTCTGGGAGCATTTTTACAGAGGAAGAGGCAACAGCTTATTCGGTTTTCTTCTTCTTTTTTGGGGAACCTGGCTTAGTGGTATCCTCCCCGCACCTAGGCAGCAAAAGGGAGAGCCACCTGAGCCAACAGAGAAACTCAACTCTCCCAGTACTCCAGAAGCAATAAAGAATAATCTGATATACAGACAAAGGTGCGGTGAGATATTCTCACTTCTCTTAACTACTGCTGGTGATGACGTTTGTGAGCTGGCTCTTTTTACCATTTAAAAAGTTCTTAACTGTAAATGACTCCTGGGTGAAGGCATCAACCCAAGACTGAGATGTTCTGCATAAATGAGGGAATAAATGAAGGAGTAAGTGGATCACTGACTGAGCCAACATCTATTGAGAGCCTAAAATGCACAAGGGTTTCACAAATTACTACATCTGTCCCTTCCTACAACTCCATAAGGCAGGTTCTAAAATCACCCCCATTCTTTTTTTTTTATTGTACTTTAGGTTCTGGGGTACATGTGCAGATCATGCAGAATTGTTGCATAGGTACACACATGGCAATGTGTTTTGCTGCCTCCATCCCCCTGTCACCTACATATGGCATTTCTCCCCATGTTATCCCTCCCCAACCACCCCACCTCCCCACTGGCCCTCCCTTGGGCACCCCCAACAGACCCCAGTGTTTGATGCTCCCCTCCCCGTGTCCATGTGTTCTCATCATTCATCGCCTGCCTATGAGTGAGAACATGCCAGTGTTTGATTTTCTGTTCTTGTGCCCCATTCTATGGATGAGGAACTGGTGCCCAGAGCAGTTAAGTGGACCTTGCCAAGGACAACAGGAAAACATCATGAGTAAGACAATCAGGACTCATGCATCAAGCCCACATTGTTTCTGCTATGCTCTCTTAGCTTCCTGAAAGCTCTTATTCCACAATATTGGTTCAGATTTTGTGCGTCTGGTCATCCCTGGTGCCGCCCAGAGACTGGCACTCAGTTTCACTTTATGAGTCTCTTATGCCCCCTCTGATCGTAGCACTCTTGTTTACACTTCAGCTCCAGCACCTCCTGCCTTCTCTCTGGGACACCTTTTCTTACCTTTGATGCTGTGACAAGGGGGTTTCCTCCCTGCCTCTAGCAGACTGTTTTGCTTGTCCCATTCTTTCTATAACTTTCCAAAGACCCAAAATCACAGCTCTAAAAACGGCATGTTATATCTATTCGTTGCTCACATTTTTCAAAGGGCTTTCACAATTATTTTTTCATTTCATTTTCACAACAGCCCTCTGTGAACCAGGAAGGAGGCTCTCATTACCCACTGTTGTATGGTCAAGGAAACTTGAGACCTCAAAAAGGGGAATCTCCCACAAGAGTCATACATAAGGTTGGTGGCAGAGGCAAGACCTGCACCCAACTGCTTGACTACTAGGGCCAATGCTCTTTCACAAAGACATTGAACCAAGATGGATAGAATACATCCCCAACTGCAGCTCCAGTTTATAAAGCTATTTAAGCAAAGGGGATGGAGTGAAGCCTCGTTCAGAGATGTGGAGATGAGGATGGGAGAATCTGGCAGAGCAGGGTGGCAGATGTTGATTAGAATCTCGGCAACCATGTATTCCTTCCATGGGCAATATCCTATCCCAGAAAAAAATGAAATAAAATCACAGTCCTAAAGCTACTTGTATATCTTCTTTGGAAAAAAATAAATGTATATCCAGGTTCTTTGCCTATTTTTTTATTCAGATTATTTGGTGTTTTTGGTTTTTTGCTATTGAGTTTCTGACATATTTGTATATTAATTCTTAACAGATATGTAGCCTGCAAATATTTTTTCCCATTCTGTAGGTTGCCTTTTCATTCTGTTGATTGTTTCCTTTGCTGCAAGGAAACTTTTTAGTTTAACGTAGTCCCATTTGTCTATTTTGCTTTCATTTCCTGTGCTTTTGGTGTCATATCTAAGAAATCATTGCCATGACCAATGTCCAGGAGTTTTTTTCTGTGTTTCCTTCTAGGAGTTTTATAGTTTCAGGTCATATGTTTAAGTATTTAATCAATTTTCAGTTAATTTTTGTTTATGGTGTAATACAAAAGTCCAATTTCATTATTTTACATGTGGATATACAGATTACCCAACACCATTTATTGAAGACGCTTTCTTTTCCTCATTGTGTATTTTGGCACCCTTGTCAAAGGCTAGTTGAATGTATATGCACAAGTTTACTTCTATCTGTCTATTCAATTCTACTGGTCTATGTGCCTGTTTTCATGCCAGTACCACGTTGTTTTGATTACTACAGTTTTTAAATATCGTTTTAGATCAGGAAGTATAGTGACATTGCAACGGGTATATAAAAAGGTACTCACCATGACCAAACATCAGGGAAATACAAATCAAAATCACACCTGTCTATCAAGTCACACCTGTCAAAATAAGTCTTAGCAATAGACAAGAGATGGCAAGTGTTGGCAAGGATATGGGAAAAAAGGAAGCCTCGTATGTTGTTGAGAGAATGTAAATTAGTACCATCACTATGGGAAACATATGTGGTTCCTCAAAAAGATAAAAATAAAACTATTGTATAATACAGCAATCCCAACTTCTGGGTGCATACTCAAAGGAAATGAAATCAGTATCTCAAAGAGGTACCTGTTATTCCCTGTGCCCAAGAGCATTGCAAAATCATTGCAGCATTATTCACAATAGCCAAGATATGAAAAACAATCCAGCTATCCATCCATGGAGAATTAGATAAAGAAATTATGGTACTCACACAATGAAATACTATTTATCCTTAAAAAAATCCTGTCTTTTACTACTACATGGATGAATTTGGTGGACATTATGGTAAGTAAAATAAGCCAAGTACAGAAAAACAAGTGCTGCATGATCTCGCTTATATGTGGAATCCTAAAAAAAAAAAAAAAAAGTTGAACTCATAGAAGCGGAGAGTGGACCTGTGGTTGCCAAGGGTCGAGAGTGGGGGAAATGAGGAGATATTGGTCAAAAGGTACAAAGTTTTTGTTACAAGATGGATACGTTCTGGGAATCTAACTACAGGGTGGTTATAAATAATAACACTGCATCATTTACTGGAAATTTGCTAAGAGAGTAGATTTTGAGTGTCCTCACCACACTCACACACAATGGTAACTAATTGTGATGATAGACAGGTTAATTAGGTTGATTGTGGTAAGAATTTTACAATGTATACATATATCAAATCATTATGTTATACGCCTTGAATATATACAATTTTTATTTGTCAATTATACTTCAATAAGGCTACGGAAAAATATCCTTAAACCTCTGAAGATAAAAACTACATTACCAGAGTCCTGCCCACTGCTTACCTGTATTTGGGAGAAGTATAAAGTGTTAAATTTGTGGGCAACTAACAGAATTTGGTTCTCACAGTTTTCTACACAGAATCCCTCCACAGGGACCATTTCCCCACCTGGATCCAGGTGTTCTGGGAGCTGTGCCCAGCATGTATGCCCAGAGGTAAGGCCATCTACCCTGAGGCTGGTCTCATCTGCCTAAGGGCCAGCCTCCTCAGCCTCACAGACTGCACAAAGGCCTCCTGCTCTTTCTCTCTGTCTGGAGGCCATCTCATAAAGGCAAAGCAGTTATTATTTACTCTGCTATTCACACAGTATTAGCCATTCGTCTCCACTCTCCAAGCACTCTGCAGACATTAACCCCCTCAGCTCCTGCTGCCAAACAAGATGGTGAATGCGGGAGGCATTCATTAAGCTAACAGTTCACTGAATGAGTCACAGTCTATGCCTCACAATGTACAATATGATACACTGAAGTGTGAAAGTCACTTGCTGTCAGTGTTTTGACAGGTTGGGGGAAATCACAAAAGCAGGCAAAAGATACCTAGCTATAGACACATATTTTATTCATTTATTCCATAAATCTACATTGTCTGCCTACTATGTGCCAGCCACATGTTTTTCAAAGGCTGGTATAGAGAGTCACTGCCAGGTAAGAAACTCAGCTACTATTTCCTTTTAAAATCTATTTTCACCTATTTGAAACTTTAAAGCCGTGATATGGCCCAGAGGAAGATTGGAAATCAGATTGATAAAACAAACGCAATGCTTGGAAGAAAGACTATGTCTGCAACTGACATGCATAATCTCAGGCTTGCTGCAAAAAATACATAAATAAATAAATAAAAATGAGAACAAACAGCAAAAACAAAAACAAAAACAAGACCAAAAAAAAAAACAAATCCAACTCACTCATATCAGCTGACACTTCCCACAGTGCACTGCAAAGTCAATTTTAGCGTAAACATGCTTAAAAGGTCTCCTTTCATTTTCAACGGTGAATTGCAGCAAACTCCACATTTCGTTCATGTAATTAAGCTAACACATCAAAACAATTACCTCTTGTATAGATAGGTACTAGCAAGGTATTTCTTTCCTTTTTAAGTTTCCTTTGAGCAGAGTGATCAAGAAAGCTGTTAGTGGAATGTGAGGACCTCATTTCAATTTGGCTTTCCCTTAAAAAGGCCACCATGTCATTCTATGCCTGGACTCTTAACCCACTGATATTGCACGAGGGGAGAACTGGCATCAGGGACGTGCCTGATGCCAGGTGTATGAGCTACAGGAGAGCAATTTAGCAAACAATCCAGGGTAGCGCAGGGAACAATCCTTCATAAATGAATACATGCTGTTGGTGGCTGGAAAGTAAAGGCATCTTGCAAGAGTACAGAATAAAAAAAGCTGCCAAGTCAGGTTGAGGCGTTTTGACACTGAAGCGATGAATGCTACGACAATCTATTACCATAGGAAGCATCCTCCACTTTAGGTGTGTGTTTGTTGTAAATCACTCTGCTTCTTTCCTTTCTCCTGCAGTTAATATATTTTCTTTCAGCAAATATTATTTGCTGTGCATTACCAGCTATGTTCAGCTGCTAATATTTGTGTCTATAGTTAGCATTTTTATTCAGTTAATATTTTCATTCAGTGACACTCACCAAGTGTCAGTTTGATTCTCATCATATTTGCTAGAAATGTTTCCTTCCATTAATGTGTGTTTCTCCCTTTAAGGTTCTTATTTGCTAGGTATTTATAAGCTGTAAGGACTGTCAGTTTCAGCTAGCATTACAAGAAATTCTGATCACTTGCTGCAAAGTGCTCTGACTTAGTCGCTCCTCCCCAGATGAAAGATCTAACCAGACCACAGTTTTTGGCATCTTTAAAACGGGAGTCATAAAGGTATGAAGATAGGTGAGCCCAATACAGGAATTATCTGCAGTGGCTGAATTGAAGTATAGGTGCTTAGGTTATTAAAATTAAAAAAAAAAAAAAAGAGGAAGAACTAGAAACAATGGGATGGGAATTCCAGAGAAATAGAAATAATTGAACATGTAATAAGGAGAAAAAATTATTACATAAAAGCTATACAAAGATAGCATTTGCTGCCTTGGGAAATGGCAGGCTTTCTCTCACCAAAGGCTTTACAGAAGGAGGTCTCAAAATTTCTCCTGGGCCCCAACCCAGAGTTTTAGATGTGTTGTGACTGGGGTAGGCCTAAAATTTTGCAGTTAAGGAGTTCTCAGGTGACGTTCTCAGGTCTAGGGCCACGAGTGAGAATGACTGAGGATGGACCAGCAAAGAAAGCCTTGTCCCTCCTCCGGCCTCTTCTTCCCCTGACACTTACTCTGCTCTTTTCTCCAGTGGCTTTTGTTTCTTCAACGCCCTACTCAAAAGCCAGATACCGGAAAAGTTGACATTGACGTCCACGCAGAGACTGGTAGGGAGGGAGTTGGGTCCAAATAGGTCAGGCCATGAAATAGGAAGGGCCATATTCACAGCACTATGTAAGCAGAAGGAAAGAATTCTATTTCTTTTATACCCTCTGCAAGCCCTATGACATCTTTAAAAAATAGAATAAATTACTTGTAGCCACATAAGATCCATTACTAAGTAACAATGTCTGCCCCTTACCCCTACTTTGCCTAACACGTTTCTCCATATTATTACCTGAAGAATAAAAGCTCATTGCAGCGCTGGCCCCACCCTCAATGCCATCTATTATTAGGGCATTTCTCTAGCCCTTCTTTAAGCCCTCTTATTATAGAAGGCATTCCTGCGCCAGCTACATGTCTTGCTGTGAGCTTGGTTGAAGGGTTTCTCTGATTAGATGAGCGATCGCTGCGGAGAGCCTTGCCATTTTTGAGATTATTTGCTTCCATGCCAGGAAAAAAACTCAGTGTATGAAGGAGGTGACTGCTAGGCTGTCAGTGGGGACCCAGGAAGCTGACTTAGATATCCACACATTTATGGAGCTGCCGGGATGTCCAAGTCGGGTTGACACAGGCAGAATCTTTGAACTTTGCTTCAAAATGCTTTATATTACTGAAGCTTTCACAGTCAGTCCCTTTCTGTTTTTTGCACTTTCCACAATTGCTTCTTGGAGACTGGACCTGGGACTCCTGAAGCGAGAAGTTATCCCCAAAGCCAAGCTGGGATCCTGCCAAGCCCAATCCATGGGAAACAACACGGTGCCAGATGGGAGTAAAGTGCAGCTCTGCTCCAGACTCCAGGCCTGAGAGCGGCCTTGTGTGGAATCCAGGGACTCACAAAAGAGAAGGCGCAGAGCTGGTAGCCAGCTGCCTTCTGAAGGGCGCATTCTAGCATTCTGGCAAGTGCAATTGCAGAAGTGACCCTGGGCTCCAGATGACACTAGAAAGCCGTCAGCCTCCAATTAGGTCCTGGCAGACTCTGCTTGGATTTGAGCTTCATGAGAGCACCGCCCCCACTTCTTACCAGTGTCCAGCACCTCCAGTTCCACCCACCACCAAGCCCCAGCACCATGCACCTACTGTGATTCTGCAGAGTCCCAGTTAAAATGATCGCCCTTCCCCCAAAGTAGGAACCAGGGAGCCGCTATCCTCTTTCTCTCCCGAGCACCTGTTGCACAGAATAGGGTGGTGATTGGTCATCTGTGAAGAGCAGCAAGAGTTACCTGGACATTAGCCCCTTGCCTTTCATCCTCAGACACTTGCTGGGGTTTAATAAAACTGGTGTGATTCTTCAGGCACTGTATCCCTTGGGTTTTTTCTTTGTATTCTATTTTGCATTTCTCAGTTGGTTGACATCATTCAGCTGTCAAAATCATTTTTTTTCCAGGCTGTAAGGAAATCTGGGTACGAAGAATCCTCTAGGTATATGTGTTCTGTTTATCAGAGAAGAGCATATCTACTGGAAGTACCAGGAAGAATGGTTTTCAGCAAGAACTCCGAGTGAGGAGGGATGGAAAAATGGTTCCGAGGACAGCAACATGAGCTGGGAAAAACTTGCTTCTATTCAGACTGATACAGATCCCCAGATTTCATAGAGCTCATTGAAGGAATGTGGGGAGCAAATACACAACTGTAAAGAGAGCTAGCTGTCTCTTTCTTCCCAATTCTGACAGAAGTAGTCATTTAGTTTCATGTGTTTCAGTGAGCTGATTGTTCCCCTTCTGTTGGGAGTAAGGCATTTATTCTAATGTCATGGGAAAATCATGTTTTGTGCACAGGCTTTGGCACTGTTTAATCCTCAATTCTGATTCTGGCTGCACTGCTTACTAGTTGTGTGATTTTTGAGCAGGTCCTTCCACCTCAGTGTACCTCACTTATCTCATCTGTTCAAAAGGAGAAAATTATGCCTAACACCACAGGGTTCTTGAGGAGTAATGGAAGTTACATGGTAAAATGACTCTATGTTTGCTAAAAAGTTAAAAACCCATTGGATTCTTCCTGCCTGTCCCCTGCCTCTTTATTGCACAGGAGAAAGGAATTCACACTCAATATATACGCTTCCCAGCTCACTGCCTTTTCCCCAAACTAAGAAAATGCAGATCCTATGTCTATATCTGTCAGAAAAGCATTTGGCTACAAATAACAGAAACCCCAATTTAGTGTTTTAAGAAAATTGAGATTTAGTTTCCTCACATAGGAATCAGGATGAGGATTTTGCTGGCATTGATTCAGAAGCTCCACGGGTCAGGGCCACTGTCTCTGTGATTCCTGCCGTCTTTCCTCTGTAAGGTAAGACTGTGATTGCATCATCAAATGCAGCATCCACCTTCAGAAGAAAGCAGAGCAGTGCTAGCTGTGCCTTTCCTTTTCACTGGGGGAACTAAAAGCCTTCCCATTGTCCCCAGGAGACTTTGACTTGAATTTCATACATCAGAGAGGTGTTAAAGGACTAAGTCACCTCTAGCTGCAAGGGAGTCAGGGGAACATTGCATTTAATTTTCCCTCCTCTGTATGGGAGGAGAAAAGGGGGAAGGGGGTTAGAAATGTAGTATCAACCAATAAACAGTCTCCCACAATGTCCAACAGAAATGAAGTTTGTATTTTCTCTGGTCTGGTTCAGAATACCAATTTTTTTGTCTAATATACCTATTTAGCACTACATAGCTAAGTATACAGCCATGAGTATAGGATACTGGGAAGCGTCATGGAATCTAGCTGTAATAAATACAATATGGAAGGAGCAGCTACTGCCAAGAACAGAGGTTAATCATATTACACCAAAAGTGTCATCTGCTTTGCATTTTCCTCCCACCAGAGGGTCATTTCAGTAGCAATAGTATTATGGGTTGAATGTTTGTGTTTCCCCAAAATGCACATGCTGAAATCTTAGCTCCCAAAATGATAATATTAGAAGGTGAAATTTTTGGCAGGTGATTTAGGTCTTGGGGGTGGAGCTCTCATAAATGGGATTGATTTTCTTATAAAAGAGACCCAAGAGAGGTTTCTATCACAGTTTCTGCCTTATGGTGCCACAGTGAGAAGACAGCTAGCTGTCTGTGAAGCAGGGAGTGGACCCTCGCCTGAAACCATCTCTCCTGACTCCTTAACTTTGAACTCTTCCACTTCCAGCACTGTGAGAAGTAAAAGTTTATTGGTGAAGCCACCCAGTCTATGGCATTCTGTTGCAGCAGACTAAACTGACTAAAACAAACAGCCAAGATTTATTGCATTTTGACTACCTGCAGGTAGTGTGCTTAGTGTTTTAAACACTAACAACACTTTTAGTATTGTTTTATGTAATTCCTCAAAACTAGACATTGATATCCACCTGAAGGAATTTGAAACAGAGCCTTGCATAGTGGGAGGCTAAACAAGAACCCACAACACCTTTAGAAAGACAGGCAGAGCATATTGAAGTAAACAAGACTTGTAAATAACTGAGTGGTAAGGAGTTGAGGTAGGGTGGGGAAATAGGGAGAGGGAGAGCTGACAGAGGGAGGGAGCAAGAGGACTGAATTTGTATTAGACAGACCTGGGTTATAATTTCATTCTGCTATGTATACCTATGGGCAAGGTACTTATTACCTATCCTCTCTGAACTTCTATATCCTCATCAATAATAATAGTGCCTGTGTCATAAGGTTTCTGTAAACATAATCATAGCAAATATTTGTATGGCACATTTTATGCTCTGTTGTAAACACTACATACCAACACACAGACACACAGACACACACACACACACACACATACACACCACATACTCTCTGTGAGGAACTTTTAACCTCACAAACAAGGAAACTGGCATAAAGATTGTAATATCTCAGGAGTCAGGATCCATGGATCACACTATACATTCACTATACTACACTGGTGATATAAAATCGAATCTTCGTGAAACTTGCCTGTAAAACATTGGCCCACACAGCACTCAGTAGGTGCTGTCCTCTTTCTATCATCAGTTTTATTTTCTCTAAGTGATCTTTGTGCCAATATCTTTATATTTGAGAACCACAAATATAAAGATATTGGCACAAAGAACCCAGGGATGATGCCTCTCACCCTACCCTGAGAGATGCAGTCTTGCTTTATTGCCCAGGTTGGAATGAGTAGTGTGATCCTGGCTCCCTGCAACCTCCCTCTCCCAGGTTCAAGTGACTCTTGGACCTCAGCCTCCTGAGAAGCTGAGATTACAGGTGCCCACCCCCACATCTGGCTAATTTTTGTATTTTTCGTAGAGACAGGGTTTCACCATGTTGGCCAGACTGGTCTCAAACTCCTGACCTCAAGTGATCCACCAGCCTCAGCTTCCCAAAGTGCTGGGATTACTGGTGTGAGCCACTGCACCTGGCCTACCATGAGGGATATTTGGAAATGTCTGGAGAAGTTTTTGGTTGATGAAGTGGGGAGAGGAGATGACTTGCGTTCCTAGTGTCTAGTGAGTCGAGATCAGCGATTATCAAATGCCACTAAACATCCTACGATGCACAAGACAGCCCTCACAGCAAGGTTTTATCCAGTGCCAAAGGTCCACAGTGCTGAGGCTGAGAAGCTGCTACAGACAAAGAACCGTATGCAGACAGTGATCAGAATGATGGCCTCAGGAAGTAGCCACTACAGGAAGACTCTGGTGAAATCTGGAAGGAGCAGGCTCCAGGCAGGCCAGACAGAGGCTATCCCCTTAGGGCTAAGGGTATACGATTTCCAATTCCTAGGCATATAACAATTGCCAATTCCTAGGGAAAGGAATTAGAAATTGTTGTCAAACTGCTCGGTGAAACTTATAAGCTATGGGGCAGGTTTGTGCCTAAATTAAATGTATAGTAAAATATATATTGTCCTTAGGCCTCAGTGTTGGCTTGTACGTTCTCATAAAATCCTCTTGTGTAGGTAACTCTCTGAAATGGGTGATCCTTTCTGACTCTTAAGATTCAGGATTTTGGCACAGACCAGAAAAAAACATGTAACTAACACTGTTCGTAAGGTCCCCTTTAGCAAGGTGTTTTCAGTCTTTTTCTATATGCCACATATGACTTAGAGTGGTCCTAACCAAACAGGCAGTGATCCTGGAGGCTAGCCTGGAAACTATTTTTGGAGGTGGGAGTTGGGAAATATCATATCTGTCTTTCTGCCTCTTAGTCTTGACTTCCAGTACCTGACCCAATACTAATTATAACAAGCACAACAGTAACAGCTAACAGCATTGATGGAATGCTTAGATACTGGGCACTACGATAGTCTTTATATGAGATCAGTCCTTTAATCTTCACAACCAATCTACTGGGAGGTACTATTGTTATGCTTGTTTTACAGTCGGGGAAGTCAAACAGAAAGGCTAAATAACTTCCCAAGATCACATCTGTAAGATGTGTTAGAACCTTGATAGGAAACGGAACAATTCCAATTGTGAAGTAACTTTCTTTGACATAACTCTACGTTCCCTCCCTCGGAACTTCTAGACCACGTCCTTAATGAGATGGTGCTAGGTATAGCATAGACATTTGTGGGGCTGTCTGCTCCTTCCAATGTCAATAACAAGAGCCCTCAAAAACTGGATCTGCATCAGCCCTGGGACCCATCAACAGTATTTTGTCTCTCAAGGACAACTTCATGTGATTAAATAGGGACCCCCTAAAACCTCATTTTGTCCATAACCAAGCAATGAGTTCCTTCCACCCTAACCAGTCCTTTAACATTTTTAACCTGTTCCACCTTTTGTGGGACTGAATTCCACACGTTTGCTTCCTCCCATGCACTACATTTTCCTGATACTACTAAATTAGCTCTTCATTGCTTCAGAGGGGGCCCCAGTTCTTCTCCAGCCAAGAAGCCTTGTCAATAGTTCCCACATACCTATTTCTGTACCATTCATGTATAACACGTTTCTCCTCATTGTCAATTGTTCTATCTCCTTGATCACTGAAGTGGCCCGTCTCTGATTGTACTCAATTCTGTTTCAGAAAATGTCTACAGACCCAGAGGAAATAAGTAGCTCTCAGTCAATCAGTGTCATAGGTACCAGCTGCCTCTATTTAATCAAATCTACCCATCTTTAGGACATTTCATTAACACCTGCTATAGGAATGCATGGGGTCAGAAACACTTGGAAGAATTGCATATACTACTACATTAATTACTTTGACAAAGAGAAGAAAAAGGTGGGAGATTATCTATGAGAAGCTGAGACAGGGAGAGAATGAGACTTGAGGAAACCACTGCATATCTGCGTTCAGTTCTGGATTCTGATAACTGGGATTCTACCTTATTTCTCAAACCCAAGCCCTCCCCAGCTCCTCATCCCATACATTGAACCTAGTTACAAAGGCTATTGGCTTTTTGCCCTTTGAGCACTGTACCAGATTCTGTGTTTGCTAAACTTCATAATTCCCCTGTTTCTATGGGTCTGAGTCCTTGCCCTTGCTTTATTTTCTATTTCTTTTCTGAAGACTGATTTCCTCCCTTAAGCCACTGCTAAAGATGTTTTGCTTGGTCAAACCTTAGTCCATCTTCTGAAACTTCTTCTGGGTCCTCTGTGTACTTCCTTGTAAAATCCAAATTTAACAAACAACCTAAGTCAATTTAATAAGATTCCCCACCCCCCTTATCAGATCATCCTTGGTACCTGCTCGGTTCCTCATTCTCCACCACCCCCCATGTGATGTCTGGTCACTCTAACCTATCTCCAGCAAGAATTCTAGTTGGTCAGCTTGGTCAGAACCCACTTACCTCGGCTGCTTCCTCTTCGTGATTTTCCACCTGCTGACCCCCTCCCTGCTCCTTTCCTTGGTTATAAATTCCCCTCTATCAATGTTACACTGGAGTTTAGCCCAGTCTTTCTCTTCCACTGACAAAATCCCATTGCAGTCATCCCCATACTTACCACAGTGATCCTGAATAAAGTTTGCCTTACTGTGCTTTAACAAGAATCATTGAGGTTCCCTACCCCCTTTAACACCACATCTCAGTGGCTGGAGAGGAGGGATAGGATAGTGCCAGGTACCAGACTTTCTCATATGTTGATCTCTGGATGCTGCCCATTTCAGGAGTCCTTTATTGAGGGCTGAGGCTGAATGTTATCCAACCCTAAGCGACTTCTGCACTGGACTTGTTACTGAGGCCTGGGCCAGAAGAATGCTCTGCTATAGCCTGACCTTAGAGCACAGAGCTCTGCCTGCTGTGCTGACCTTCTTCCCCCAGCAGCTGTCTCACCAAGTGGGTGGATCTGGCATTAGGTCTCAAAACATCTGTTAACTACTCCCCTAAATAAGCCAATTTCATCCATGTTCCGAGATTAGTAGAATAAAGAAATTTAAAACCCAGAGTACTGAGAGGGACAGTGGTATTTTTTGGAGGTTTTGAAGAAGGCTCAGTGACCATTTGTGGTTTGGTATATTCTTCTAACTTTTTGACCTGTGTTCCACAGGCTTCTGTTGTAGCTACATTTATTTTTGTGTCTGTAGCTTTCATTTGCATGAGGAGTGCATTCGGTTCTAAAAATAACTATTTTTGGAGTGTGAAAGGCCCAGAGTTGGGCACAGAAGACAAAATGCGGAGGTCATGCTGTTAAATGGACCGTAAACTCAAGGAGATGTAATTAATTATTAGCATGAAACTATTTTGTGTAGTTGTTATTGTTGTTTGAATCTTGAAAAAAGGCATAGATTTTGAGTATCTCTTTCCGTTTGTCAACAATTCTAATTGTTAGAAAGCTCACCTTTAATTAGTTTTAGCCTCTCTATAATTTTTAGTCATTGCTCCTACACCTGCTGGCTGAAATAACACAAAACAAATACAGTACTAAGTCTCCAAGACAAAGTCTTCAAGTATTGGAAAATAAATCTCTGATACCCTTAACGTGATTTTTTTTTTCCTTTCCAAACAAGATTTCCTTTCCTTGCCGCATTCTGGTCATTAATATCATCCAATTAAAACCCCAGGAATGAATATGAAATGGTATCCTTTGTTTCGTGGGGAAGCATTCTACTGATTTGTTTTGTTTTGTTTCCTTGCCACTAAGCTGACATAATGAGGCTGGCAGTCGAGAAAGATGCTGAGTGTGGGTAGAGACATGCTTAGAAGGATGTCGGGAAATTCTGGGTGGCTCATCTCTAGTTCAGAAGCCTGGCTCATAACTCTCTGCACAATGCTAAGATTAGAATGCATCTAGTGGGCAGCAATATAGAATGTCCTGTGGCAGGAAGGTCACTTGAGGGGCAAATTGTAAGTGACAGGCCAGTGTGCCAGTTGATGGGGATTTGAGAAGAAGCAAGAGGTTCATACATACTTGTCTGGGTTCCCGGCATCTGATCACCTCTAGAAAAAGACACCTGGCAGAACATTAAATTAAAAAAATAATAACAATGATAATGATGATGATGAAGAAAAGAATAATAAAACGAATAACATCAACCAAGTACTGGGTCATTATGATGAGTTAGGCAATGAACAAAGTTAGTCACGCTTTCACTTCTTTTAGATTCATAAGCACTGCAATAATTCACGTTTTATAAATAAGGAAATGGACACTTACAGAGATCAGTAAATCAGTATGAGTAGGATTCCATCTCAGTTTGCCTGACCTCTAATCCCTTAATCTTGACATTTACACCATAGTGGTTTAGTCACTTTCCAGAATTCAGGACCTATCTTTGATTTTAAAAAGCTGAAGTATTACATGAGTCAGGCAGACATGTTTAAAAGTAGGAAATCAAGGCAGAAACTCAGTTCAAAAGAACAGAGCTAAGGCATGGGCACAACTGATGTCTACACAGATTACCAGTGCTCCCTATGTATCACTGCAGGCCTCAGTCTTATCAACAGGGAGGAAGACCTGAAGCAGATATACTTAGAATCCTGTTAGTGGTGGCAGGCCCCCAGGCACAGCATGCCTTTGGTCAAGGTTGAGATGTCTTCGGTGTATTACTTGTACTCCGCCCAGATCAGAATTAAATCAGGAGCCCTAACAGTCTATCTGACTCTACAGCCGAAACACACCACCAGGCCCAGCTGCAGGAACTGGCGGAGAGCAAATAGAAGGGAACAGGAACGGGGCAGGGGGCTGACCTGCATTGGAATATAGACATCTTGGGCCAGAGCATCTTGATCTTCTTCCTCCTATTTTCTCCTGAAAATAAGAGAATAGAGACTGCATCATGATGCTTCTCTCCATGTCATCATTATCCTCAGGGGCATCTAGTTTTGCAGTTTTATCTGAACATTTTTCACTTCTTCCACAAATTTCATTTTAAAGCTCTTTGGTCAGGTCAGCAACTCTCCTCCCATGTCTCCTGTGATAGGAACCCCATCTCTTGCCAGGAACTCTTTGTTCTGAAAAGCCATGGTCCAGAAAAACAAATCTTGCTTTGACACCATCTATACAGCCAGCTGTTCTCTACTCATATCTTCCTTCCCTGCCAAATTGACAACTTCCAATTGGAAATGGAGTAGAAAAAGCAACACTTATTATTCCAGCTATTTTCTTTTTAAAAAAAAATTTCTATCCAGAACTCCAAAATTATTAAAGATACACATAATCCGTTTTGCTGTGATTGCATCATTTAGCCTCACGTTAACCAGGAGAAAAGTAAAAGTTAATGAATTTTATGTGTTTTGGATAACGGTCTGTTTTTGATTCCCCTTGAATATCTACCCTGGAACCATGAGAAGTCTGCCATGCCACCCTTTCTTGTGGTCATCCTTCTCTCCTGAAGCGTACAGATTGACTATTATAATTATTCTTTTTCTCTTGAGAGATTTAAAAAAAAAAGCCCACTGCCTTGTGCTGGTACTTGTATGTCATTTAAACTGTTCTGTGAAACACAGGGCGTTTCTTCCCGAAGACTAAACATTATCATCCTTGGAGAGATCTTTATGCTTATCCTTAAGTATGAAATAGTTCCATAAGGTAGTTCTTCTTCTTACTAAGGTTTGAGATAGTAAGTAGGATGAAATATAAATGGATACAGAGAATGAGAGAAAAAAGTCTAATTCGATGGCTATATAGATGTAAGGATAGATATAAACATAGAAAGAGAAAAAGAGAGGGAGAAAAGAAAACCAGCCTGTTATTCTTAGGACACAATAAAAAATCTAGCATTGCTGGGAAACTCTGTATTAACCAACAGCCAGAAATCAGGTTGGTTATAATGCATACCTATACGTGGGTTTTCAATCTTGCATGCTAGTTGACATGTCTAGACTTGGGGTGTGTGATAGCTTATGAATACAAGATACGCTTGATGGAAGTACGGTTTCTTAAAGACTTACCCAGGGGTTATTTTAGTCTTTCAGGCAGTTATAACAAAATATCATAGACTGGGTAGCTTATAAACAACAAAAGTTTATTTCTCACAGTTCTGGAGGCTGAGAAGTCCTAGATCAAGGTGCAAGCAGATTTGGTGTCAGGTAAGGGCCTCTTCCTCATAGACAGCTGCCTTCTCACTATAACCTCACATGATGGAAGGGTGGAGGACGCCCTCTTGGCCTCTTTCATAAGGGAACTCATCCCACTTATGAAGACTCCATCTTCACAACCTAATCCCCTCCCAAAGGTGCCACCTGTTAAAGCCATTGTCTTGGGATTTAGGCTTTCGACATACAAACCTTGAGGGAGGACACAAACATTCAGAGCAGAGCAGAGATTATATGGGTTTAAGCTGCAAATCCAGGGAATAGATGGAAAGAAAGATAATACAAGGAGCTATCATGCTACTTCAGTGAGGCTTTGCATCTAGAACAGGACCTGAACGGATACACGGTGTCAAGTAAAAGATGGGAGATGATGAATGTGGCTTAGTGTTCATTACCTCTTAGTACCTGTGAGAATACATACAAGGTGTAGCAGTGCTTCTCTTTTACCGGGGAGCTCTTCCTCCATTTTCTAAATGGGAGAACAAAGACATTGAGGATGCAAACTTCCTTTGTAAACTCTAAGATGATGAGAAGGCTGTCCAGTTCTTGAGCCTCTGTGTTGAACCCAGGGCTATAGTCAAACAAGCACATTGCCAGTGTCTGTTGGCAATGAAGGGAAGTTTGGATGATTATCATTTAACTACTATTGTTATCCTGTATTTAGTCTCTGATCTGTGTTCTGTTGACCTGGTATCACAATGGAGGAGGGCTCCAGGTGCTTTCTGCTTTCCCAGAAATGAGGCATCGTGCACACATTTGTATGTTGGCCCACCATGCAATGGATGTTCACTGTAAGCCATCATATCTGATAGGAACAAACCAGCATCTTACTGGGGTGCTTAATTCCCAAGAGTTGATTCCAAGTACTGGTGTCTCATTCTGGTTTATTAGTCCACAGCACACGAGAGCTGAACTAATGGACCAAAAGCTTCCGAGGCTTAGTAGGATTTATGCGCAATTGCTGAAATTCTTAAGGCAGCACGTGCTATGAGAGGACACCTCACTGAAGAACGTGAAGTTGCTGCAGGAGCTCCTGGAGACTCTGCTCCTCCCACATGAGCACTTGTGGTGGCTCAGGGAAGAGGCATGAAAAGGGCAGCCATTCACCGGATCAGCCACTCAGGCCAGGCTTCTGCAGTTCTGAGCCTCACTCTGAAAATTGGACATTAACTGTGTAATTTTTTGAAACTTCGACTTATGCCAGGTGGTTCCTAGAAAAATACAAAACAAAAGTGCCTGGAAATCAGTTTCTTTTCTATGAACGAAATTAGGTTTTATTGTTTTATTTTGCTTTGTTTTAAGAGACGCAGCCTCTCCTGTTAGGGAGGCGGCGATACAAATGGTTAGAAGCTCAAGCCCTGTAGAGTCAGGCAAACTTACATTCTAATAATCTCTCAGTCAATATTCCAACTGGGGATGATGAGTAAACCAATGAGTTGTTTAACCTCAATGTCCCCATCTGTACAACAGACATAGTGGCTTCGAATTTTTGTAAACATTAAACGTAGTGATGTATGTAAATCACCTAGCACAATTGAACATAAAATTTGTCAGGTTTACCCACAAAGTGACAAGAACTGCTGGACAACTGTGGGCCTCCCTATTTTAGGAACTGCCATTGAAAAACTTTTACATATAAGAAAAGTCCAGAAGGTGGGTTCTCTGAGCCAAAAAGACATGAAAATAGAAAAGCAGAAGGAAGAATTGAGTGTGCAAACTCACCCATCTGTCAAGTTACTCCTTTCAAGGAGTGAAATGTGCAAAGTAGGAAGAAAAGACTAGAAGTCACACTAATGGATGTGCCCTCCATTTCCTGCAAGGAAGGATTCATCAAGAGCAAGAAATAAATGTCCATCCAAAATAATAATGTATGTAAGTTGTTAGATAATTTTTCACTTAGCATCATCCATATATTTCCACATCATTACATTTTTTGTAAACATTATTTCTAATGGATGCAAACAATCTAACATGTGGGTAATTTATTTAGCCATTCCCCTAGTAGTACTAGACATTTAATTTGTTTCTAGTGTTTTGCTGTGATAAACAATACTTTGCTAAATATCTTTACATACAAACTTTGTCTGAATTTCTGATCAATTCATTAGGACTAATTTTTAAGAGTGGATTTACTATACTAAAAATAATTTTAGGATTTTCACCATATTTTGCAACATATGGCAAAAACAAAAGTACAAGGCACGTTTTCAGTAGTAATAAACGCAGTTGATAGCCTCACAGGCTTTTCCCCAGAACTAAATATTATTTTTAAAAGAACTATTATTTTATTTGAAATAAGTATCTTACTGTCATTTAAATCTGTATTTGAGTCAGTAATTTTTTTCTTATGTTCGGCTATAAGCAATTTATCTTTTTTCTTTTCTTTTCTTTTCTTTTCTTTTCTTTTCTTTTCTTTTCTT
>NW_022436956.1:7880763-8030686 GCF_009761245.1 Sapajus apella
CTTTTCTTTTCTTTTCTTTTCTTTTCTTTTCTTTTCTTTTCTTTTCTGAGACAGGGTCTCATTCTGTTGCCCAGGCTGGAGGGCAGTGGAATGATCTCAGCTCACTGCAACCTCTCCCTCCTGGGCTCAAAGATCCTCCCACCTCAGTCTTCAGAGTAGCTCCAGAGATGCGTGCCACTACGTCCAGCTAATTTTTGTATTTTTTGTAGAGATGGGGTTTCACTATGTTGCCCAGGCTGGTCTTGAACTCCTAGGCTCAAGCAATTCACTTGCCTCAACTTCCCAAAGTGCTGGGATTATAGTCATGAGCCACGGAGCCCAGTGGCAATTTGTCTTTCAAATATGTGTGCTCATGTTCTTTGCCCAAATATTTGAGTGCTGGGGTTTCAGTTTATTTCTTAACACGCACAGAAGTTTTGAATGTATTAACTGGGTTTTGACAAGTGGAGAAGTCAGGATAGGGCAGTAATATCAGGCTTGCTATAATTGCAAACTTTTGATAATGAAACATTATGAGCAGAAATATACTTACAGAATGCTTTAATATGAGTATGACAGGTACTTTAGCTGGATAAGTATCGATATGAGGATGCATTAAGAATTAAGATTTTAGATGTATTTGGAACCATAGTGCTTTTGAAATGCCAGATTAAAAAAACGGGGACTTCTTTCAATGATTGGTGAGAAAACACTAAAACTTCTTATCTGAGCTAATTCAGTGTTTTCATTTTTATTTTTATTTTTATTTTAACTCTGGCTATATATTAAAGCTCAAAATACCAAGGCTTGAGTCCCACTGTAAACCAATTAAATCAGAATCTTTACAGATGGAGACTTGCATTGGTAAACCAGGACTGAAAACAAATGCTTGGGCCAGGCATGGTGGCTCATGCCTGTAATCCCAGCATTTTGGGAGGTCAAGGTGGGTGGATTACCTGAGGTCAGGAGTTTGAGACCAGCCTGGCCAACATGGTGAAACCCTGTCTCTACTAAGAACACAAAAAGTTAGCCAGGCTTGGTGGCAGACACCTGTAATCCCAGCTACTCTGGAGGCTGAGGCAGGAGAATCACTTGAACCCAGGAGGTGGAGGTTGCAGTGAGCTGAGATCGCACCAATGAACTCCAGGCTGAGCAGCAACAGTGAAACTCTGTCTCAAAAAAATAAAAATAAAATAAAAAATAAAGAAAAAAAGAAAACAAATGCTTGGAGGGATATTGTAGATCAAACCAAATCGACCTAACTAATAGCAGTCAGAGGAAGGAAAGAGAAAGAGAGGAGGTGTGGAGGAGGATGAAAGGGAAGGGAAAGGAAGGGACAGAAAAGAACAGAGCAGAACAGAAACCAATGGAAAGGAAGCAGGAGAAACTGTGAGAAGGCGAGGCAGATTGGGAAGGGAGTAGCAAGGGCCTGGCTTAGCAGTGGAAGATAATGGAGGGAATGGATGCAAGAAGTCACACAATAGACAATATACTGATGTAGCCACAAGCTGAGAGAGATGAAGGTAGAAGCAAAATTTGAGGTTTCAGAGAAAGGAAATATACAAACGAGTAGTCACAAAGACTTTGTGAGGAGTTAATATGAAATCCATACAATGATTTTCAGGCCACAGTGAAAACTAAAATAATAATGGAAGCCAAGGAGAAGGACAACTATCTAAGATGACACATAGTTGTAGTACCTAGTACAATGTCTAAGACACAGAAGTGCTTAAAAAATATTTGTTTAAAAATAAAGGCAGAAAAGAGAAGTTGAGGACAGATAGAGTCCCCTTTCAGTGGGTAGAAGGAAGAAGGCATAGAACTGGGGAAAATAAATGATCAGAGGACACAAATGTATGTTTTAAGTGTCAAAAAGACTGTGGGGGATGGAGCGCTGGTGTGACAGAAATTGAGAGACAATTGCATTTCACTAGGACAGCAGCTCTACTTCGAAAGTGGGTTAAATGTTGGTAAGTGATTGAAGAAAATGTGAGGAATCTGGGTCAAGCAAAACGACACCGGGTAAAGAATGGAAGGAGAACTTAACGGCAGAACGGATGTCAGCATTTGCTATTTGTTTTGTTTTGGGGTAAATTCTTATTATTGCTATAGGATAGGTGAGATGTCGTTATATCTGTATCAAAGAGGTAGAAGTTACTGAATAGGGACAGGAAAAATGGAACCTAGGAAGGTGAAGTTTAATTGCTATAACAAGTCAGGAAGAGGTTTGAGGGAAGAGACCCCATTAGCAGAGGTGGCAGAGTGGTCACAAGAAAGAGGGCACACCCCCTCTTCTGATAGAGAAGAAAAGAAGGAGGATGGTTAAAAACACAGGGAAACATCAACACTAAAAGAAGAATAGCTGGGGATGGATAAGGTTAAACCTCTGGCTAAATTCAGAGGATGAGTTAGCTGAGAATTCTGGTAGTAGAAGAAAGTTTGAAAGGTACCCAGTGGCACTGAAAGAAAATCATGAATAAGCAAACTCCTTTCAGGCAATGGTGAAGACCAAATTAAGGTTAGATAGTACAAGGTCACAGGGCTTCCAGGTAGCAAGGTTTTAAAATATCTGCAGTGTTCAATACCTGGAACTTGAAATAAGAAAAATAATAGAAAAGGCAACCAGGTGCGCTAGTTATCTATAGCTATGTAATAAATCATCCATAAAACTTAGCAGCTCAAAATGTCATACTTATTGTCATGACTTAAGTGGCTCTGCTACTTCAGTGTCCTTCACAGTCTGCAATCAAGGTGTTGGCTGAGCTGGGGTCATCGCAAGCCTTCACTTGTGGAGGATATTTTATTTCCAAGCTCCTGTGAGTGTTTGCACGATTCAATTGCTCATGGGCTGTTAAACCAAAGTCCTCTCCTTGGCTAGATGTTGGCCAAAGAGTGCTCTCAGTTCCTTATTATGCAATGTCTCTAGCATGACACCTTGCATCATCAACATGTGCAACCCAGTAAGATGAGAGAGCTGGCTAGCAACACAGAAGTCAGTGCCTCTTCTTGTCATTAACTTACTGACTTGTTACCGAATCATAGAAGTGATTTTCCATCAAATTTTCCTAATTCTGTTGGTTAGAAGACGTCACTAGGTCCAGTCCACACTCAAAGGCAAAGGATTACACAAGGATGTGAATACAGAGAGGCATCAAAGGCAAAGGATTACACAAAGGTGTGGATACAGAGAGGCAGGATCACCAGGGCCATCTTAGTGGCTGCCTGTTAGATAACGATTGCAGCAGATATGAATTCAGTAATATTCTAAAAGATATCCAAGTTTATTTATTTAAATTATTGCTAATCTTTTTTAATTGCATTTTAGGTTTTTTGGTACATGTGAAGAACATGCAAAATGGTTGCATAGGTACCCACATGGCAGTTTGATTTGCTGCCTTCCTCTCCATCACCTATATCTGGCATTTCTCCCCACACTCTCTCTCCCCAACTCCCCACCCCACACTGTCCCTCCCCTATTTCCCCCCAACAGACCCCAGTATGTGATGCTCCTCTCCCTGTGTCCATGTGTTCTCATTGCTAACACCCGCCTATGAGTGAGAACACGCAGTGTTTGATTTTCTGCTCTGTGTCAGTTTGCTGAGAATGATGGTTTCCAGGTTCATCCATGTCCCTACAAAGCACACGAACATACCATCTCATGCCAGTTAGAATGGCGATCATTAAAAAACCTGGAGACAACAGATGCTGGAGAGGATGTGGAGAAATAGGAACACTTTCACACTGTTGGTGGGAGTGTAAATTAGTTTATTGTGGAAGACAGTGTGGCGATTCCTCAAGGACCTAGAAATAGAAATTCCATTTGACCCAGCAATCCCATTACTGGGTATATATCCAAAGGATTATAAATTGTTCTACTATAAGGACACATGCACACAAATGTTCATTGCGGCACTGTTTACAATAGCAAAGACCTGGAACCAACCCAAATGTCCATCGATGGAAATCTTTTTTTATGAAATTATACTCTCCTTAAGGCTTTTTAAAAAGTAACTCTATGGAGATTTAAAAAATTTATAGTCACATGCTGCATAACATTTCCATCAACAGTGGACCACATATACAATGGTGAGCCCATAAGATGATAAGGGAGCTGAAAAATTCCTATCACCTAGTAATGTTGTAGCCATCATAATATGTTAGTGCAATGCATTGCTCACATGTTTGTGGTGATGCTGGTGTAAACACACCTACTGTGCTGTTGGTCCTATAAAGGTATAGCTTATACTATTATATGCAGCACCTAATACTTGATAACAATAATAAATGACTATGTGACTGACTTATGTGTTTACTATATAATTCTTTTATCATTATTTTAGAGTGTACTTCTACTTATAAAAAAAAGTCAACTGTGAAACAGCCTCAGGCAAGGCCTTAAGGAGGTTTGCAGAAGAAAGTATTGTTATCACAGCAGATGACAGCTCCATGGGTGCTATTGTCCCTGAAGATCTTTCAGTGGGACAAGATGTGGAGGTGGAAGTCAGTGATACTGATGGTTCTGACCTTGGGTAGGTGTAGGCTAACATGTTTGTGTCTTGCTTTTCATCAAAAAACTTAAGAAGTAAAAAAATAAAATAAAAAGTTTTAAAAATAAAAACAATCTCATAGAATAAGGATATACAGAAAGAAAATATTTTTCTACATCTATAGAATGTGTTGTGTTTAAGCTAAATGTTACTTGAAAAATCAACAAGTTAAATTAAAAACTTATGAAGTAGAAAAAGTTACAGTAAGCTAAGATTAATGTATTATTGAAGAATAAAAATAATTATTTAGATTCTTAGTATAGTTTAAGTGTACAGTGCTTGCAAAGACTACAATAGTGTAGTGTAAAATGTCCTAGTCCTTCACATTCACTCACCACTCACCCACTGACTCACCCAGAGCAACTTCCAGTCCGGCAAGCTCTATTCATGTAAGTGCCCTATACAGATGTACTATTTTTTAACTTTTATATTCTATTTTTACTGTACCTTTTTATGTTTGATACATAAATACTGTTTGTTACAATGGCCTACAATATTCAGTGCAATAACACTCTGTACAGGTTTGTAGCCTGAGAACAACAGCAGTATCATATACCAAGTGGCATCAGGCTATACGATGTAGATTTGTGAGGCACACCCTGACGTTTGCAAAACAATGAAATCGCCCAATGAGGCATTTCTCAGGATGTGTTTCCTTTGTTAAGCAACACAAGACTATTTTTGAAAGTCAGCTGGTATAGGTACAAACATCAGGAAAAAGAGGAAACATGGGTAAATAGGAAGGAATGAAGAAAAGAAGAAAGAAAGGAAGAGAAAAGGGAAAAGAGATCATTTAAATGTTTGCTGCAGAGCTATTGTGGGTGAAGATGGGATTTGGAGTCTGTTGGTGCTGGTCCTATAAGACTCAAGTCGAGATTAAGTGAAGATGCAGGAGGTGGTGGATGTGAGAGTTCTTGGGTGTCATCTTGGTGATCAGGATGAATGCTGAGGCCATGGACTAAAACAACAGCAGGTGTAGGGGAGCTGCCTGTCTCAAGCACTGGGCTAAATGCTTCACACAGCAGTCATGATGACAGTAATAATGGCACTCATCAACTATGTGATCAGCTTGTTTTAGGAAATACAGATATAATTCAATCCTCAAAAATAACTCTTTAATATTATGTTCATTACAAAAATGTGGAAATTAAAGATTTGAAAGTTGAAGTGGCCCACTCAAGGTCACAAAGCTAGAGAGTAGCACAATAATGATGGTAATCTGGATCTTGGTGTTATAAAACCCATGAATACTTTCAATTACCTTGCTGTGAAGCCCCAATTGTTGAAAATAGGGTGGGAAGGAATCAGGAGTGTAGACCTAGGAGCCAAAGTATAAATTTAAAAAGAGAGCATATAGAGAGATGACAGCATTTTGGAAGACAGAGAAAAAATTCAGGTGGCCTGATAAAAATGGTATAAAGTTTTTCAAAATGAGAGAGAGAGAGAAGTAGTGAATAGGAATAACAGAAGCATGGTGTCATTTTGTTCATCTAGTGGTTGTGTTTAGCCTAATTTTAGCAGTTTAGGAAGAATGGAGAAATAAAAGTTTTCATAGGGAGAGAGGGAAAAATATATCTCATGGGCCACAGTAAAATAGAGGTGAGTTATGAGCATTGTAACACCTGAGTGTTATAATGTTTTGGAATGTCCCTTTTGTGAAGACTTTGATGATGATAATTTAATCATAGATTAGTGAGGTCCTCAAGAGTTTTTCTTTGAGAAACTTGATATATATTGGTGAAATTAAAGAAGAAGATGGAAAAGCATTAGTCTTTCCTTTCATAATGCTTATAGTCTAAAGACTGGGGTGACCCTTTAATTTATTGTCTAAACCTGGACATTTTAGAGTGAAAGAGAGCACCTTTAATAATTTGCTGGGATAGCAGACATAGAATAGAACTATTCCAAACAGACTATAATTTATGCTCATCCTATGAATGGAGATTATAGACAATAAATTAGTAAAGGAACAAATACATATGCAATTATAAGTTTATGAGTCCTTTAAAGGAAACAAAATTTATTTGAATAGGAAGATCACAGAAGGACTCTTTGTGGAGGTGATTAAGCTAATACCTGAAGGGCAAAAACCAAAGATTCATGTGAAGAGGAAATAGCAGGGTAGTTTAATAAACCCTAAACTGAGATAGGGCAGGTAGTCCAAGGTCTAAATGGGGTGCCGTTTTGCTAAAGCACCCCTGCAAGAAGAATGGCAAGAGAGGAGGCTAGAAAAAGAACTCAGTGAGCAGGTCATGCAGAATTTAATTCTAAATGTAATAGGAAGCTATTGAAGGTGTTTAAGTAGCCCGATGAGATTATCCAATTTATGTTAAAAATGTGGATTTTTATGGTTGTTATGTGAAAAGTATTCCACAGAAGGGGAAGAATGGCAATGAAGATTGAGATGAACAGAGTCTACATGTCATCTGGAGGTAAAATGGTAAGACCTGTGGATGGCTAAAGGCAGGGACTGATGGAGAAAGGAAGCAAAAATGCCTTCTAGTTTCCTGGAATGTGCCAATGAATGGATAGCAGTGGCCATGTCTGAGATGAAGAAGTCTTTCAAATAGGAAGCCATCCAAGTAGTAACAACGAGTTACTGATTTCAAGTTTAAGAACTAACTTGACCAGTCACCATGCACTTTGGGAGACCGGGCAGGCAGATCACCTGAAGTCAGGAGTTCAAGACCAGCCTGGCCAACACGGTGAAATCCCGTCTCTATTAAAAATACAAAAATTAGCTAGACGCGGTGGTACGTGCCTGTGATCCCAGCTACTCAGGAGGCTGAGGCAGGAGAATTTCTTGAAGCTAGGAGGTTGCAGTGAGCCAAGATCACGCCACTGGACTACGGCCTGGGTGACAGAGAAGGACTCTGTCTCAAAACCACAACAACAACAAAAAATTAACTCAATTTCTCTCCACCAGTGTGAAAGCAGGAGCTCAAACTCCCACATTATCAGTTAGAGTTCTTTGGTTGAAAGCAACGGAAATGGACTCAGGATAGTTTAGGCAAAGGCAAAGCATGGGAAAGATAATGGGGACTGACAGAAGCAAGGGGAAACTGAAGACCCAGGTTTGGATGCAGGCAGAAGCCAAGGCACTTGTAAAGGCAGAAACCACAACAGATTAGAAGCTACCTCTGTAATGAATTGGAATGACAACGTTTATCAATATATATATTTTTTTTCTTTTGAGGCGGAGTCTTGCTCTGTCACCAGGCTGGGGAGTGCAGTGGTGTGATCTCAGCTCACTACAACCTCCATCTATCGGGTTCAAGTGATTCTCCTACCTCAGTCCTCTGAGTAGCAGGGATTACAGACGCATGCCACTAAACCCAGCTAATTTTTGTATTGTTAGTAGAGACAGGGTTTCACCATGTTGGTCAGGCTGGCCTTGAACTCCTGACCTTGTGATCCACCCGCCTTGGCCTCCCAAAGTGCTGGGATTACAGGCGTGAGCCACTGCACCTGGCCAACCATTATCAATCTTTTAAAATCTCTGCTTAAGAAATTGAGTTCAACATGATAGTCTCCAACCGGCTTCATTTGTGTTGTGTGTCATCTTTTCACCAGACTGTAACCATGAGAAGAAAGTTAATTTCTCATATGAAGTACAAAGAATGGTCATTGAGTAACCCAAGCCAACATCTGACCTGTTCTGATCAATATCTGACCAAAACAAGAGGCTGTTGGAAGCAGACATGAAACTGAAATTGCCAACGGTCCAGCAGCAATCATGAATCTACCCAACAACCTGGGAAAATATGAGATGGAAAGGGGGTTGGGGATCAGACTCCCTCCAAATTTTACTCAGAGGGTACAATACAGGACAATAATAATGCTTTCCTGAGTGTAAAGGGGTCATTTTCCACAAACCACTTTATGGGGATAGAAAAATATCATAAATACTAGCATTTTGTATAAGACATCTAATTTTGAGTCTACATTTGATGATAATCCAGGGGAATTATTGAACCTGGGTTCTCTTCACTATGTTGGGCTGATTTAGCTAATGATCAGTTAATGAGTTGTTAATCACTTATTCAAATTGGGAGGGTTGGGTGATTGAACAGGTGCTGAACCTGGAGGAAGAGTCTACTGCAATGATACCTCCCAATTTCTACTTCTCTGAGAGAAAACTCTTCCTTTCTTGAACTCCTTTTTTTTCTTCCACTTTCTAGCCGAATCTTGGGCAAAATTTTCATCTGATGTGTCCTGAAATGCTGGTGGCCAGTCTACTAGCTTTGAATGTTGCGGGTTGGTTGCTGATACAGATAGTAATTACAGTACAGCAGCAGTTTGGCTGTTTCAACAGAAAGCCATATAACTTCAGAAAAGCAATTATTACTGTATCAATACATCTTCTGGCACCAACAAACTGTAAAACTCTAAACAATTGTATGAAATTATATGGTATATGAAAATATGTTCACAGGTACTATCTCATTTGATCAAATACAATGATCTCATGAGATGAGGAGATAAGGAATTATTTTTCAGATGATGCAATGGAGGATTAGAGTAGTTAAGAAATTTTGCCCAGGTCCCTTAACTTGAAAGTAACAGAACTAGATTTCAATCCAGGTGTTAATGACTCCAAGTTCAGTGTACTCTGTGTGGGCTATGTTGTCTCTCGTAGAACTGAAGTCAACATTTTAAAAGATAAGGAACTGATGTAATTTATTTCACTCATGAACCATATAAATGTTGCTTCTAAATCAGTGTTCATTAAATTCTGGACAGGAGAACACCTCCTTCAGAAATACATAGGATGTTGGTTAACCTGCAATTGCAACAAAAACAAAAACTGACAAGTGGGACCTAATTAAACTAAAGAGCTTCTGCACAGCAAAAGAAACTATCAACAGAGTAAACAGACAACCTACAGAATGAGAGAAAATATTCACAAACTATGCATCTGACAGAGTTCTTTTTTTAAATTGTACTTTAAGTTCTGGGGTACATGTGCAGATCTTGCAGGATCGTTGCATAGATACACACATGCCACGGTGGTTTGCTGCCTTCATCCCCTCGTCACCTACATCAGGCATTTCTCCCCATGTTATCCCTTCCCAACCTCCCCACACCCCACTGTCCCTCCTGTAGCCCCCCACCCCACAACAGACCCCAATGTGTGACGTTCTCCTCCCTTTGTCCGCATGTTCTCATTGTTCAACACCTGTCTATGAGTGAGAACATGCAGTGTTTGGTTTTCTGTTCTTGTGTCAGCTTGCTGAGAATGATGGTTTCCAGATTCATCCATGTTCCTGCAAAGGATATGAACTCATCCTTTTTTATGGCTGAATAGTATTCCATGGTGTATCTGTGCCACATTTGCCTTGTCCAGTCTATCATCAATGGGCATTTGGGTTGGTTCCAGGTCTTTAGTATTGTAAACAGTGTCGCAATGAACATATGTGTGCATGTGTCTTTATAACTGAATAATTTATAATCCTTTGGGTATATACCCAGTAATGGGATTGCTGGGTCAAATGGAATTTCTATTTCTAGATCTTTGAGGAATTGCTGCGCTGTCTTCCACAATGGTTGCACTAATTTACACTCCCACCAACAGTGTAAAAGTGTTCATATTTCACCACATCCTCTCCAGCACCTGTTGTCTCCAGATTTTTTAATGATCTCCATTTTAACTGGCATGAAATGGTATCTCAATGTGGTTTTGATTTGCATTTCTTTAATTACCAGTGATGATGAGCATTTTTTAATATGTTTGTTGGCTTCATACGTGCCTTCTTTTGAAATGTGTCTGTTCATATCTTTCCACTACTATTGAATGGATTTGGTTTTTTTCTTGTAAATCTGCTTTAGTTCTTTGTAGATTCTGGATATTAGCCCTTTGCCAGATAGATAGATTGCAAAATTTTTTTCCCATTCTGTTGGTTGCTGGTTCACTCTAATGATTGTTTCTTTTGCTGTGCAGAAACTCTTAAGTTTAATTAGATCTCATTTGTCTATTTTGGCTTTTGCTGCCATTGCTTTTGGTGTTTTAGTGGTGAAGTCCTTGCCTATGCCTATGTCCTGAATGGTATTGCCTGGGTTTTTCTCTAGGGTTTTTAGGGTGTTAGGTCTTATGTTTAAATCTTTATTCCACCTGGAGTTAATATTAGTGTAAGGTGTAAGGAAGTGGTCCAGTTTCAACTTTCTGCATATGGTTAGCCAGTTTCCCCAATCCAATTTATGAAACAGGAAATTCTTTTTCCATTGCTTCTTTTTTTCAGGTTCATCCAAGATCAAATGGTTGTAGATGTGTGGCATTACTTCCAAGGCCTCTGTTCCATTCCATTGGTCCATATCTTTGTTTTGGTACCAGTACCATGCTGTTTTGATTACTGTAGCCTTGCAGTATAGTTGAGATCAGATAGTGTGATACCTCTAGCTTTTTTTGTTGTTGTTTGTTTGTTTCTTTGTTTGCTTAGGATTGTCTTGGTTATGTGGGCTCTCTTTTGGTTACATATGAAGTTTAAGGTGGTTTTTTCCAGTTCTGTGAAAAAGGTAAATGGTAGCTTGATGGGGATTGCGTTGAATCTATAAATTATTTTTGGCAGTATGGCTGTTTTCACAATATTTATTCTTCCTAACCATGATCATGGAATGTTATTCCATCTGTTAGTATCCTCTCTTATTTCCTTGAGCAGTGGTTTGTAGTTCTCCTTGAAGAGGTCCTTTACATCCTTTGTTAGTTGTATTCCTAGGTATTTTATTCTCTTTGTAGCAATTGTTAATGGAAGTTCGCTCCTGATTTGGCTCTCTGTTTGTCTGTTATTGGTGTACAGGAATACTTGTGATTTCTGCACATTGATTTTGTATCCTGAAACTTTGCTGAAGTTGCTTATCAGCTTAAGGAGATTTTGGCCTGAGACAATGAGGTCTTCTAAATATACAATCATGTCATCTGCAAATAGAGACAATTTGACTTACTCTTTTCCTAATTGCATATCCTTTATTTCTTTTTCTTGCCTGATTGCTCTGGCTAGAACTTCCAATAGTATATTAAATTGGAATTATGAGAGGGCATCTTTGTCTAGTGCCAGTTTTTAAAGGGAATGCTTCCAGTTTCTGCCCATTCAGTATGATATTGGCTGTGGGTTTGTCATAAATAGCTTTTATTATTTTGAGATACATTCCATTGATAGCTAGTTCATTGAGAGTTTTTAGCATAAAGGGCTGTTGAATTTTGTTGAAGACCATCTCTGCATCTATTGAGATGATCATGTGGTTTTTGTCTTTGGTTCAGTTTATGTAATGGATTACATTTATAGATTTGTGTTGCATTCAGTTTGCCAGTATTTTATTTAAGATTTTTGCATCAATGTTCATCATGGATATTGTCCTGAAGTTTTCTTTTTTGGTTTTGTCTCTGTCAGATTTTGATATCAGGATGATGTTGGTCTCATAAAATTAGTTAGGGAGGATTCCCTCTTTTCGTATTGTTTGGAATAATTTCAGAAGGAGTGGTACCAGCCCATCTTTGTACATCTGGTAGAATTGAGCTGTAAACCCATCTGGACCTGGACTTTTTTTTTTTTGGTTGGTAAGCTATTAGTTGCTGCCTCAACTTCAGACCTTGTTATTGATCTATTCAGGGATTCAAATTCTTCCTGGTTTAGTCTTGGGAGGGTGTAAGTGTCCAGGAATTTATCCATTTCCTCCAGATTTACTGGTTTATGTACATAGAGTTTTTTTTAGTAATCTCTGATGTTAGTTTGTATTTCTGTGGAATCGATGGTGATATCCCCTTTGTCATTTTTTATTACATCTATTCAATTCTTCTCTCTTTTCTTTTTTATTAGTCTGGCTAGTGGTTTGTTTATTTTGTTGATCTTTTCAGAAAACCAGCTCCTGGATTTACTGATTTAAGGGTTTTTTGTGTCTCTATCTCCTTAAGTTCTGCTCTGATCTAAGTTATTTCTTGTCTTTTGATACCTTTTGAATTTTTTTGATCTTGCTTCTCTAGCTCTTTCAATTTTGACAATAGGGTGTCAATTTTAGATATTTCCACTCTTCTTATGTGGGCATTTATTGCTATAAATTTCCCTCTAGACACTGCTTTAAATGTGTCCCAGAAATTTTTGTACGTTGTGTCATTGTTCTCATTGGTTTTTAAGAATATCTTTATTTCTGCCTTCTGTTTATTGTTTGTTCAGTCGTCATTCAGAAACAAGTTGTTTAGTTTCCATGTAATTTTGCAGTTTTGAGTGAGTTTCTTAATGTTAAGTTCTAATTTGATTACACTGTGGTCTGAGAGACTGTTATGATTTCCATTCTTTTGCATTTGCTGAGGAGTGATTTACTTCCAATTATGTGGTCAATTTTAGAGTAAGTGTGATGTGGTGCTGAGAAGAATGTATATTCTGTGGATTTGAGTGGAGAGTTCTGTAGATGTCTTTTAGGTCTGCTTGGTCCAGATCTGTGTTCAAGTCCTGGATATCCTGGTTGATTTTCTGTCTTGCTGATCTGTCTAATAGTGGAGTGTTAAATTTCCCACTACTATTGTGTGGGAATCTAAGTCTCTTTGTATGTCAATAAGAACTTGCTTTATGTATCTGGGTGCTCCTGTATTGGGTGCATATATATTTAGGATAGTTAGGTCTTCTGGTTGCATTGATCCTTTTACCATTATGTAATGACCTTCTTTGTCTCTTTTGATCTTTGTTGGTTTAAAGTCTGTTTTATCAGAGACTAAGATTGTAACCCCTGCTTTTTTTTTTCTTCCTCTCCATTTACTTTGTAAATCTTCTTCCATCCCTTCATTTTGAGTCCTCATGTGTCTTTGCATGTGAGATGGGTCTCCTGAATATAGCATACCAATCATCTTGAATTTTTATCCAGTTTGCCAGTCTGTGTCTTTTAATAGGGGGAATTATGCGGTTTACATTTAACATTAATATTGTTATGTGTGAATTTGATCCTGCTATTTGTTATTGGCTAGTTGTTTTGCCCATTCATTGATGCAGTTTCTTCATTGCATGGTTGATCTTTACCATTTGGTATGTTTTTGCAGTGGTGGGTACTGGTTGTTCCTTTCCATGTTTAGTGCTTCCTTCAGGAGCTCCTGTAAGGTGGGTTTGGTGGTCATGAAATCTCTCAGTAATTGCTTGTCTGTAAAGGATTTTATTTCTCCTTCACTTATGAAGGTTAGTTTGGCTGGATATGAAATTCTGGATTGAAAGTTATTTTCTTTAATGATGTTGAATATTGGCCCCCACTCTCCTCTCACTTTTATGGTTTTTGCCAAGAGATCCCCTGTGATTCTGATGGGCTTCCCTTTGTGGGTGACCTGACCTTTCTCTCTGACTGACCTTAGCATTTTTTCCTTCATTTCAACCCTGGTGAATCTGACAGTTATGTACATTGGAGTTGCTGCTCTTAAGGAATATCTTTACAGTGTTCTCTGTATTTGAATGTTGCTAGGTTGGGGACGTTCTCCTGAGTAATATCCTGAAGAATGTTTTCCAGCTTAGATTCTTCCTCCCTATCATATTCAGGTACACTGATCAAGCATAGACTAGCTTTTATCACATAATCCCATATTTATTGGAGGCTTTGTTCATTTCTTTTCGCTCTTTTTTCTCTAAGCCCGCCTTCTCTTTTTATTTCATTGGGCTTATCTTCAATTTCTGATAACCTTTCTTCTTCTCCTTTTCAATTCAGTTATTGAAACTTGTGTATGCTTTGCAAAGTTCTCCTTCTGTGCTTTTCAGCTCCATCAAGTCATTTGTCCTCTCCAAGCTGGTTATTCTAGTTAGCATTTCACCTAACCTTTTTTCAAGGTTTCCAGTTTCTTTGCATTGGGTTAGAACATGTTCCTGTAGCTCAGAGTTTGTTATTACCCACCTTCTGAAGCCTGTGTCTGTCAATTCATCAAACTCATCTCCATCCTGTTTTGTTCCCTTGCTGGTGAGGAGTTGTGATCCCTTGGAGGAGGACAGACATTCTGGTCTTTGACGATTTCATCTTTTTTGCTCTGGTTTATTTCCAACTTCATGGATTTATCTACCTTTGATCTTTGAAGTTGGTGATTTTGGATGGGGTCTCTGAGTGGACGTCCTTTCTGTTGATGTTGAAGCTATTTCTTTTTGTTCTTTAGTTTTCCTTCTAACAGTCAGGCCTCTGCTCCAGATCTTGCTTGCTGGGAATCACCCACAGGGACTGCAGAACAGCAAGGATTGCCACCCGATCTTTCCTCTGGTAGCTTTGCCCCAGAAGGGTACCCACCAAGTGTCAGCTAGAGCTCTTCTGTATGAGGCAAATTTTTGGTTATACAGGGGTCAGGGAGCCACTTGAGGAGACAGTTTATCCTTTGTCTGCCTGCAGAGGTGCTGCTCAGCTGCCACAGGCTTAAGCAGCTGCTGTGGAAGATTCCTCTGGCTTTTGTTTACACAGGTAAGATTAGAACTGCCTAAGCAATGGTGAATGCCTTTCCCCCCATGGAGCTCAATCATCCTGGGTTGACCTCAAACTGATGTGCTGGCTGCGAAACTCTCAAGTGAGAGAGCTGCGAAACTCTCAAGTGAGAGAGCTCTAGGGGCTGGAAACTGTCAAGCCATATTACCTGTCTCCCTGCTTTCAGCTCCTCCTCTTTCTGGGGAGCAGGAAGCTCCGTCCCGCAGGCAATGTCAGTGCTAGTCAAAACGTCTGCCCAAATCTTTGCCAACAACCTGCAGCTCCAGCCAGAGCTGATGCTCAGATCTGTGCTGGTAACTCGCTTTTCAGCCCGGTGGGGATCTCCTGGTCTGCGGGTTGCAAGGTACATGGGAGATGTGCAGTATCTGAACTAGAGTGCTGGAGGAGAAAAGGCCCCGATCTTCTGGCCAGTTCCACTTCCCTGGTGAGGCAGTGCCTTGCCTTGCCTCAGTTTGCCCTCCTTGGGCTACACCCACTGTCCAACGAGTCCCATTGAAATGAACCTGGTACTTTGGCTGGAAATGTGGAAATCACTCACCTGCTGTGTCACTCTCTCTGGGAACTGCCCTCCAGAGCTTTTCTTATTCAGCCATCTTGGAGCAGTCCCCCACAGAGTTCTAATATACAGAATAATAAGGAACCTAAACAATTCAACAAGCAAAAAACAACTCGTTAAAAAATGGGCAAAGGACACAGACACTTCTCCAAAGAAGACATACACACAGCAAACGAGCATATGAAAAATGCTCATCATCACTAATCATCAGAGAAATGAAAATCAAAACTGCAATGAGATACCATCTCACACCAGTCAGAATGACGATTATTAAAAAGTCTAAAAGTAATAGATGATGGTGAGGCTCCAGAGAAAAAGGATAGCTGATACACTGTTAGTAGGAGTGCAAATTAGTTCAGCCAATGTGGAAAGCAGTTTGAAGATTTCTCAAAGAAGTTAAAACAGAGCTACTGTTAAACCCAGCAATCCCATTACTGGCTATATATCCAAAAAAAAAAAGAAAGAAAGAAATCATTATATCAGAAAGACAATGCATGAGTATGTTTATGGCTGCACTATTCACAATAGCAAAGACATGGAATCAACCAAGGTGTGCATCAGTGGTGGATTGGATTTAAAAAAAAATTGTGCTCTGTATACACCATGGACTACCATGAAGCCATAAAACAGAATAAAATAATGTCTTTTGCAGCAATGTGGATGCAGCTGGAGGCAATTATCCTAAGTGAATTAATGCAGGAACAGAAAACAAAACATCATATGTTCTCATTTATAAGTGGGAGCTAAACATGGAGTTCACGTGGTCATAAACATGGAAATGAGAGACACTGTGGACCACTAAAATGATAGAGGAAACGGAGTCAAAAACTGCCTATTGTGTACTATGTTCATTACCTAGGTCCAATATACCCATGTAACAATTCTATGCAGGAACCTCCTATATCTAAAATAAAGAATGAAAATTTTTAATACAGATTCCTGAGCTTCATCCTGAGCTACCAAATCAGAATCTCTGTCAGTAGGTTCCATGAATTTGTATTTTATACAATCCCCAAGCAGTATTTATAGACACTAAAGTTTGGGAATTTTAGTCTGTCACTGATTTGCCTTACCTAACTATGACCAACACATTTAATAAGATTAATGACCTAAACTCTCTGCCTAGAGTATATTAGAAGCAAAACATTAGAAGATGAAAAGGGAAAGAAAAGAAAAAGCTCTTTGAAGCTAGCACATATATCAAGAGTGATGATATCTGACAAACTGCTATTGAGAAATAGGAAAGAAACACTAAAAAATAGATGTAGACCCATATTTACCACAGCAGAACAAATCATGGAAATTAATTATGCCCATCCTGAGTCACAAAAAAAGTTTAAATTTTATTCAGTGCCCTTTTTCTGTTAATACCAGGAAAGGTATTGTAAATTTTTAAAAGATGTTGTAAAACAACTACAGATTAAAACTTATGTTGGCACTTGTGTAGATAATTCCTATGTTTGATAGCTCCTTCAAGTTTTCTTTTCTTTTCTTTTGAACATTTGACTATAAGTTAAAATACCAAGGTTCTAACCTCACCCCTGATGACAAAGGATTTTGTAAACATGGGCAAGTTTTTTTAATCTCAATTTTCTCACAACTGTGAAATGACAGAAGTTGTGAGGATGAAGTGAAATAATGAATGTGAGCCTTGTGCATATGGAAAAGCTCTGTATGAGTGTGAGGTGTAATTATCGTCTGAACATTTATGTATGACACTTTGTCTCTGATCATTCTGGATTAATAAGGCATCATTGTGTTCTGTTTACCAGCTGGTATATGAATGTAGAATGATCTATTAAATAAATATTGTTATGAGTCCCATGAAACAATTCACCCAAATATTCATGTTCCTGACCTCTGTTCCCAGTTGAAATTAGTGACCTGGGACTAAAACTCCTTCACTAACAAGTTTTCTCATTTTCAGGATGGGGTTACAAGTTCTTGCTAAGTGTCTATCAAAAGCATGTCACAAGGACTCTGGAGAATGTCTTGGAAAACTGAATTATTTGGTTATTCCTATTTTCAGATGTAAAAATAGTATTATAAAGCATAAAAAATTATTTTCATTTAAGGAGCTGGTCATCAGAGTTGGTAAGTTACCCCAGACTACTTGTATAATTACATTTTTAAACTAAACATTAAAATTCTAAAACAAATAATTCCATTGACAAGTTCTATAGAAGACTTCCAGTGCTGGGTTAAATTGAGGGAATGATAAGACTGTGTGGTTGCTATTGTTTTGGTCACTTGCTTTACTCTTGTTTTTTGGTGTATTTTTCTTTTCCTGATTTAATTATTTTTCAAATCATTTGCCTGAAAGAATCTAACTAAGGCAGAGTGTTTAAAAAGATGAGCAATATTTTTTAATCTTTTATTTTTCTGCTGAACCCTAAAGTTTCTCATTTTCTAGAGAAATAAAAAGGATGCTTGAGGCCGACTACTCTTCAAGTTTTGTTTTAAAAAAAAAACAGAAAATATTTAAATTAAGGTGAAAATGGGTAAACCCGTCACTGCAATAATATATGCTTGTTTATTCCTTTTCTTAACTCCTTGTTGGCAATTGAAATTCAAAAGAACAAAAGATACACATTTTCTAGTAAGCAATTTGGGTTTACAAATGCTTGTCTGATATACATTTGCCAGATTTATTAAACTCGTGGTTTTAAGATACCAATTTGTTGCATTTTATATTTCCCCCAGGACCAGAAGAGAGAGATTATTTTATTCTTTAATCATATCATCCAACAGCACTCACATGAAACCATCTTGATAACGTCTTTAATACTATAAGTATTAATATTTTATTTCAGCCAAGGGATTAAAATTTGCCTTTAAATAATTTTTCAGGATCTTGATTCCCTTTAGACAAATAGGAACCAGAATTCCAAGTGGTTAATGAAGATCCCCAAACAATGTCACTTTAAAGTATGTAAGAGGGCTTGGATAAGGAACATTGTTTTTCCCGGTGTTCAAAAACTCTGCTAATCCCCATCCTTCAAAGATAAATGCATTCATTACATTAATCGGAGAAAGGAACATTGTAAAATAAATGAAAGTTATTAAAGAAAGGGAGATGGATGGCAATTGGACAACCGTTTGTTTTGCCACCACCAAATTCATTTCCAGAAAAAAACCCTTATCAATTTCTAGGGGATGGTTTGTTCTGTCAAGGTGGATGCAGTGTTAATGTTCTTTACAGCTCTCTCAGAGCCAGTGCAGTGACACCAATCTAAATAAGAGAGAAGGGAAGGCTTAATCACACTTGTCACTGACCAGTTATTAACATTTTCCAACAAGGGCATTAGAGGAAAAATTCTGAAAGGTCAATTTGTATTTCAAGAGTGGAGGCAAAAGAGAGAAAACTTTCATGAAAGCAATGTGCTTATGGCAAGAGCAAGTGTGTTAAGTCCACTTCAATTTGGCAAGCGTTTATTAAGAATCTTCTGTGTTACAGACATCTTCTAGGTCCTCTGTTATTCAAGGAGTTTATTGTCTGAGATAAAAAAAAATGTGAAGAAAAAAAAATAAATCCAACAAACATTTTTCAAAGCAATTTGAATAGACATATATACAAGATACAAAGGAGGGATTGATGATTTCTTCCTGGAAAACTAAAAGCAAGGAAAGGTTTGAGCTAGATGCTTGACTGTTGGAGAGAAAATGTCTGACAGAAGAGAGGAAAAGGAAGCTCCAGGCAGAGAACACACCTGGGCAAACACTCAGGGGTTAAGAAGTAACATGGTAAATTCTGGAATATATGGTCTTATATTGAAAATGCATAACATTCCTGATGGAAGGAAAGAAGTGATTTGGGAAAAAAGGCATGCTATTAAGCAGAACCTTATGTTGGGAAGGCACTAGTAGGTATTTTGAAGAACAGTTGTATGATCAAACTGACTTACATAAAGATTATTCAAAAAGTTTTGTAGAGAATGAGTTAAAAGGGATCAAGATGAAGACCTGAAGGCTGATTGGGAGAATAGGGTAGGATATGCAAATGAGAGTACTAGAGGTGATAAAGTAGTAGAGGTGAAATCAAGGGTAGAAATAATGATAAATGTTGAGTGTATTTTTTAATAGTATCTGGATTTTGACATTGTTTTGACATAGGATGCCTGGCTTATTGGATGTAAACAGATTGGATGTAAACAGCCTACCTATTTCCAATTGACCCTTGAATCAAAATCTACTCTACTGTGTCATCATCACATAATACTGTGTAATCCCTTACTCTTTTCTCGGGCTCCCGTTTACAAACCATTCTGCTGTACCCTCTGAAACTGTTAATACTGCTGTGTGTGTGTGTGTGTGTGTGTGTGTGTGTGCACGCCACATACTATCTTCTTGTCTTAGTTGGCACTTCATCTCCCTTGAGGCCCCTTTCTATGATAAATGATTATTTTCTCACATCTATTTTAACTCTATATAAAGAAGTACAGATGCTGTCCTTCTGAATCCCAGTGGCATCCTATTGCTCCCCTATTAAAATTAAATTGTCTCCTTTGAAATTTCTACACTATTCTCTAAATATTACCTATTGGCCTCCAATGTATTTCTCTTCAATCATCAAGTAGTCTGCCCCATACACTTTTAATCATTAAATACTCCATCCCATTCTCTTTATAGTCAACCCAAGCTCTGCCACAATTCTTGCATCAACTCCCATTACCTCAAATTCCCCAAGAATGATTTATTGAGCACTTTAGGTCATTTCTTTAGCCTCATAATCTACAAATGATCCTCTCTAATCCATTCAAGTTTATTCCTTGGACTTGGTCATATGGTAGACTTCTCCACATTCAAAAATCAATCCCTAAGTCAAGCATCCACTTCTCTAATCAAAACTTTTTTCGGGGCCAGGTGCGGTGGCTCACGCCTGTAATCCCAGCACTTTGGGAGGCCGAGGCGGGGGGATCACGAGGTCAAGAGATCGAGACCAGCCTGCTCAACATGGTGAAACACCATCTCTACTAAAAATACAAAAAAAACAGCTGGGCATGGTGGCGCGTGCCTGTAATCCCAGCTACTCAGGAGGCTGAGGCAGGAGGATTGCCTGAACCCAGGAGGCAGAGGCTAAGGTGAGCCGAGATCGCGCCATTGCACTCCAGCCTGGGTAACAAGAGCGAAACTCTGTCTCAAAAAAAAAACAAACAAACAAAAAAACACCTTTTTTTTTTCCATTTTGCTTATTAAATTACTCCTACTTCAACCTTATAGTCATCTATATTCCACTCTTTGCTTATTATCTTAGGGCTCCAGAATCTGTCATTTAAATAACACTATTTTCCTCAATGTTTTGCCTCTTGTCTCTTTCAAACCCCTAACACTGAAAAACCCCAAGCAAATGTGTTCTCCATTGCTGCACTTGAGTTGCTGAGCACAGACAGAAAAAAAAAAAAAAAAAACCCAAAATAAAACCTTTTTTCTTCAAACTAAGATGAATTCTCAACAAGACTTTTGTTTCTCTACTCAACTCTTTCTCTCACTCTCCAAGTTTCCACCCCTGTTTGAAACAGAAAACAGAAGCTATCAGATAGGAACCTTTTCATGTTTTCATTCTCAGACATAATAATCTTCCATTCTCTAAACCCTTCCTTTTTTCTTCTTCTGTTACAGGAGAAAGCTTGTCCAAGCCCCTGCAACATTTTGCTTTCAATTCCATCTCTTCTGACCATCTGAAAAAAAACTAGCCCTATTTTTAACCCTTCTTTCTGCAACAGTTAAGATCTCCTCAAATTCTGCCACCAACTTTTAATTAAGTTGAATTTACCCCAGTGTAAACAACAAATTGGAAACAAAACACAATAACACCCTGTCTTGTCCTCAAGTTTATCTTCAGCTAAAGTGCTGCCTTTATCCTCCTCTTGAAAAGGATATCAAAGAGATGTTTATAATCCCTATATATAATTTCTTCATGTCTCATCCAATCCTCAAGGCACTTCCATTTGACTATAATTCTAACAATTCTCCACTGAAACAGCTTGCACTAAGAAAACCAATGATCTTCAAGTTATTAAATCCAAAGAAGCGTGCTCAGTGCTCCTCTTAATTGATCACAGTTTAAAAACTGAAACTCCTTCTTTAACTTATGTGAAATCTGTGCTGCTTTTTCACCTACTCCTCTGGCTATTTGATTTCTTTTTCCTTGGCACATTGAGCTTACTCTTCCGGTACAGTAAATGTTAGAATTACCCAAGACTCAGTCATAGGCTGGCTTTTCCACTGAACAGTTTTTTGTGCCTCCAGACAAGGAGTCAGCCAACTTGTTTTGTAGAGAGCCAAATAGTGAATATTTTAGGCTTTGTGGGCCGTATAGTCTCTGTCACAACCACTCAAATCTACTGTTGTGGAATAAAAGCTGTCCCAGACAATATATACATTAATAGACATGGCTGTGTTCCAATGAAACTGTTTACAAAATCAAATAGCAAGCCCAGTTTGTCCCAGGGGATTTGCCAGACCCCATTCTAGATAATATCTTCCATATCCATGGCTTTAATGTCTACCTAGAGATGAATCAAAAATCATCCGTATCCATCCATGACTTCTCCCCTAAGTTTCAGACTGACAAGTGACATTTCCACTGGAACAAGTGAAAGGAACCACAAACTCAACCAAAGATCCTGTAACTGAAAAGAAAGCCCACAGTGCACTTTGCAATGGCCCACAAGGTCCTATATAATATGGATACCCACTCATTAATTTCAGACACGATTCCTACTATTCTCCCCCTCACTCACTCCACTCAATTCACATAGCCTTCTTGCCGTTGCCTGGACATAAACATATCAAGCAGGCTTTTGTTCCAGGGTCTTTGTATTGGGTTTTCCCTCAATCTGAATACTCTACTCGCAGATGTTCATTTCAGTAGCTAATTTACTTTCTTCAAGTCTTTGCTTAAACATTACTTTCTCCATGAAGACCTCTATAACTACACTATTTAACATTGTATCCTCCTCACTTTGATGTCCTCAATCCTTCTTATCCCTCTATGGTTCTATTTCCATTGCATCCACTTTACAGGACACTATATGATTTACTTATTTATGGTACTTAATTTGTATTGCCCACCTGCTCTCACAAGAATGTAAGCTCCAAGAGAGCAGTGATGGTTTGTCTATTGTTTTCATTGATATATCTCAAGAGCCTAGACAAATGTATGGTACCTGAGCTGACTTAATAAATATACTAAGGATGAATTCCTAAAGTATCTAAAGCCAAACTCACAGTGCTCCCACTTCCTATTCCCCATGTAACAAAAATAAAACAAATAAAAACAGAAACAAAACAACAAAAATCCTGGTCTTCTCCTAATGTTAGTCATTCTTGCCTTCACTTCCCATAGTCAGTCTTTCAAACATCATTTTCAATTTACCCTAAAAATTTTTGGGGGATTCATTCATGTCTTCTTTTTCTCTCCCTGAATTTTCATTTACTGCCCTGTCTAAGGAACCATCACCTCTCACTTGAATAATGAGATAGACTTCTAACTGGTCCTCACATTTACTTCAGTCTTTCTCCAAAGCCATTTGTATAATTTTTAATATACATTTTTTTATCTCTGTGTCCTCTCTATGCCATTCCTGCTTAAAAGTAACCTTCAGGAGAGGGCAGAGCAAGACGGCTGAATAGTAGCCTCCACGAATCATCCCTCCCTACTCAACAGAAACCAAATTTTAACAGCTAACTACATACAGAGTACAATAATAAGAACCAAAAACCAGGTACTAGTTTGGCCACACTGGAGTAGGGCACTAAGGGGACATTTGGGGTCCCTATATCTATGTAGACTCTTAGATGGCATTTCTGGACATGCCCTGGGCCAGAGAGGAGTCCACTGTCCTGAAGAGTGAGTCCCAGGCCTGCCAGCATTCACCACAAGCTGAGGGAAGAGTCCTGGAGATTTATGTGAACGTTGGTGGTGGCCCAGCAGAACTTCCCATGGGCCAGTGGTGGTGGCCACAAGGAGAGGTTCTTCTGCATGTGAAAAGGGGAGGGAAGGGCAGAGAAAACTTTGTCTTATGGTTTGAGGACCAACTTAGCTGCAATAGAATAGAACACTAGGTAGATTTCTAAGGTTTTTTATTTCAATCCCTAGCTCCCAGACATCATCTATGGACCCACCTGGGCCCTGAAGGAAGGAGCCCTAGGACCTTTAATGAACATAGGTGGTATCCAGGTAGTGGTTACCGTGGGTTCTGAGTGAGATCCACTGGTGTGCCCCCTTCAGGTCTGACCTAGCACAATCCCAGTGCTGGTGGTCACAGCAGTGCTTGCATCACTCCAGCGCCAGCTCCAGGCAGCACAGCACAGACAGAAAGTCTCCATTTTTTAGAAGAAAGTAAATAAAGAGAACAAGAGTCTCTGCCTGGTAATCCAGAGAATTTTTTTCTGGATTGTATCTTATCCAAGACCTTCAAGGTGGTAATTCTATGAGTCTATAAGAACTACAGTACTATTGGGCTTGGGTCTCAGGTCTCTTTGAATACCTGGAAAACCTTCCCAGATAAAACAGGAATGAACAAGTCCAGACTGTGAAGATTATAATAAATATAGTAACCTTAAAAGTCCAGACACAAGCAAACCTCCTCAAGCAGCAAAATTATCCAAGAAAACATGACCTCACCAAATGAACTAAATAACACTAGAAGCTAATCCTGGAGAGACAGAGATATGTCACCTTTCAGACAGAGAATTCAAATTAGCTGTGTTGAGAAAAGAAACTCAAATAAATTTAAGATAACACAGAGAAGGAATTCAGAATTTTATCAGATAAATTTAACAAAGAGATTGAAATAATTTAAAAGAATCAAAAAAAAATTCTGGAATCAAAATATGCAACTGAAATACTGAAGACTCTATTAGACTCCCTTAACAGGAGAATTAACCAGGCAGAAGATAGAATTAGTGAGCTTGAAGACATACTATTTAAAAATACGCAGAGAAGGCAAAAGAAAAAAAAGAATAAAAAAGAATGAAGCCCACATACATGATCTGAAAAATAGCTTCAAAAGGGAAAATCTAAGAGTTGTTGGCTTTAAAGAGGAGATAGAGAAACACATAGGGGTAGAAAGTTTATTTAAAGGGTAATATAAAAGGATTTCCCAAACCTAGAAGAATATTAATATTCAAGTACAAAAAGGTTTTATAACACCAAGAAGACTTAATCCAAAGAAGACTACCTCAAGGCATTTAAAAATCAAACTCCCAAAGGAAAAGGATAATGAAAAGATTAGAAAAACTGCAAAAGAAACAAATAACATACAAGAGTTCCAATATGTTTGGCAGCAGACTTTTCAGTACAAAACCTAAAAGCCAACAGAGAGTAGCAGGACATATTTTAAGTGCTGAAGGGAAAAAATTTCACACTAGAATAGTATATTTGGCAAGAATATCCTTTAAGCATGAAAAATAAATAGACTTTTTTAAACCAAAAAAAAAAAAAAAAAGCCGAGAAATTTTATCAACATCAGACGTGTCTTACAAAAAATGCTAAAGGAAGTTTTTCATTCCGGAAAAAAAAAAAAAGAAGTAAATGATCAATAAGAAATCATCTTGAAGGTATAAAACTCACTAGTAATAGTAAGCACACGGAAAAACACAGACCATTATAAATTTGTAATTGTGGTATATAAATTAATCTTAAGCAGAAAGATTAAGAGGTAAACTAAACAAAAATAATAACTTGAACAACTATTCAAGACATCGACAGCACAATACGACATAAAGAGAAAAAAAAACAAGTTAAAAAGTGAAGAAAGAAGTTAAAGTGTAAAGTTTTTATTCGTTTTCTTTTAGCTGGTTTGTTTGCTTTTGCAACCAGTGTTAAGTTGTCATCAGTTCAAAATAATGGCTATAAGATAGTATTTGCAATCTCATGATGACTTCAAATTGAAAAGCATGCAGTAAAAACAAAAAATAAAATTATACTGCCAGAAAAGAATCACCTTTACTCAAAGGAAGACAGGAAGGAAGAAAAGAAGGAAGAGAAGACAACAAAACAACCAGAAAATAAATAACAGACCGGCAAGAGTAAGTCCTTACTTGTCAATAATAGCATTGATGGCAAATGAAATAAATCTCCAATCAAAAGACATAGAGTGCTTGAGTGGATTAAAAACAAAATGTTGCCTACAAGAAACACATTTCACCTATAAAGGCTGAAATAAAAAGTTGGAAAAAGATATTCCACACCAATGGAAAATAAAAGGAACAGGAATAGTTATCATTATATCAGGCAGAATAGATTTTAAGACAAAAACTGTAAGAAGAAACAGGGAAGGGAATTTCATAATGAAGGAGTGTTCATTTTAGCAAGAAGATATAACAAGTATAAACACATATGCACCCAAAGCCAGAGCACACAGATAGATAATGCAAATATTATTCCAGCTAAAGAAAGAGATAGACTTCAATACAGTAATAGCTGGAGACTTCAATGTTTCACTCTTAGCATTGGACAGAACTTCCAGACAGAAAATCAACAAAGAAATATCAGACTTAATCTCCATTCTAGAACAAATTGACTCAATAGATATTTACAGAACATTTTACCCAACAGCTGCAGAATGCACATTCTTCTTCTCAGCACATGGGTCATTCTAAAGGACAAACTTTATGTTAGGTTACAAAACAGTCTTAAAACTTTCAAAAAATTGAAATAATATCAAGTGTCTTCTCTAACTGCAAAAGAACAAAATTAGAAATCAGTAACAAGAGGAATTTTGGAAGCTATGCAAACCCACAGAAATTAAACAATATGCTCCAGAATAGCCAGTGAGCCAATGAAAAAATTAAGAAGGAAATTGAAAAATGTCTTGAAACCAATGATAATGGAAACACAACATACCAAAACCTATGGGATACAGCAAAAGCAGTACTGAAAGAGAAAATTATAGCTATAAGTGCCTACATCAAAAAAGAAAAAGGGAAAAACTTCCAGTAAATCACCTAACAATGCATCTTAAAGAATTAGAAAAGAGCAAACCCAACTCAGAATTAGCAGAAAAAAAAAACATAATAAAGAACAAAGCAGAAACTATTGAAATTGAAATTAAAAAAAAATACAAAGCACAAAGAAACAAAAAGTTATTTTTTAAAAAAGCTAAACAAAATTGACAAACCTTTTGCTATATTAACTAAAGAGAGGGAGAGAGAGAGAGGATTCAAATAATATCAGAAGTGAAAAAGGAGAAATTACAACTGATACTGTAGAAATTCAAAAAATATTAGTGGCTACAATGAGTAACTATAGGTAAATAAATTGAAAAACCTGGAAGAAATGGACAAATTCCTAGATACATACAACTGTTCAAGATTGAATCAGGAAGACATTCAAAATCTGAATAGACCAATAACAGATAACAAGATCGAAGCCATAATAACCCAGTAAAAACAAAACAAACAAAATAGAAACAAAAACTGAAGACTTGATGGCTTCACTGCTGAATTCTACCAAACATTTAAAGAACTAATGCCAATCCTACTCAAACTATTTTGAAAAATAGAGAAGGAGGGGCTACTTCCCAACTCATTCTATAAGACCAGTATTACCCTGACAACAAAACCAGACAAGAAATATTATAAAAAGAAAACTACAAGCCAATAACTCTGATGAATACTGATCCAAAAATCCTCAACAAAATACTAGCAAATAGATTTCAACAACACATTAGAAAGATCATTCATCATGACAAGTGGGATTTACCTCTGAGATGCAAGAATAGCTCCAAATATGCAAGTCAGTCAACATGATATTACATCAACAGAATGAAGAATAAAAACCATATGATCATTTCAACTGATCATGAAAAAGCATTTGATAAAATTCGATACCTTTATGATAAAAACTCTAAAAAAACTCGATATAGAAGAAACATCATATCTCAATATAATAGAAGCCATATATGACATACCAATAGTTACTATCATACTGAATGGGGAAAAAAAATGAAAGCCTTTCCTCCATGACCTGGAACACGACAAGAATGCCCACTTTCACCATTGCTATTCGACATAGTACTGGAAGTTCTAGATAGAGCAATTGGACAAGAAGGAAAAGGCATGAAATTGGAAAGGAAGCACTCAAGTTATCCTTGTTCACAGATGATATGATCTTATATTTGGAAAAACCTAAAGACTCCACCAAAATCTTATTAGAATTGTTAAACAAATTTAGTTAAGTTGCAGGACACAAAATCAACATACAAACAAAAGTCAATAGTATTTCTGTATGCCAACTCTGAGCAATCTGAAAAGAAAATTTTAAAAGTAATCTCATTTACAATAGCCACAAAAAAATCAAATACCTAGGAATTAACAAATGAAGTGAAAGATCTCTGCAATAAAAACTATAAAACACTGATGAAAGAAATTGAAAAGGACACCAAAAAAATGGAAAGATATTCAGTGATAATAGAAGAATCAATATTGTTAAAATGTCCTTACTACCCAAAGAAAATGTATCTATAGATATAAACAATGTATCTATAGATAGAGATACATTGCAATGCTAAAGACATTCTTCATAGAAATAAAACAAATCCTAAAATTTATATAAAACGACAAAAGACCCAGAATAGCCAAAGCTATTCTGAGCAAAAAGATCAATACCAGAGGAATGAGAAGAATGACATTCCTGACTTCAAATTATACCTCAGAGCTATTGTAACCAAAACATCATGATACTGGAATGAAAACAGACACATAGACCAAGGGAACACAATAGAGAACTTAGAAACAAATCCACACACCTCAGTGAACTCATTGTCAACAAACGTGCAAGGGATATAAATTGAGGAAAATACAGTCTCTTCAACAAATGGTGCTGAGAATACTGTATATCCATATGCAGAAAAATGAAACTAGACGTCCATCTCTTGCCGTATACAAAAATTCAATCAAAATGGATTTAAGCCTTCAATCTAAGACCTCAAACTATAAAACTATTACATGAAAACACTGGAGAAACTCTCCAGGACATTAGACTGGGCAAAAATTTCTTGAGTACAGTCAATCAAAGCAAAAATAGACAAATGGGATTACTTCACATTCTTCTGCACAGCAAAGGAAATAATCAGCAAAGTAAAGAGACAACCCACAGAACGGGAGAACATATTTGCAAACTGACACTCTGACAAAAAAAATAATAACCAGAATATACAAGGAGCTCAAACAACTCTATCGGAAAAATTCTAATAATCTGATTTCAAAATGGGCAAAAGATCTGAGTTGACGTTTCTCAAAGAAGACATAAAAATAGGCATATGAAAAGGTGCTCAACATCATTAATCATCAGAGAAATGCAAATCAACACTACAACGGGATATGATATCACCCCAGTTAAAATGGGTTTTATTCAAAGGACAGGCATGAACAAGTACTGATGGATAGGAGAAAAGGGAACTCTTGTTGTTGGGAATGTAAATTAGTATAATCATCATGGAGAACACTTTGGTGCTTCCTTTAAAAACTAAAAATAGAGCTCCATATGATCTCACAATCTCACCCCTGGATATACCCAAAAGAAGAACATCAGTATATCAAAGGGATATCTGCACTCCTATGTTTGTTACAGTACGGTTCACAATAGCCAAGATTTGGAAGCAACCTATGTTTACCAACAGATGCGTGGATAAAGCATATATGATACATATACGCAATGGAGCACTATCTGGCCATAAAAAGAATGAGGTCCTGTCACTTGCAACAACATGGGAGGAACTGATGGTCACTATGTTATGTAAAGTAAAACAGGCACAGAAAGACAAACTGCATATTCTCACTGATTTATGGGAGCGAAAAATGAAAAGATTAAACTCATGGAGATAGACAATAGCAAGATAGTTACCAGAGGCTGGGGAGGGAAGTGGGGTGTGAGGTGAGGAGGCAGGGAAATGGGGCTGGTTAATGGGCACCAAATGTCATCTCAAAGAATGAATAAGACTTAATATTTGATTCTATAAAGTATGCCTATAGTCAATAATATTTAGATCGTGCATTTTAAAATACGTAAAAGAATGTAATTGGATTGTTTGTAACAAAAAGGCTAAATTATTGAGGGGATGGATACCCCCACTTACATTGATGTGATTATTACACATTTCATGTCTGTGTTAAAACATCTCATTTACCCTGTAAATATATATACCCACGAAAATAAATATAATTTTTATTTTAAAAAAAACAAGCCTTTATGTAAAGGCTAAAGTCCTCTTCTCTCCCTACCATTCCTGTCTTTTCTAGAACTCTCTCTATTCTTGCTACAGTTGGGCTTCTTTCTGTTTCTGTTCTTCACCAAGACCCCTCTCTCCCTACGGCCTTTGCACATACTATTCCTTCTGCTTGGAATGTAATTCACTTTGCCTAACTCCTACACTTCTCTTAGACCCAACTCAATAATCAGTTTCTTAATAAAACCTTCCTTGACTTTTATGTCAATTATCAACATAAAATGTTTTCACAGTGCACATTTATTTTTTTATTTCTGTAGGTTTGTGTGTCTCCTCCACAGAGGCAGCAAGCTCTATAGAGACAGAAGTGGCCTCTCTCTCTGTCTCTCTCACACACACACAGGCACACACACACTCACACACATGCACGCACACACACACACACACACACACCAGTGTAATCTAAGACATTCACATAGTGGTTGGCACATAGTGGGTTTTCATAATGTAAGGAAAAAAGGTGAGAAAAAACCCCAGGTTTTCCTTTTGAGTAGTGCGATCTCCAATTAAGTTAAGGAAAACGGAGAAGATAATGCACTTGAGTTATAATTTGTCAAGTTAGAGAAGCTCATCTTTTAGATGATTTATTAATTAGTTATGTAGGTACGGAACTTGGGACAATTCAAGTCCATGAATAGAGAATTTAGAATTCTCTTGGGATTTGATGAGCTTCCCTAAGAGTGAACTGGGTAATAAAGAAATCAGGAGATGGGATTCTTATGAATTTCCTCATTTATGACTGGCAAAAATAAATGCTTCAGCCAAAAGGACTGAAGAGAAGGGGTTAAAGGAAGACCACAGATGGCAAAGGGTGTCAGCAAGGGGACGATGAAAGGAAATTACATTAAGTTGGAAGATATAGTAATATTGCCAAATGCTACAAATAGGTGATTTTTAATAAAGCCTGAAAAGCGTAGAGAACATTTCATCAAAACTGTAAGACTAGAAGCCAGATTGCAGTAGGCTGAAAGTGAATGTAGGGAAGGAAGGGTTGGGGAGGGGAAGAGTTATGCACATACGCATTTTAAGGGGCTAGACTGAGAAAGAAAAAAGAGGAAGAAGCATGGTAGAATAAAAATAAGCATGAATTGGTTTAGTTTATTATACTATCCTTCCCAAGAGTATTTGCATTTTTAAAGAATGGTAAAAATAACACCAACCATCTTTGAAAATGTCATCGCTTCTCATATACTGTGTTAAGCATGCTGTCCTTACCCTTGAAGGGAAGTATTATTATCCCAGTTTTACAGACGAGGACACTAAGGGATTGGAAGGTTAGATAACTGTCTCTCAAATTACACAGCTAATAAATGATTCAACCCAAATCTGCCCAGCAACAATAACTACGTTTTGTTTTTTAACCCTTAAAACAAGTTTATCCAAATATCAGTTATCTACATGTTCCCTTCACTCCTTTGGCCTTAAACCCTCAACTGTCTTTATCAATATTTACTTAATTTTTTTTCAATAAATTTGCTTTTTCACTGTAGATTAGATTCATGTCCAAGGAGTTATCTGCATAAACAAAAACACATACCAATTGTACTTTGTTGAATATGAAATTTGTTAAACATATATTTAATAATCTTTAAACAAGTTTATATAGACATGAATGAACACATTATTATTATTATTATTATTATTATTATTTTGAGATAGAGCTTCACTCTTGTTACCCAGGCTAGAGTGCAATGGCACGATCTCAGCTCACCGCAGCCTCTGCCTCCTGGGTTCAAGCGATTCTCCTGCCTCAGCCTCCCAAGTAGCTGGGACTACAGGCACGCACCACCATGCCCAGCTAATTTTTGTATTTTTAGTAGAGACGGGGTTTCACCTTGTTGACCAGGATAGCCTCGATCTCTTGACCTCATGATCCCCCCGCCTCAGCTTCCCAAAGCTCTGGGATTATAGGCTTGAGCCACCATGCCCAGGCTTATTATTTTTATTATTTTTTATTTTTTGAGACAGAGTCTTGCTCTGTCACCAAGGTGGGAGTACAGTGGCACAATCTCCACGCACTGCTACCTCTGCCTCCCAGGTTCAAGCGAGTCTCCTGCCTCATCTCTAGAGTAGCTAGGATTACAGGCATGTGCCACCACGCCCACCTAATTTTTGTATTTTTAGTAGAGATGGGGTTTCACCATGTTGGTCAGGTTGGTCTCAAGCTCCTGACTTCGTGATCTTCCCTCCTCAGCCTCCCAAAGTGCTAGGATTATAGGCGTGAGCTACCGAGTCCAGCCTGGACACATATTATTAATATTTTCTTAAACAATTTAAGCCACATTTATAAATTTAGTGTGACTGATTCTTTTAGATGCTTTAAATACTTTAATAGCAAGTAAAATATACAAAAATATAGATATTATCTGTGTGTTCTGAAAAAAATCTCCATGCTTAGTCTAAAAACTATTCTAAAAGTTTAGCTCATTTTGTCATTATTTATGGACTTTTAAAATACTTACCTACCCTGTAGTTATTATGATACCTACCTAAGATTGTTAAACTTATTCAGGTATTTCTCCAAGTTTGAAGATTTTACCAGACAAAAAGAATAAATAATATCATTTGAGACCAGCCAGTATTACAAGACCTGGGTTATAAGTCAATGGTTTAGTCATCAGGATGCAACATGTAGTTGCGTTTTCCAAATATGACACAGCCTTGAGGCACCTGATGTCAGATTCAGCATCCTTCTTATGTCTTAACTTCATTAATTATGTCAATAAAGCCTGTGGACTCCACATCTTCTATTTAGCTTTGAGTCTTGTGCCACTTGGGACCTTTCCACAGAATGATAATCTCTTGCAGTCATTTACCTGGCATTGCTGACAGTCCTGCAACCATAATATATTTATCTGCCATCATAATATATTTACTCATTTTATTATCATTTTTGAAAGCAAATGAATACCTCACCAGCACTTTATTCTAGTTAGAGGTGCCAGTTGGAGGTTGTATGTCACAGATGATGTGAAATCTATTGCACATTTAGACTACTTTCAGAGGTATAGGGTGTTTGACTCATATGTTATCCTGAAACAAACTAAAATTTGGTAATAAGTTATAATTTTGCTTATCAGCCAGTAGACCCTTTTATAACTGATAGTTTACCAAGATTTGTATGATAAATTTTATAGATTAATTCTTAGTGAGTTCTTGGTATAGTTCCTAATTTCCCTAGGACTATCTGACTGACTTCAAGTTTCCTGTATTTACAAAATTCTATTTAAAAACATAAAAACAAGTACCTATCAGTGCCTTGCAATTACGTACTTAAAAGAACAAATAAATTACTCAAATATGATAGTATTTGTCAGCTAATTAAACAAGTAAAATTCAACTACTTTCTATTTTATTTTTCTTTTATATTAAACATTCTAGCTTCTCATAATATTTGTAATTAACCATGTTATTAATTCCTTTAATATCCAAATTACTATAACTTTTCCAGTAAAGTTTTTTAAGCCAGTTTTTTTATTACTGCCCTTGACCATCTTGAAAATACACCTGTTTTCTGTTAATAATAGTCTTTTCTAGAGCTATATTTCTTTTCATTTTTCTTGTCTCAAACTATTTTTCTGAAATTTCTGATCCTTCTTTAGTGGGGAACCTTAGAAACCAAAGCCTGTGTGCTAGGAGCAAACATAAATGTTGGTGACAGGCAAAGGCACTGTGGCTGATGCTGGTTCATTTTAGAGTCAGAACTAAAAGAGGTCATTCATTTCTTTCCTTTTTCTTCAATTTAACATAATAATTAATGTTCTCTATTTTAGTAACAGCTAGGATTTTCATTACTATTGAGTCTATTACATAGACAAATACTTTAAATTAATTTGCTTTTAAAATAAAACTTTATATTTGTACTGAAAACAACTACCAGGATTACTTGGAATATGTAAAAGAAAACACTAAAAATAAATGCAGTAATAGAGTTTAACAGTGCACCTTGTCACACACACACACACACACACACACACACACACACACACATACACACACACACACAGATACGATGTCCAGAATAGTGGTTTTGATGGCAGTGGTGGGCCATCTGCAGTGGCTGCTTCCATCACATTAGCTGCAGCATGTAGGTGCAGCCAGGGCTGCAAACTCCATGGAGCCAGTGGAAGCTGGGGACAAGTGGGAACCCCATCCCTTCCCAGTTGGAGTGGTAGCTCCCCAGGTGCCACAGCAGCTGCCCAAGCCACAGCTGTAGACCTGGGCAAATCTATGCACTCAGGGCCTGGAAGCAGGCCAGAGCCCCACCCTCCCAGGCACAGCTGCAGCTGTCCAAACAGTGGTTGCAGACCTGGGCCTCCTGCTCCATAAAGCAGACAGAAGCCAGTCATGGCTACAGCCACCCAAACCTCGGCTGCAGACCCAAGCCTCCCACTCCAGGGAGCAGGCAGGAGCCCTGTCCCGCCAGTGCAGCTGCAGCCACCCAAACCACAGCTGTGGACCCAGGAATCCCTGCACTATTGGGGCCCAGGAAGTGCCCCACCCTCAAAGGCTCAGAAGTTCCTGCTCTCCCTGCTTGGCTTCTCCCTGCTGTCAGTGCCCACTCCAATCTTGGAGCAAAGTTGGGGCCAAACTTGGGTGTTATTGCAGCTTGGCTGGGTGTGCACATGCTCACGGCAGTGCTGCCTTGGGTCCCTCAGGACTTTGGGCACTGACGAGCATAGGAGGAAAGTTGAGGGGTGGAGCTGAAGGCAGCTCTATACTGGCCTGCAGATTCCCCTTGGCACCTACAGCGTGGGTGCCATGAATAGCAGCAGGAAGCAGACAGGTTCCTGAGCAGAAGGGGGTGGGTCTCCAGTGAGGCTCCACCTTCAGGCTAAAGAGGGCCTGAAGGCTGGGGGCCAGGCTGCCAGTCCCATGGACCAGAGTAGAAACTTGTGGTGCCTTTTCTGAGCCCAACCATGGCCACCTATGGACCAATTTACGTGTGCTTCATCCCCTATGGGGCCCATAAAAGCCACAGAGTCAGCCAGAGCTGAGCAGGCATTCAAATAACCAGCTGCAGAGAGGAACGTCACACCCTAGGGCCTCCTCTCTGCTGAGAGCTGCAGAGACAATGGGACCACCTTCCTGCAGAGAGGAGTCACCCACTCTAGGGCCTCCAATCTGCTGAGAGCTGCACAGACAACAAAGAGACAATGGTAGCAGGTGAGGGGACACCTGCCTACAGAGATGAGCCACCCACTCTAGGGCATCCTCTCTGCTGAGAGCTGTGAGAATGATAAGAAAGCCAGCTGCAGAAAGGAGCTACCTTCTCTGCTGATAGCTGACCCTTGTCAGGGCAACTTGCCTAGCAGGGAAGCTACCCTCTCTGCTAGGAGCTGAACACCCATCAGGACACTGACTGCAGAAAGGAGCTGCCCCCTGCAGGTTTCCTCTGAGCTGTTCTATCACTCAATAAAGCTCCTCTTTGAGTTGCTCACCCTTCACTTGTCTGCATACCTCATTCTTCCTGGTCACAGGACAAGAACTCAAGACAATGGTGAGGATAAAAGAGCTGTAACACAAACAGGGCTGAGACATGCCCCTTGCTTGCCACATTGTGGGTGAAGAGATGGAAAGAAGAGATGTGGCCTTTCAGAGAGGCTAGACCTGGGAGCTCCCCAAGTCAGGGATGTGCCTCCCTCTTTGAGGCCCTATGGTTCCTGGCATCTCCATGCTCCCCAATGGCAGCCGTGGAAGCTGCTTGTGGTATGCCTAGTCTGACCCCAGCCTTGGAGACAGACAGCTTTTGTGCCGGCACCTGGAGTTTCCTGGCCTGCTGCAGCAGTCAGCATGTCTGACTTGCTCCTACATCCCTCACTGTTCCATGCCTGAATTGCCCTTGGCAGGCATGGGACCCAGGTTGATAGAATAACCCAACCACAGCCTGCCAGGCTGAGTGGGAGAAACAAGTCAGTGGGCCTGAGAAAAACTTGGGCAGTGGTGTCACCAGCCACAGAAGTTTCTGGCCAGAAAAGATCCCGTAACAGTTTGAGGAGCTTTGAAGGACCACTTCACAGTGAAACAATCATAACTGCTGACAATTATTTTTTAAACAACCATTTTAAGTCTCTGGAAACTGTTGTAAGGTATGCAGCAAATAAGGAAACATTGATTCAAGAAAATCAACTAAATATTGATAAGAACAGCAGGAGCTGTGGCACTTGAACCATGACATGTTCCCGCTGCTCCCCTGGCCCAGATCAGCATGATGAAAGCCCCACTCTGTGGAAGGTTGCTAAGAAGACAGACTGTACTCTCCTACAACTCCAATCAAAGGCTACAGTGCTTCTCTGGGAGGTGCACCCCACGGTCATTCCTCATTATCCATAACTTCCTGTTAAAGAAGCTAAATTCTAGATCAATATGGCCAAGAGGTCAGTAGCTCCCTTTCTCCCCGAGCCCCCACTCATAGAGTGGAGGCTATGTGCCTAGGCGTGGCCATCTGAGAACATGGGGAACTAGATTCTCTTTGCCACAGCTTGTTTATCAGGAAGAGGTTCCATGCTGTGAGAGAAAAGCCCAGAACAGACACTACTGCCTACATCCAGCACCATGACTATAAAGCAAGGTATCACTTTTGTGTAAGCAGGTCACTGTGCCTGACCCCAGCTCCAGATCAGTGGTGTGAAGATTTTGCTCAGGGAAAAAGGCAGGTCATAAGAACAGAACATGTAAAACTTTCCCAAAGAAACAAATTTTATTTGAAACAGAACATAGGAAAGTTCAAGCCTTGAAAACCATGGAGATTTTTGTGGTAAATAATTAGGAAAATATTGGTAGCTCTATAAGAGCAGTAAGATAAAGTAGAGTTCAGCTGTTTTATTTTAGAGAAAACCAGAAAGAAACAACTAAGAGGAGCCCTTCTAGGTCAAAACTAACCTCAAAGACTGGCTTCAAAAGTACTCCTATACAGGGTCACAAGTTTAATTGGATAAAACTGTGAAACAATTTATGCCCTGCCTATAGTCAAAAACAAAACAATTAACTAGCAGTTAGTGAAGCTTAAGCTGGGTATAATGCCAGAAGAGGCAGATATTAACATGAAGAGAAACAGTCAAAGAAAGCTTGCTAAAATGCTGTCATCCCAGGGTGACTGTGCACATGCCCAAGGCTGTACTCTCTACAGAGTGACATCAGAGGCATCACACCATGAAAAAAAAAAAATAGTTTAGCCAAATCACTAAGAAAATAAACAAGAAAACAGTGACAGGAAGCCCTAGAAAGGTGGGCACAGTATTTATGATTAAAAAAAAAGAAGAAGAAGAAGGTATGATGATAATCAGTCATCAAATAGAGATTATAAAAAAGCCATATAAATAATTAAAACAAAAAAGAACCAAATGGAAATCCTGGATTTAAAAGTACAAAAACTGAAAGAAAGTTTCACTAGAAGGCTCAACAACAGTACAGTTAAACTTGTAGGGAAGAAAGAATCTGCAAACTTAAAGATAAATATACAATATATAATCTGAATAACAGAGAGAAAATGAATGAAGAGAAATTAAGAGCCTCACAGAAATGGATGATGATATAAAGTGTACTAAAATGTTTGTAACAGGATTAGCAGAAGTAGATGAGTAAAAAAGAAGGAGGAAAAAATTCCAAAATTTTTCCAAAAAACAATAGCTGGAAGCATCCTAAATTTGACAAAAAGTATTAATCTACACATTTAGGAATATCAAGAAACTCCAGGTAGAGTAAATGAAAAGATATCAATATCCAAACACATTATTGTAAAAATACTGAAATAAAAATATAAAAATCTTAGAAACATCAAGAAAGAAATGACTTGTCATGGACAAGGAAATCCCAGTAAGATTAAGATTTAACTTTTTATCAGAAACAATGGAGGTTATAAAGCAGTTAATTACATATCCAAAATGTTGAAAGAAAAAAGGTCAACCAAGAATCTTATAACCAGAAAAACAATTCTACAAAAGTTAAGACATAAGAAAGCTATGTGCAGTTAAACACAATCTGAGAGAATTCACTGCTAGCAGACCTATCATAGAGGAAATACTAAAGGAAGTTCTTCAGGCTGAAAATGCAATTTTTCCAAGAAATGCCAACCTCAAAAAGTAAACTGAACCATCATGAAAAAACAAAAAAAAGAAAAATTAATTATGTAATTATAAAAAAGCATATTTCTTCTTTCTTCACAATTTATAACTACAAATACTATAAAACAAAAATGTACCAGAAAAGTAAATTAGTTAACTATAAAAAGTATATTTCTTCTGCTTTCTTCTTAATTGATAGCTACAAATACTATAAAACAGAGTACCAGGAAAGTTAATTATATAATTATAAAAAATATATAAATGTTTATTTCTTATTCTTTCTTCTCAACTTACTGTATTTATAGCTATAAATTGAGAAGAAAGCAGAAGAAATGTGTAAAACCTAAAATCAGGAACCTGATTTTCCAAATAAATTACTAATACAAGAAAAGCAAGCTAGCCGAAAACAAGCATAGAAATCAAATCATAAATGTTAGTATGAAAGGTAATGAAACACAGAAAAAAAGACAATAGTGAAAGTAAACCAAAACAAGAGATGGTTGTTTGAAAAGATCAACGAAATTGACAAACTTTGGCTACACTGACCAAGAAAAACAAGAAAGACGATGTAAAATAATAGTATCAAGAATGAGAGCTTGTTTGGAGGTTCTAGCAAGGGACTGTAGTTACTCACATACCCTTGACCAAAGACTAGTCCTCCTCTATCGGGAATGGTCATCCTCTTCGACTGAGCATGCAGTTTCAGGAGGGACAAATGTGGAGCACTTCAGGAGGGATAATGGGAACACTCACCTAGCCAACCAGATCAGCCAAATCAACCCTGGTGATCAATGGGGTCACAAATGTGGTACACTCATGAAATCAAAAAAGAAATACAGATATTACTAGCAACCTTACTGAAATAAAAAAAAATAAGAGCTTACTATGAACAACTATATACCAACAAATTAGAAAATCCAGATGAAATGTATAAATTCCTGGAAAGATACAAACTACAGAATCAACAGAAAATGTACACAGATCTGTATCAAGATTCTTTAGAGAAGTCAGAAAATGAGGCCTAATGAAAAGTTATTGGATTTAGTGATCTAGAGATTACTTCTATGGCTTTGTAGAATTTATCCCAGAAAAGTAAAATAGGTTTAACAAGAAAATCAATTAATGTGACATACTCTCTCAGTAGAAACAGAAATGACCACCCAAATAGATGCTAAACTAAGTATTTAACAAACTTCAACACATCTTCATGACAAAAACACTCAACCAACTATGATTAGAAAGAAACATTCTCTAACTGAAAAAGAATATCTATGAAAAAAGAAAACATAGCTAACACCACATTTAATAGTGAAGAGACAAAATATTTTTCCCTCAAATTCAGGACCAAACTAAGGATGCCTGCTCTTGCCCCTGCTATCCAACACTGTATTCGATGTTCTGTTCAAGGCAATTATGCAACAAAAAGACATAATATCATCCAGATTTTAAAGATAAAGTAAAATTATTTCTATTGGCAGAAGACATGATTTTGCATGCAAAAAATACTAAGGAATCCACTAAAAAACTATTATAACTAACATACAAGTGCATAAAGGTTGAAGGATGTAAGAAGATTAATATACAAAAATCAATTGAATTTCTACATCCTTGCAATGAACAATACAGAAGGGGCGTTTAGAAAACAATTCTATTTATAATGGCATCAAACAGAATAAAACACAATTAATTTAATAAAAGAAGAAAAAATATATGCTCTAAAGAAAAACTACAAAACATTGGAAGGAATTAAAGCAAACCTACATAAATGGAAAGACATTCCATTTTCATGGATGGGAAGATAATGTCGTAAAGATGAAAATACTTCCAAAACTGATCTTTTTGCTTGAGCCTATGAGATCAAGACTGCAGTAACCCATGTTCGTGTCACTACACTCTAGGCTGGGTGACAGCAGGATACTCTCTCAAAATAATAATGATAATCTTCAAATTAAATACAGTCTCAATCAAAAGTTCAGCTGATTTCTCTACCAAAATTGACAAACTGATTTAACATTTATATAAAAGTGTAAGGAACCCAGAATAATTCTGGAAAAGAGGAAACACAGTTGGAGTCTTCACATTTCCCAATATCAAAATTTACTTACAACCTACAGTAATGAAGAGAGTGTGTTAATACTCTAAGAATAGACATATAAATCAATAGAAAATAATTGAGAATCCAGAAATAAAACCTTATATTATTGTCAATTAATTTTCAGCAAGGCTATCAAGACAATCCAATGGGGAGAAAGGTATGTGAATTATCTTTTTAATCAATGGTGCTAGGTAATTAGATTACCAACAAGTACAAAAACAAAGCTAGATCTCTGCCTTATAAAATACACACACACACACACACACAAACACACACAAACATACACAAACACACACACATACACCTCAAATTAGATCACATACTTAAGTATAGAAGCTAACATTTTTTTTTAAGTTTTAAAATAAATATTCAAATAAGTCTTGTGACCTTGGATTAGGCAATGGTTTCTTAGATATGATTCCAAAGGCATAAGCAGCAAAATAACCCAACTAGATAAAGTTAAACTAGATAAAGTTAAACCATTAACAGATAAATGGATAAATCAAACGTGGAATATGCATACAGTGTAATATTTAAATTTAAAAGTAGTTAAAAGAAATGAGAAATGACATGTGCTACGATACAAATGAACCTTAAAAACCTCATGCAAAGAAAAAGAAGTCAGTCACAAAGATAACGTATTTTATGATTCTGTTTATAAGGGAAGTCCAAAATAGGAAAATCTATTGGGAAAGATGTAAAATAGCAAGTAGTTGCATAGGGACGGGTGTTTGGTGGGAAATGGGAATTGACTCTCAATGGGTACCAAGTGTCTTTTGGAGTTAATGAAAATGTTCTAAAACATTCCTTTTGCAATGCCTTTAGCAATTCTTTGTGAATGCTAAAAACAAAAAACAAAAAACACTATATTGTACATTTTAAATGGGTAAAATATAAGGTATAAACTGTATCTTAATAAAGCCATTTTCTAAGAACATAGGAAAAATATCTCCAGCTCAGCCTGGACATCTGGGGATTCAGTGAAGACTTTCTTCTGGCAACAATTATTGAATTTAAAGGCATCATCTGTGTGTGTGTGTGTGTGTGTGTGTGTGTGTGTGTGTGTGTGTGTAAAACAGAGAAAGTGAGAGAGAAGGAGAAGGAGAGAGAGACCATGTTGCGGTGGAGTATTCCACAGACAACAACATAAAATTCAGAAGTAGTATAGAATCTGATGAAAAGTTAGCCAAGGTCCTAATAGAGTTAAATTACTCAAACGTGGATGTGAGGGTGATCTAACTATAACATATGTCATCCCGTTGATCACCAGGGTTGATTCAGCTGATCTGGCTAGCCGGGTGAAAGTCCCCTTCCCCCCTCACCACTCCATGTGTGTTCCTCCTGAAGCTGCATCATCACTCAAAGAGGATGACTATCCCTTGTCGAGGAGGACCGTTCTTTGCTCAAAGGCATATGAATAGCTGTGCTTCTCTGCTCGAACCTTCAAACGAGCTCTCAAAATTAATCCTATGCCCACTATAACTGTTGATGGAATTTGGGTAAAAAACATAATGTGACCAAATTTGCAATTTTACTTCTGAGTTTTGGTTTACTTCTGATGAATTAATTGGGGACAATAGAAGCAGAGAGAAGAGAGGGGAGGATGAGACTGAAGACAGAGTAGCTGATTAAGGCATCATTGCAATAATAAAGGCAAGAAATGACGACAATATGAGATGATGAAGCAAACAGTAGAGGGAGAAAGATTGAGGAGGCAACAGGAGGTGTTATGTTATGTCTGGGAGGTGGGTGATATCATGAGCAGTGAATGAGACGAGGGAGGAAGCAAGGATAAGGCCCTGATTGCCAACAGAAGGACCCAGTAGTACCTGAACTAAGGAGTGAGCTAGAGAATATCAGAGAAAGGCTGAGTTTTGGAGAAGCTGCAACATTTTTGCTCTTAAAGATCAAGCATGTGACTTTTCCATCCAGTAGCCCTAACGTATATAACAGTGCCAGTCAAATAGCTTACTGGACAAATTGCAATAGTGCTAGATTCCCAGACCCAGCATCCAAAGGCTTAAGTTTCTGCTGTGCCAAGATCCCAAAAGCCAAAAAGGAAACAGAGTTAAGGGGAAATGTGGGAAGCAGTGGCCAACATTCTACTGGTTTCTGAGCCTGCCTGGTGTTCTATAAAATGAGGTGCTTGCCAAAGTTCATGATGACAGAATTGCAGAGGAGAGAAGGATGCTATTGGAGTGGAAAAACAAGGCTGCTTTGCAGAATTTTGATTTAGAGACTCAGCTGTAAATGCCAGTTGTTCCACTAACTTCATTTTGTTAATGCAAGAACAGCTTTTGCAGTAATAACATATTTCAGTGTGAATGTCTTTTTAATAATCCTTAATTTGAGTCCTAATTCCCTTGATAGCCACTTTGAGGAGACAACTGCGTTCCAAAAGTGACACTGCATGAGCACATTTGAGGAAAGACCAACCATATGCACACACACACATGCAAGCACACACACAATCGAGAAAGATGTTACATATATTTCAGCACATTATCATATTTCTTAAATCTAATGACATCAAAGGATTACCCTGAACCTTTTAATAAGCAATCACTGTGAATTTCATAGACATCTGCAACTAACAGCACATTCCTTATCAAAGTCAGAATCTGAGCAGGACGGAGGTAAAAGATGAAGATGCGGTGATAAAAAAGAGCAATAATAAAGACAAAAAAGAATAAGAATAAAGACAAAAGCATAACTCATAATGTAGCCACAGAAGTCAGGGAAAGCCTACAGCAATGGGGACAGCTGAATATATTTTATCATGGGGTCCAGTATAATTTAGAAACGTTTTTTTTTTTAACCAGTGGAGAGAGCCAACAAGCTAAGTTGGGATCAATGAGTTGACATTGACGGGTCCAGAGTAACAAAGCTGCCAAGAAAACATAACTGCCGACAAAGAAATATGTGTGTGCCCTCATCTTTCCCTTCCTGAGCCCTAGGTAGAACAAATTTATTTTTGTGTAATGGAAAATGGCTCACAGTAGCACCTTCACACTCCTCATCCATTCCCAACTGGCTTCCAGACTTCTCACCTGCAGTAATTCTTGACTCTTGTTCTGAGAACAGCTTCACGAGAACAGCCTTACAATTTAGGTCACAAGGCCCAGAGGGGCTCAGACTTCGTGAAAGAAATATCAGCAGTGCTGTGTGGTTGCACAGCACTCTTCGCCTGGCCTGGCCTGTAGGAAGAAGAAAGGCCCATTCGTTTAATTAAGGGTGAACCGAAGATCCACCTATCAGTGTTCATTATTATTTCTTGTCTTATTTTCCAGGCAGAGTCAAGTTTCCCCGTCATCACGGTTTTTTGCTTGTTTATCATCCTACATTCTTTTCTTATTACACTTATCAGAATATTCTTGAGCAATTAATTTCGAAGGTAATTTTCTGTTGTCTTTTTCCCGGACTGTGAGCTCCATGAGAATAGGCACCATGTCTGTCATATCTACTGACCTCTTCCCAGAGTCTCAGCAACATGCAACAAATATGTTTTTAGGGGTGGAGGGAAGAAGATAAAAATGGAAAAAACAGAGGAAGGAATAAGGAAGAAAAGGAAACAGGTAAGAAGAAAGAAAAGGACAACTTGTGGTTACTCCTTAGCTGACTGTACAGCTAAAACATTTCTCAGGTGGTTCGGTTCCATAAATTCTGTGATCATTTGGGTCACATAACCCCCATCAGAGTTTTGCTTATATAAAAATAAATGGGCAGAGTACAATTCAGGTCCCAGTTGTTCCATCATGTGCCTCCTACTGGCCTCCCATTTTTGCATCTATCATGGCAGATGACGGAATGGGAAATCAGCTCTACGTTCTATGGAGTTTCAGGCCAAGGACCAACAATGCAAAACCAGAAACAAAAGCACAGCATGGTGAGCTGGAAAAAAAATAAAATACAAAGTAAACACAAGTTTATTTGGCCATGGTTATCTATCTTATTAATAATAAGAGGTCTCAAACATCATGAAAATCTTCTAGCCTGAATTTTAAAAGCACAATTTTTTTCTTATTCCCAGTGATGTCACAAGTGCCAAAAATATTATGGTGGTCTCCTAAAGGTATCTTCTATCTCTTTCAAATTTTCCAAAGCACACAAGTTCTACAGGATTGCCCAACAGAACTTTGTGCAATAATAAAAGTGTTCTTCATCTGTGCTGTCTCCAATATGGTAGCACTAGCCACATGGGGCTACAGAGTACTTAAAATATGACTGGTGCTACTGAAAATTAAAATTTTATTTAATTTTATTTTGTTCACTTATATTTACATTTAAATAGCCCCATGTGTCTAGAGATTACTATGTTGGGCAGCTCAAGATAATGCCAGAATGACTTGGCTAATGGGAAAGACTGGCCTCTGCTTCAGACTCTCTGACTTTCCGATTTTTAAAACAGTCTGAGCAGACACTTATACCAATGTCTGACTATACTTAAGTGAACAAGCCAATAACTGCAGATACATTAAGATGTGCAAATAAATCTTGGTGCCTCTTTTTCCACAACCTGGATTGAAATGGGCATCTCTGGAGTCACCCCTTTGGTTTACACAATAAAGCATGGGGCCATTTTCTCTAAGACATCACATTAGAATACAAATGACTTATGTGGAAAGAATCCTGTAACTATATGCCCTGGAAGGTGAGGGGGGTACCAAATGTGAAAGACAGTCTTGAGCAAGATGGATCAGGGGAGATTCGGGAGATTCTAGTTGAGAGAAGTCAAATTGTTAGTTCACATTCTGAATCTTGGAAAATCAGGACATGAGAGTGAATATATAGTTTATGCCAGACTCTACACTAGTGTCAGTTGGTTTGAATGCCTCCATGAGCACTACAGACTGTCAACCCTTATCCTAGATCATGGGACACAGAGGAATAAATTTCTATGGATAGCTAATTCCAAAAGTGCAAAAACCTTTAGGAATTATCAGAAGATTTTTAGTTATTGACATTTCCTCTCTTTCTCTCCTTTTTTTCTTTTTTTACTTCCTCTCAATCTTTTACTTAATCTATAATCATTTATTGGCTCTCTATCATGTTCTAGGCACTGTAAGGAGCATTGGTACTATATTAGACTTATAGCCTAACCTTAAGAAAGCCACGTTATGTTGAAGAAGCAAATGAGTAGCTTAAAAATCATTTTTAAAACAGGCTTTCAAAAACGGTGGGCTTTTGCTGCATGAGAATTTGAATGAACACATTGAGTTGGATCTAGAGTCCACTATCACCAAGTCCACTGTCCTCTCAGCATGCACACACACATATACACAATGGTTTTTCATACACTAGTGAAAAAAATCCCAAGAAAATGACACGGCAGGTTTGGCTTTTTTCTTCTTTTGCTTTGTTTTTATACAAAATACCCTTACGATGATTTTTCCTTGCCTTTACTCTCCCAGACTTTGAAAGGCAAACACTATTCAAAATTTCTAAGCCTTTTTATTAATTTACATTGATTTTACTTCAGATTTTACATTACTAAGGATAGTAGGTCCTAGTCAATGGGATGAGATGGGAACTACACTAAAATCCTCATGCTGCTATCCAGGCTGACAAGCTCTGCAGACACATACATTTGATAAAAGCATTAGCTTGGGCAATGGTATTGGGTTGTTGCCACTAATTTGGAGATGGGGGGATGTGGTCCTGACACACTTCTGTTCCAGAGAGACCCATAGATTTTATAATTGAGTAGAGTTTGAAATGTGAAACAGATTGGCTTTGCTGGCAAGCTCAGAGCACAGGTGTGTTTATTTCTTCATGAAACAATGGTACTCCTATACAAAGCCCCAGGACCCCAGATGGATCCCCTGTATCTCTCCACACAGCCTTTTCACCTGAATCACAGATGGAAACCACTGAACTCATTCCTTACTCCTCCTTTTTTTCCCTTACGCTTGCCTAATTACCCATAAATATTGCTGAGTTAGTTTTCAAGGACATATTTATATATTTTAATTATATCTCTTAGTTTCCCAATAGAGCATACAAGTTTTTTTAAATAATCTGAGGCCTGATGTGAATGAATATCTCCCTTCAGTAGTGAAAGTACAACCAGTTCTCTACAATTTCAGTTTATTAAAAATACTAGCTTTGATTTGGCTGACCTTGGCCCTGACCACCACATTATCTTTTCATACTATTCCCTTCCAGTTCACCATTGCAGTCCCCACCAAAAGCATTCCACTTTCCCAGATTTATCCATATTGAAATAAACAACCAAACTAGCAAGTTGTCTCCTACTTATGACTTAGCCAGTATTCGTAACACAACCCCTACTTGCCTTATATCATAGAGAAGAATATGACAAGAGGCTTTTGTTTCAAAGAACGCATTATAGGTAAGGCAATATACAAGCAATTACAATATGTGGTGTTGCCTGCAATAATATAAGTATGATAACAAAACTGGGATGTAGACCTGAGGAAGGAAAGTGACCCAGTTCAGAGGGTCAAGAAAGTTTCACAGAGATAGATCCTCCTTTGTAGGGTTTGATAGACACAGAGGCCCCAGTCACATGCAAAAGCAGGAAGGAGTTCAAGGTAGAAAGAATATGAAGTTGCATGTTCACAACTATAGTTAGGTACAGGGAACTAAATATTTATTGAGTACCCATTAGGTGACAGGCATTTCACTATGACTTTGAATATATTATTTTGCTTAGTTCCTATTGCATGCACTGCAGAGCCATATTTTTCCATTTGACATGGGAGGGAACTGAGGTTTGGAGAGGGTCAGTTACTGCCTAAAGCCACACAGTAAGAGTTGTGTCAGAAGTTGAAACCATGCCCAAAGTCTATCTAATCTTTCTGCTGTAAGTACTCTCTGGTCATATATTTTGCAAAAATGTCTCAGCTGATCCCGCTTCATGGGAAACTAAATTCAGGAGCAAATATCTTCCTTTGCTGTTGCCTGCCTTCCTCCCAACACATGCATTTCTTTTCTGGTCATCAGTTAATGAGCACCAAATTCAGTTTCTTTTAGGAAATGACTATGGGTCTACCTAGAGAAGCTGTGACACACCCGCACTCCTTTCTGGTGGGATATCATCTCTTGTGGAGCTCTCTGTTTTCTTTGCCATTATTTCAAACTTTTAGGGAAAGGGCTGGCAAAGTTATGCTAAGGATAAACTTGAATGCTGCCTGACTTTCTTTAGGCTCTAGGCTCTGGAAGTCAGTCCGAAGTCAAGAAAGCCAACAGTGGCTTTCCTGGTCATTAGGTTTATCAACTCTCTGCATATAGTATACGCTCCATTAAAGGAGCTGCATGGTATCTATCAGAGAAAAAGAACAACATTCGGGATGACAGCAGCAGCCGCTCTGAAGACAACAGAACTGCTTCCTCAGTGGCGGGGGGAGGGGGGAACCCAAAAACCTTACAAGTTGAGGCACTTTCTCTTTTCGCTATCTCTGCTCATTTTTCACACCAAAGTACAACTAGCAAAGAAAACACAAGGCAGCCATTGACTGCAGTCAGTGAATTCTAACTCGATACAAGATGCCAATTTTCTGACCTCTGTGGTGTTGCTCTTATATCCTTTTTTTGGTGGGGGGAATTAGATGTCTCTGGGCCATGGCCGGTTAGCTCTGGTGATTAGGACACTGTAATAATAAGGCCAGGTTTGTGGGTTTGATGCCAGTGATGCCCAGTCAGGCGTGTTCTGTCCCTTTCCATTCATTCCATAGCCATTTATTGAACATTTACTAAGTGTCAGATCAAGTGCAAGGCAGTACACAACTGAAAGGGGCCAGGCCAGGTACAGTGGCTCACACCTGTAATCCCAGCACTTTGGGAGGCCAAGGTGGATGAATCACTTGAGGATAGGAGTTCTAGACCAGCCTTGCCAACATGATGAAACCCTATCTCTTCTAAAAATATAAAAGTTAGCCAGGCATGGTAACACACGTCTATAATTCCAGATACTTGAGAGGCTGAGGCATGAGAATTGCTTGAACCCAGGAAGCAGAGGTTATAGTGAGCTGAGATTGTGCTGCGGCACTTCAACCTGGGTGACAGAGCGAGACTCGGTCTCAAACAAAAAAAAAAAAAAAGAAAAAAATGAGTGGACACTGTTTTTACTCAGAAGAAGCTCACAGTTTAATGAAACTAGAACAATGACAATAAAGTAACACAGACAGAATCAGTCATCAGAGGATGAATAATCAAAGTGCTTTGATGGCGGCACAGAGGAACCATTCTTGAGCTTTACCTGTTGTCAGGAAATGGGAGCATCCTCAGAGGATGAATTAGCTATCCAGTGAAGAAACTATGGGCCTCACCAGCCTGCCAGAGGCTCTGACGTCATGCACACATGCACGGAGACACATGCTGTGAAATATGACGTGGTCCTTCCGAGAGACATGTATAAAAACCATCCTGGAGGAGCTGTGGAGAATTCCACCACCCTTTGAGGTTAGAGCCATGTCACAACTTGGGAATTTCAACAAAAGTAGCTCCAAGTGAGTGAAAAGTTCTGAGATAGACTTCAGCCTATGCCAGGAGTCCTTCTTTCAAATACCTATTAGGGTTAGTGGGGTTAGTGAGGACCAGTGCAGGTCCCCAGCCTGATTCCTGTGAGCACCACAGCCATAAAAACTATGACCTACCACTGATACCACGGAGTGAGACAGTCAGTATCTATGTGTCAATACCTATGAGATGATAGAGTGTGAATAGGTCAGTGTAAATTGACCACTTCTGAAAAACACACACACACACTTGTTGTATATCATACAAATGTTAGATACATAGCATTGTTCATAATATAGTATTAATCTTATTAAAAATTCTCTGGTCGCATTACCCTGTGGAATTTGTATTTGGAATAAGGGTTCACACATTTAACAAATGAGAGCACTGAGTCATATGGCATAGGAATGACCTCCACAGCACTCTGCGTTAGTGCAGAAGTAAAAATCAAAATATTGTCAGTAAATAGGTGGCCCACGAGAGCAAAGCCACAGTTCTGTCCTGATCAGCAGGCTGATCTGTCTGGATGGGAGGACGGGAAGGTCCTGAATCTGGATGTATTCCTCTCTCTGCTTCTTACCAGCTGTGTGACCTAGTACAAGTTTACAGGATGTTCCCTCACCTCAATTCTTTATTTGTGAAAAAGAAATAGTAATTCTGCCACCACAGGATGGTCACGAGGGTTAAATAAGAGACTAGGGATAAAGTATCCCAGATGGCACATACAAATAAAAATATGCCAGTGGCCTTCCCTTGTTTTGTTTTTATTTGAAAAATGTGTACCACATCCCCTGATCTGTAAACTTCGAGGTCAGAAGTGATAGATGCTTTAGAAATCTAAGGCGATGATTTGAGCTCTCTCACTTTATTCTGATACCCAGAAGACGTCTTTAGAAAAGCCCCAGCAGGTGATGTGGGATCGCATTAGGGATTTACATTCTCTTGCTCCTGCTAACCCCCAGTCCTCCAAAACATAGGATTGTGCTACCTGGTGGCACGTGATATGTTATACAAACAGGCAGCTTGCATTCAGCCTAAAGATTAAACTGAACCTGCCTATAGCTGGCGTCTTTGTTTACAACTCCTGCATATTAACTGTTGCCATTTAGCAAGCCTGGGTGCTGTAATTATTACCTGAAGCAAATAATATAGTCAGCACTTTATAAGAAATGCACACTCCTCACCCTGCCTTTGGTTGTCAAAGCAATACCATTAATTATGATAAATTCTTTTGATATTTGTGTTACTGTGGTAGGTAATTTCTTAGGTATTCCTCTGCAATTTGGCATCAATCATTGTCCACTTAGCATAAATTAGGGCCGAGACTCGGTGGCTTTCACCACTGATTATGCCTCCTTCAGGGAAGCTAATTCCTTTCTTAAATATGTATTAAATTATTTTTAAGACGTATTTTTTTTTAGCAGTGGATGTTTTCAGGGTTTTAGTTCTCTTGTTTCAAATGCACAGAACTCACATGGGGATTTTTAGCCATCCTAGCTTTTAGCCCCATGAGAAGAATACACGTCCTGGAAGAGCCCTGGAACTTTCAGATGCAGAGCCCTTTTGAATCCTCTTAAACAATGTCAATTAATATATCCCACCACCTTGTCTAATTGACTATTGCCTTCCCCTTATTTACAACTCATTTAATGAACCAAACAGGTTGATTTCCATTCATGGAAAATCTGTGAAAGTCCTGAAGTGTTAATTTCTTCCTTTTGGTGGACTTACATTCTCAGAATCTGTCCATCCCAGGAAGGAAGGGCATGGTGAACCTCCATACAGCAGTCAACAGGAAGAGCTTCCTAAGGAAACATATCTAGCCTCTTCTTTTCTTCCTTCCCTCCCAGAGATTAAAAAAAAAAAAAATCAAGTTTTCCCTGGAAAATTGGTTGACAGTTTTCCACAGTAACATGGTGATGCAGAGGAATCTCTTTGCTTATCTGAATTTGTACTTACAGTTAGAGAGGTCTTATGGCTCTCATGATACAATGGTTTATCAGTAAGCATTGATAGTGAGATGTTTCAGAACTAAATAAGGCATTGCTGACACTAAGCAAGTGTGGGATATGCCCCGCTGAGGAGAATGCAGGCTGTTGTGCTGGGAGACGTATGCTCCTGAAACAAAATATAAAAATGACAATTCCCACAACTCAGTTGCATGCAAGTGAGAATAGCTTCTCTACTTAAGGAGAGATGGAAGAAATCACGGGTCTGAAGAAATGAGTGAAGATTTTTAAGGAAGGTGAAGTTTGAGCTGCAGCATGAAGAATTCTTGTTGGGGAAGCACAGCTGGATGAGGTGGATATTAGGAGGACCTATCAACATGAGAACCAGTAAGAAGGTGAGAAGAAAAATGGCTCATGAAATGCTTCACAAGCCAGTGAGAAGGTCAGCCTACACTGGGGAAAATGTCTGACAGAAGGGTATAATCTGGCTGGGTTTGCTGAAGACAAAACTAAAATGTTCCTGCTCTTTCAAACCTAGGACGTTAAAAAAATTTTTTTTAATTACAATTTGAAGGGGAAGTGGTGAGAACGTCCCATTATTAGATAAAAGAGAGATTCTACTTACCACTCCATAGAAATACATATTTCACAACTAGAGAGAATTAAAAAGCCCTAGTTATTTAGCAAGGGAAAACAAAAGACCAGTAGACATTAAGATTACAAAACTCAAACTTCTTATCTAATAGATAAAGCTAGGCACTATGCCCTCCAGTGACTCATTAAGCTCACATAGTCTTTTAGTGACTGAGAAAAAACTGTTTCTTCACTCTCAATCCAAGGCTTTAATTTTTATCTCTCTTCAATACCCTCCACTCACTGCAACCTGTTCTTCTCTCCTTTAGGAAGGAAATTCTTCCTACATATTGTTTACCAAGGTTGTCTCTCACCTAAAAATCCTTCTTCACCAATGCCACCTCCTTAAAAATGCTTTGCTGATTGTGGGACCAGTCATAATATCTCCCCCTCTTCTAAACTCATGCAGTTCACCACTTATAGCTCTCATGGCTCTTGTTCTAGTCAAGGCTTGTTCGTAGTTGTTGGTGTACTTACCTTCTAGATTATACATCTGTATTAGTCCACCTTCATGCTGCTAATAAAGACATACCTGAGACTGGGAAATTTACAAGAGAAAGAGGTTTAATTAGACTCACAGTTCCATGTAGCTAGGGAGGCCTTACAATCATGGCAGAAGGCAAGGAGGAGCAAATCATGTCTTACATGGATGGCAGCAGGCAAAGAGAGCAAGGGTTTGTGCAAGGGAGCTCCTCTTTTTTAAAATCATCAGACCTTATGAAACTCATTGACTATCACAAGAACGGTGTGGGAAGGGCCCGCCCCCCCACCCCCCATAATTCAATCACCTCTCACCGTGTTCCTTCCACGACACGTGGGAATTGTGGGAGTTACAATTCAAGATGTCATTTGGGTGGGGACACAGCCAAACCACACCAGCATCTCTCTAGGATGAGAACCTCATGTTGTCCATCTTGGTATCCCCTGTTGGCTTTGCACAATGTCTTCACATATTAGGCTCCCTAAATACTCAATGAATTTGTTGAAGTAGTGTACCAAATGTGTCACTAGCTACTAAATCCAAGGAGCCTGAGCAACAACTAAAATGGCAAAGTGTAAAATATATCTAAGGTGGATGCCTCTAAAACGCATTTCCGAGGATAGGCATCCAAAAACAGCATCAACTATTGTCATTGTTATTGCCTACAATGTGCTAGGCACGCATCATGACTTAGAACATTACAAATGTATTAGTATTCTGCCTAGAAAAGAGCTCCCAGTTCAGACAAGCTATCCTCCCCTCTACACTCACTCTGAAAGGCTGGCAGGTCTGATGGATTTGCCAAGGTAAGCTGGCTTTGGTGGGAACGGAAACAATTTGTCAAACTCTAAGGGCTTGTGAGCATGAACATGTATGAGAGAGGAAGCTTAATGTTGCCTGGGAATTGAATCCAGAACTTTTAGCCAAGACCAGGCAAACCAGAAAGGAAATAGCCCAAGGACACTGAAGTGGGCAACACGAATCCCTGTGCAATTGGCTCTGGTTAAAGGTTGACAGGAGGAAAGATTGACATCCTTGATTTATAGGCAGTGAAAGTGCCAAGTTCCCATAGAAAAGGGCCCCAGCCTCAAATTAAAACAGCTATTTATAGGGATGAAAGGGGAATTGAATCCCCAAACCACCACTCCAGCCCTTGGCCTCTCTTCTGAAGCTTCAAGTGTTTGGGGAAAATGTTTGCTGAGTCAACAAGTACAGTGAGTTGGAGAATTGTGTGTAACAGCAATGCCTGCTGGTGAACAGACATGGTCCTAGGGCCTCTGTGTTTAAGGAAGACTGTCATCTACAACAGGGGCTGAGATCATTAATAAAGGAATAACAGATGAATTAACATGAGCATTCACTGGGAAGAAAGGGCAAATTGAAATTGATCTACATGATCTGGAGCAGAGTATGAGGGTGAAGATGGGCTGAGTACAGTGGGAGGGAGATATGAGGTCTGGAGTGGTCACAAGTGATTACCTGCCCATTGTGAGCACCTAAACTGGCCCCTAAATCTGTATTACACAGCACTGTTATAAGGATTCACCAACACCTTTGCTCAGTCCTCCTTAGGTTATTGCTGTGGTTAGAAATCCCAGGATGGTTTATTAATATTGCCTCTGTTGAACCATCAGTGAAAGCCGTAACGATAGATAATATTTATTAGCTATGTTTAGAACAAATATTCTAAACTTTTTCTACCGTTTTTTGTTTACTTCTCCTTTAAGTGCCAAGAAGTAGAAAATACTATTATCCCCCATTTCTTTAATTAGACAACTGAGACCAAAGAGGTTAGACAACCTTTTTGAAGCCTCATAGTAAATAAGGCAGCAGGGATCCTAAGCAATCAAGTCTTCTCCAGAGCTGACACGCTTAAAGCTATACAGCAGAGCTCCAAGACCCAGGACCACCAGGGGCTGCTATAGCAGCCCAAGATGTGTGTATGGCAGGCTCACCTACAGAGATTTATTCACAGAAGTCTAATCCAACATGGTAATCAACACTCCACTCTCCATGCAGAAATCACACTTCTTTTCTCTCAGCCTCTCTGTGGTGGGGACCTGCCTGTCATGTAGAAAGGCAGGGTAGTTCATTGCATCTAGCTCCTCTGCTTATGTCTTTCACTCACTACTGTTGTTTTCAACTCTGCTGGGGCCTGGGGAGGGGAACAGGAAGAAGAGAGGAATGATAAACTTGTGCATAGAAAAGTGCTTATCTCTGCTAGGCTCAGTGGTTCACATGGGTAATTCCAGCACTTTGAGAGGCCAAGGTGGGCGATTGTCTGAGCTCGGGAGTTCACAACCAGCCTGGAAAACATGATGAACCCCGTCCTTACTAAAACACAAAAAATTAGCCAGGCGTGATGGCATGTGCCTAGCATGATCCTAGCTACTTAGGAGAGTGAGAAAGGAGAATTGCTTGAACCTGGGAGGCGGAGGTTGCAGTGAGCCGAGATCACGCCACTGCACTCCAGCCTGGGTGACAGAATGAGACTCTGCCTCAAAAAAAAAAAAAAAAAAAAAAAAAAAGAAAGAAAATTGCTTATCTCATAGAACTGTGTTAAGGCGGTGAATGTCTAAGTTGATTCTATAGTCTCCAGATGTTTTCCAGGGTTCTGAGAGTGTCTCCAGCTGAGGTTCTGCAAGGCAATTTCCATATAGAGGACTATACATTCTGCTCCTTTATTAGAAGAGTTATCAGTTCACCCCACACGGACTATTTTTCTATGGGGATCTACATTCCTTCAAAGTCTGCTAGGAAAGAATTTCAGTGTCCCCAGGCTGGGTCTTATTCTATGGTGCTACAGTCTTACTCATAATCTCAATGAAGCAGCTATGGTCTTCTTTTTCCAAAGCAGCTCGCAAGCCCTCCGCTGATGCCCTCTTGATTTTCTAAGTGTGAGTCAGAAGAGCATCCATCATATCCCACAACTGCCAAAAACATACAGGGAGTTTTGCAAGAGGCCTCTGGACATGGGCCCACAGGATTCCCATGGCGCTCTCAGAAATTCCTTTTACAAAAATCTCCTAAATATGTGACTCCTTTATAACTGCTCCGTGGGTGAGGAAAATTCAAGAGGCACACGAAGAAATCCTAATTTGCAAATGTCCCACAGTAAGCCGGCAACTCACTTTGGAATTTCATTTTGATTGTATCTTGATGGTATGGTCAAAAAGCTCTAATTCAATATCCGCATTTATTGAGCACAAATGATGAGCCCGGAACTCTTATAAGTCTTCTAGATGTATTATCTAAAGTATGCTTCAAAATAATTCCATGAAGAATGCAATACCAATATCCATATTTTAAAGAAAGGGAGCCTGAGACCTTGATTCTAAACTCAGATCAGTACAGTCTGAGCTCATAACCATTTCAAGCAAAGGACCTGGACATGCATAAAAGTTATCTATCTTATTATTGGCACCATTTTACTATGAAGCTCATTCAAATCTGTCTTTCCTGCCTCCCAATTCCATTAAAATAACTTTGTTGAAAGTATCAGGGTATTCAGTGTTGCCAGATCTTAATGTTTGACACAGTTTGAGCACTTCTGGCACCTGGAACTACTTTCCTCCCTAGGATTCCATGACAACACACTCTTCTGATTTTCTTTCCACCCAATGGCTGCACCTTTTCAATTGCCCCTGTGATAGTTCTCCAGCTGACCTCTAAATGCTGAAATGTCCTGGAGTGCAGTCTTGAGCCCTTTTTCTTTTGTGAATTACATTCAATCCCTAGGCACTCTTATTCAGTGTAGTGCCTTTAACAACCATCCCTACACTGATGACTGCCATATCTAAATCTCCCATGCTGACCTAAGTACCAAATTTGTACATTTCTACCTGAAAATATTAATAGACATATCAAACAGAATCTGTCCAATGTGGAGCTGTTGATAACCTTTTCCTATCCAGACATCTTTCTCCTGCCTTCTTCTTTTCCCGTTTAACAAAATGGCATCACAGTGCATCAAACCAAATACCATTGTCACATTATACATAAATATACTGTGCCCTCATTCTCCACCTTTCTTTCATCATCAAATTCCATTGGTTTTGCTTTCAAACTATATGTCAAATACTTTTAATCCTCTTCAACTTGATGGCCGTCACTCTGGCCTGAGCTACCATTGTTTCTGCAGATACTGTGACAGACACCAAATAATCTCCCTGTTCTAGTGTTATGACATCTACTCACAGGGCAGCCAATGTCATCTCTTAGAATTGTGAATCAGAGTACATCACTCCCTAGCTTAAATGCTCTCAACACTATCCCATGGCATTTAGCATACAGTCAAACACTCAGTTTTATAGACTACTTCTTTCTTCTTATCTCAGATTTCTTCCTTTCACTAACCATGCTTTAATTCCACCACCTTCCCTGCAGCTCTGGAAATTTGCACTGGCCATGCACTGTCCTTGAAACACCCTTCCTCCAGCCTTTTGCATCAAGGCTGGTACCTTCTTCAAATATCAACTCAGAGAGCACCTTCTCCCAAAGGCCATTGCTGTTCTATTTGAAATGACTTTATTCAGTTACTTTCCTCCTCATCAATCTCTTTATGGCCATCATCATCTTATCACAATCTATATGTGGTCTACTTATGCATGAGTTTGTTTAATTGTTGGTCTCCACCTCAGTAAATAAGGTTTAGGGAAACAGGGATCTTGTCTATCTTTTTCATTGACGTATTCACATAACTTCTCATATGCTAAGTAATCAATAAATATGTTTGAGTGAATGAATGAAGCAAGATGTATAGATAGATGGAACATACTGCAGAGCAGGTAATATATGATGTTCCTGATTAGAATCTGACAAAAACGAAGAGCCTATATAAAACATTAAATGGAAATATTGACTGTGTTTTCAACTAATTTCCAAGTTTTCTACAAATAGCCTCCCACCACCCTTTAGAAGCTGAAACCACAGCACTCTTTCTAGCTAGGGCTCTGGATGGAGCAACAGATCAGAGTACTTTGGGCATCGGATGAGCCTGAGGCAGCCCAGGGGAATGGCAGTTGGAGGAAAGTGCCACTTCCATGAGAACAAAAGTCTCCAGTAAGCCTTCAGGTTCCTGAATGATGACAGCACTGAAGGCTCCACTTGGAAGATTTTAATCCTAGAAAAATGGCTCTAATGCATAACCTGCTGTGAGGGTATTTGTTTGGGAGCAGATTGAGCTTAAGTCAAATACCCTGCATTTACAAATCCAGCTGATTAATAAACAGCCATAGAATTTTGCTCTTTCTCTACAATACACTCAGTAAAATGAATGGCTTTTATTATTCTACTTATGATTTTTTATCAGCAAAAGTTAAAAAAAAATGTGAGTTTTCTCATCCAACCCAAGCTGTAAAATGAGAGAGGCAGTGTGATTATATGTTGCTGGAAAGAGATGCAATTGTAGAGAATTATAAATCATATTCTTTTGTTTGGTTGGCATTTTTTGTTTATTTGTTTCTAATGCAAAGAGCAGGAGATTTACCATAATTTACGTTCTATAACCTGCTGTACATGTGACAGGAGAAAAAAAAATCTATTAGCAAAAGTGTATTTTGCCTTTCCGAGCCAAAGCAAAATAGCACCAGGTTGAAATATTCATCTGTTTCTTCTGCTAGGGCTTATTCCTTTTAGTGACAGTCCTCCACCCTTAAAAAACAGACAAACAACAACTCTTGGGGATTTTCTCAAGAATAGATCGGTCAAAATACAAAGGTTTGTCCTCTGTTCTTCTCTTTGCATATCATTAATAACTGCAGTGATGTGCTTCTTTCTAAGAAGGAGAATTATTTCTCTTAGGCTTTTTTTTTTTTAAGTGACGGACTAAGTGTATTTTGTACAGATTCTGAAAGTGGAACAGTATGCTGGGAAGTACTTCTGCAGCATGATATGCACCCAAGGTAGGAATACTGGGTAAGGGTGAATTTCTCAAGTGAGTTTATGTATGCTCTGCATTCTGAAACCACATCTCATGCCAGTGTACGAGCATGTGAGGGAATAATGCATGAACGGGTGAGCAGGTTTTGTGATCCTTTCCTTTGTATCCACTCAGAGCAAGCCAAGAGGCTATATATTTCAATTTTAGAATAAAATCTTTAAGCTACACAATTGGAAAGTCTTTGAAACTCTAAAGTTAATAAGACATGAGACTCTGTTCCTAAGGGAGTCTTAATGTTATGATCTATTCCAAGGAGTTTTCGTTTTGTGTTATCTATCCAATGACATGCTCAAAGCAAATATAAAATGAGTCAACCCACGTGTCACTTTGTGTGTCATTTATGCATTTATATGCAAAGAGGTACTGAGATACATACATATGTAAGTGGTTAAGATACTCATAATAAAAGAATGGTCAAAATGGGATACAGGCACTTGAGATTTTTATGGCAAAATAAGTTTCAGTCATGTGTGATGTAATACATAAATTCGGCAGCGATGCATGTGAAATTTGGACAGTGCACAGCAAGGATGGCTTGTTCAGTTGCGTGGTGTCTGGGGCCTCAACTGAGAAAATTCAAGGGTTGGGTGGTTTGTTTTCTGGGGCTGGGAGTCGTCTCAAGAGTGCCTGCAATCACACATCTGGCACTTGATGCTGGCTGCTTGCTGGGACTTCAGCTGAACTGTCAACCAGAACACCTCCACATGGCTTCTCCATGTGGTCTCTCTGCAGAGGCTAGTTCAGGCTTCCTTACAGCCTGGAGGCTGGGTTCCAAGATAGCAAGCAAGGAATGCATAGCTTTTTTCTTTTTTAATCTGGCCTCAGAAATCAGTGTCACTTTTGATACTTTCTATTGATTGTGGCAGCCAAAAAGTTCTTCCAAGGTTCAAAGGAAGGACATAGACACCACCCCTAATAGCAAGAATGTCAAGGTCCCACTGGAGGAAAAGCTGTGAGATACAAGAGCTTGTTGTGGCCATATTCAGAAAACACATACTGACTTATAAGCACGAAGACTGTGGACAATTTACCAAAAGTAGAGTATTACAAAATAATCTTGATTTTTAAAACCTCCTCAATGTTAAGCCAATAATAAGACATTTAAAATTATCTCACCCAGCAGAGTTTGACGGGCTAGTTCAGTAAACCAGAGTGGCCTCCCCTGGTTTCCTGCTTCTGGAAGCTCCATGTTACTGCATTGATGGACCATTGTTAAGAAACAAATTACTGAAAGACAAGGGTGGCTCTACAACTGGTTGCTTAAAAAGACTTAAGACTCATGTGTATACTCAGGAGATCCTGAAAGCAAGATAGCGTGTGCAGCCTTCAAAGGGGCCTGGAGGCATGAGGGAAGTTGTTGGAGGAAGTTTTAAATAAGTAGATCTTTTAAGGGAGACTGAGCATCTCAGTACAGGGTGCACTAAGCTTCAAGTTACTGAGGGATTGAGCACGGGAGGATGCTCTTCATATCCACCTCGGGCTCTCCAGGACACTGGGAGGCATCATTGTTCATGTGGACCACCTGCTCCAACATGAGCATCACCTGGGCTCTAAAACTCATCATTTCCAATGGTGCTTGCCATTCCCATAGGCTACCCCTTCCTGTAATGACAGCCCAGGCCTTGTTATCACTCACAACTGCTGTATCTGAGAATCTCCCATCCTCTTCTCACTATTCATGTTCTTTGAATTCATAAAGACTTTCAGTCCATTAACCATCTATTTTCAACTAATATGTTGCCCATCTCTTTTTTTGTCTTTCTTTTCTTATCCATCTTAAATTATTTCATTATTATCTATCTCAGATTACATGGTTCATCTTTTTAATGATATTTTTACCAATGCTGTTAAACTCGATTTTCCTTTTTTTAGCCATTCATATTTTAGAAACCAAATCTAGGAAGATTCCTTTATTCTCACCTTCTCATAAGCCCTCCTGGGGCAATATTTGAATGGGAGAAAAGAGAAAAGAAGAAAACTACCTAGATGCAAAACACAAGTTGACTAATATTTCAAAAAGAGTATGTAGCCTCATGAATTAGTTTACACAATATTTTAAACATAAATGTCCTAATTATTGTAAAGATGTTCAATGTACTATCAGGACATGTAACCATGATCCTAGCTCTTCCTTCATCAAGGGCCCAAGGAGTAGGCTGAAGGCTTCCCAATGATAAGGCAATGATGTTCATCTTCTTGACATTTACACTTCAAGTTGGCAAGCTGATTCCCATCACCCAAAAAAACATAGGTGGCTTAGCCTTCATGCCTCCTGTACAAACGTCTCAGAATCCTGCCATCTGTGACTTATTCTAGGGCTTTTCTAGGGCTCCCCTAGAAAATTGTTTACTTTCCTCTAATTTTGTCTTAAAAAGAATAACAAGTTTTACATGTTTGTGGTAGTGAGGTAAAGTCAGAGAGAAAAGTGAAAAAGCTCCTAAAACCCAGCCTCCTCTTAGCATAGACATTGGCTCTGCCTTTGCAGCCCAGTACCAGCCAGCAAACATGGCTGCAGAAATGACCATATGTGCAGGTGATGATGTTGAACCTACCTGACATTCATCCTCTGCTGAGGTTTGACAAAGAACATTAATTAAGCATAAGTATTATTTCCCCAGGAGTTAATGAGAGACAAATATCTTCTTCACATATGGAAAAGATATGATGGTATTATCCCTAGTTACCGTTAAGAATCAACAGCCAATCCTGAGTTCTGACTACAAATGCCTTTCCACTTTTCCACCAGAATTATCTGATCCATCCACACATACTGACCATCAGCTAGAGACAATTGCCCTCCTGTTGTAAAGGTGGTACAAATGGGAAACTTGCTCCCTCATTTGAGCACTTAAGGAAAGTCTACAACCTTCTCCCGTTCAAAATCTGCTCTCCTCCTCATTTATCTTCCTGCATCAAATCTGCCATTCTCCAGGGTCTGGGAGGAGCAAGATAAACACAAGGCCCCCATCATTGTGTATGGTCTGTCAGTTGCTAACATGGGCCCATGGTGGCTGGCTCTTCTATCTATACTAGAAATCATAGCAATTCATTTAGAAACCGCTGTTCCTTCCAGGCAAATGTGAGATAACGCAGTTGGCCCATTAACATTGCAGCTGCATAGCAGATTAGACACATTGTACAGTGCTGCCTGGTTAAAGCATGCACAGCCACTTATGGAATTAGGGGCTGGCACCGCTGCAGTGAGCTGGTGCACTGTTTACAATCATTTTCCAACATAGATAACACAATTGTGATTTTCTATGTAGGCTGGATGTCTGAAAACATATTCTACCAAGATGGGACTTTCTTTACAGCTCCAGAATAAGTAAATATTTTTTAAAGCAGAGTTATAGAGCCTTTTCACAAAAGAAAAAAAATAGGATGGCCTTTATTGACTCTGTTAAGTAAGGAGACTCACAACTTTCTCAAATAAACTGTTTCAATAAATACAAGGCTTCTGATTGGTTGCAGTGTATCCTGAAATGTCTTAGAGGGCAAGAACATTGTATAATTCTCCTACTGCGGCCTTCTACCTCATGGCATATGCCATTAAGCTTTTTCATTTTAATTTATCTTTAGAAATGCATTCTTCTTTTATACAAATATTTCATAAATATCTATGTATTAAGTTTTTAAAGATTTTAGGAGAAATGGAATACCAATATGTATTCCATTTTTACTACACTTCTTAAATGTAAGGGAGAAATGCTCTTGGCACAGACTAAGCATATTTCCAAGCCCTCACTAGGACTGGCATTCTTCATCCTCTCAGGAATGTGCAAGGCATGATGTAGAGCAGCTTCAAGGGCAAAAATAACTAACAGAAACTTAAGAAGTTAAGCCAAAGATGGCAAGTACCTATCCCAGGTTTGAGGCTGAAAGTTAATCATATTTCTCACATTTCTAAGGTTGGGATAAAATAAAACCCAGCAGAGCAGTTAGAGAGACAAGGAGATATTGAGCTTTATTACAGGTAAAATATATTTAAGAGTTTTTCTCAAATGTGTTGCCACACTGGGTTTGCTAATACCTTTCCTAAAGTGACAACCTCATGCTATAGTTACTGAACATCACAGACAGCCCTCCACAAGTTCAGGCTACCACTGCAGAAAGAGCAGAGGAGCTATGTGTCTTGGGGGCAGGTTGGCTCATGGTTTCTTGGAACTGGCTGCACACTGGAAGCAGCTGGAAACGATCAATGCTCAGAGCTCCACCCCAGATGAACTAAGTGGGACCTGCACTTGAGGATTAATCAAAAGTTCACTAGGTGATGATGGTGTACTTTCAGAATTGACAACCATCAGACTCACCCAAAAGAGACAAAAAGGAAGGAGCTGGGAGCACATTCTCAGTTATTTCTGTCTCACTAATCACACAAATTGCTTTTCTTCCCAGGAAGATGAATGAGTGAAAAACGAGACCAAGCATCCTCTAGGTCTACACTGGCATAGGTCGAGGCTCTTTGGGAACAGGTAGGCTAGCTCAGCAGGAATATATCCACCACCCCTGGTCAAATGGAGGGGTGTTTTTCCCCTTTCGCTGCTCTTGGCATCTGAAAGGGGGAACCTATGTTGTGACCAGTCTCTAATAATCAAGGCTCCTATTTCAGGTACAGGCATAACCATTTCAATCCTTCATTTCATATCATCTCATGGGGGCAGCAAATTGTTCCACCCTGTCTTTGCACAAGACATTTATGGACCATGAAAAGCTGAGATTTAGTTTTCTACTCCCTGCACCCCTCTGGCAACTGGATCTCAATTCTGGGCAGCCGATCAACACATCAGGAATCCACTAAAGCAAATCATTTTGCTTCTTCACAGCAAGCTGATTTCAGTAACCACCAAGAATTCATTACTGCTCTAGCTTGTTTACACTGGCTAGGAACAGACACTGTTGTGAATTACTTGGAGATGCCCCTTTCCCTACAAATTACTTTCAAACTATATTTCAAATCAATAGGCCACCTAAAGGAGCTTATTCTTTTCTCTTTCTTCTTTAGGTAAATGAATACACAGGCACTTCCCTTTAAAGAGCATATCCAGTCAAAACAAAAATATTAAGTATAATTTAATTTTGGTAAACCAAATCCTACTTTACATTTACTTGCATTTATTTGCAAAGGCATATTTTAGCTTCACTTTTGATTGTTTTCCAGTTAAAAGCATCACCTACCTCTTAACCTTTAAATGTATCTGTCCTCCATTTCTGTTGTGTGGCTTATCTATAATCTGTAAGGAGACACTTGAATGATCTAAAGAAAATGACTAAATGACTGTTTAAAATAAACTTTTAAATTTAAAAGTTTGATCGTAAGTTTCAAAATTAAAGGGAGAAGTCACTTGAAAAAGAAGTCACTTTTTCAAGTACTAATATAGTAATAATGTTGATTATTGTGTTTCATTTAGTTTTGTTGTGTGTATTAAGCAGGTAGCACCTATTAAGGTTCATCTGGTGTATAGTTCAAACACCAAAGCCATGATGACTGGTGCTTCATTTCTATTTCTTTTTCTTATCACCTACACTGGAGTGCAGAGGCATGATCTCGGCTCACTGCCACCTCCGCCTCCTGGGCTCAAACAATTACTTCCTCTCAACCTCCTGAGTAGCTGGGACTACAGGGGCGTGCCACCATGCCTGGCTAAGTTTTTTTAATTTTTGTAGAAATGGGGTCTTGCCAATTACCTAGGCTGGTCTCAAACTTTTGGGCTCAAGTGATCCATCTGCCTCTGCCTCCCAAAGTGCTGGAATTACAGGCATGAGCCACCATGCCTGGCCTGGCTGTTTATTTTTAACACAAATCCCTCCCACACTTAACATGTTGGCACAGGCAGGAAAGCCGAGAGAAGTAAACAATCATATATTACCGTGTTATGTTCATCGTTCTAAAGGGGGAATTTAGAAAGAGCAGGAGTTACAAATCAGTATTTTTCTATATCTTAGTGGAAGCAATACATAATAAAATGTTCAGCTATATCCTGCAGACCAAAAATGTTTAAAGAGGCTCTAGAAATGAACTGGCTGTTTGGTGAGTCGATGTGCATCTTTCCTGGAAAGCCCAGGGTAAGTCTTGACCAAAAGCTTGCTGCAAATGCTGAAAAAAGAGAAATAACAAGTGTTTTATGCTGAATGGTGATCCTGTAACACAATCTACTGCAGAAGTTAGAGGTGGAGAGGGGCTGGTCTGTAGAGATAAAAGAAATTGGGTTTATTAGGTTTTTGTTTTTGTTTTGGCTTTTTTGCAGTTTTAATTGGAGTTCTGTTCATATGATTCTCTAATTTTAATTAGAATGATTTTAATATCGTTACTTTGCCTTTAAACTTTGAAAATATCACAAATGCAAGAGTCTCTACAGAAATTCTTATGTATCTATCACATGGCTCCTGGATGGACTGGACATGTCCCTGGCCATGCCTCTAGGACCAAGGGCTCCATGGTAATAAGTTATTTTTTTTCCCTCCAGAGTCTCATTTTCCTTCTCTGTGAAAGTGAATTAACTACATATATAGTTCAGACATATTACGGGTTTGGTTCCAGGCCACCACAATAAAGTGAAAAGACCAATCATAATAAAAAGAGTAATACACAGTTTTTAATTTCCCAATTTCTATACAGTAAAAATTATATCTAGAAAGTGCAATAAGGTAACATGCAATAAAACAGAGTAAGCCTGTATTTACATCAAGATACAGTTGTACCAAACCAGACATTCAAAAACAACCAATCAACAAATAGTTACTGCATATCCACTGAATGCCAATAATTATGTGTTCACTAGGTGCCACTTCCATTAGAGAAATACACGTGACATTAAGATATATTAAGTTGATATCTCCCCTATTAGGAAATAATCTTCTCCAGTAATAGTTTATTTCTTATTCATCTCTTTATCCTCTGTGTAGGGAGTAGCAAATAGCAGATGCTTAGTAAATAAATCAATATCTTACACAACAGCTGTACAGCTGTGAGGCTGTGAAGCTCCTGGGTTTTAACCCCGGCACCAGCACTATTTATATAACATTTGGAAAAGTCACTATATTAGTCAGGGTTCTCTGGAGAAACAGAACCAACAGGACATAGAAATACAGAGAGAGAGGTAGATGAAAGGTAGTTTATATAGGAAATTGGCTTACTCTCATGATTACAGAGGCCGAGAAGTCCCAAGATGTGCTGTCTGCAGGTTGGCAACCCAAGGAAGCTGATGATACAACTTCAGTCCACAGTTGAAGGCCTGACCTAGGAGGGCTGCTAGTGCAAGTCAGAGTCTGAAGGCCAGAGAACCTGGAGTTCTAATGTCCAAGCTCAGAAGAAGATGAGTGTCCCAGCTCCAGAAGAGAGAGTGAATTCACCTCTTCCCTGCCTTTTTAGCTCTGTCTAGGCCCTCAGCTGATTGGATGGTGCCTGTCCACACTGGGTGACGGCGGATCCTCCTTTCTCAGTCTGCCGATTCAAATGCCAGTCTCTTCTGAAAACACCCTCCCAGACATGCCCAGAAATCATGCTTTACCAGCTATTTGGGTATCCCTTAGGGTAGTTAAGTTGACATTAAAACTAACCATGATAGTCACTTAGTTCATTTCTGAAAGGATGGAAATATTAAACTGGCCATGGTGGACATGATGTGGAAATCTCTGTAAGAATAATGACAAAGGAAGATAGAAGAGAAATATTGGATTTTTATTTAAGTAAATTAACTGAAGAGTTATTGATCACCTGTTATGTGCCAGGAATTATGCAAGCATACAAAGAAAAGGTACAAAGAAGGGGCATGGCCCTGCCATGAAGAACTTCACTTTTAAACACAGACCTTGGTTAGCATGGTATTGAATGTGGATACTTACAGGTAGTGACAGTTAGTTATAAAGATGCCTGAATCAATTTCTTTAAAAGAGCCAAATGTTAGTGTCCTGGCTTCATTTATGTAATTTTTGAGAGTAAAGGGAATAATTTAAGAAGCGCTCTTTCTCCAGAAATACAACTCAAAAGTAAAACAGAAGCCCAATCTGAAAGAACAGTATCAATATTTAATCACAGGCTAAGGTTTGTGGAAGCAATAGGTATTAAATGTAACTGAAACACAGTATCCTGATTCCCTGTGGGGTGGAAGGTGGAGGAGGGAGAGACTGTTCTCTGGGTGTCTCCATCTTACAACCTGCTGGAATATCCCCTAAGTAGATTGTGCCCATTACAAACACATCAAATCAACATCGTAGGTAGGTTTAGTGTGTGCATGGCAGAAAGACACCTTAGGTAATTTCACCTCACATTACAAATTGGTCTCTTAGTCATACAGTAGGGCACATTTTCTTTCTATAAAATGGATAACACAGAAGAATAATCTAGCCAGCATACAAATAAAGGGAAATAAAGGTGTCTGGGAAAACTCTTTGAAACCCTCAATGGCTAATTTGGGAATTCTAGACATTGTGTGCTGGAGAGACACAGCAAGGATATTATTAAATAACTCTAATACGTGAGATGTATTACATCCAGGATGTACTCTTAGTTTTATAATTGCTACTTATCTCAGACCTTTATTCATGATCTCAAAGGGCATTTCCAAAAGCTAATATTGTCACTATATCCTGAACAGGGTTATTGGAGAGTTTCCTTTTCTTACAGAAGCACTGCCTTCATGCTCCCCTATCCCCAACACCCCAGTCTAATAACTTTCTGTACACTGTTATTAAGCTGGGATTTGTGATCCCCTGTCCTGAACATCAGATTAACATTTTTGCCTTCATGCACTAAGGATAATGGCATGTACATTCTTGATTATTTCCCTTTCTGGATGCCAATGCTGGTAAGTCTTAACTATGGCTGTATGTGTATGTGTAAGATAGGTAGGTAGGTAGATAGATAGATAGATGATAGATAGATAGAATTAGGTCTCAGATTTGGAACTGTGTTTAAGGGCCAATAACTGTGGCTATCTCTTGGCACGTAATCAGAAGTAGGCCACTCCAGGAACAAATTGCGCAATCTGCAGGCTTCAGTTACTCACTGGGCAGAAGCAGGCACAGAACCAACATAGGGACATTTTGCAGTAAAGAAGAGAGACATGGTGACCCCCAGGCTCAGGCACAGCCACTTTGTAGAGGGCCCCTTCATTAGACTCAGATACTGTTAACATAAAGTATCACACTTGTGGGTGATCAAAAGACCCCATGACATATTGCTACATGGATGTCAAGTGAATCGAGAGCAGAATTTGATTTCCTCACAACTTTTCTCTTTACCAGAATTGTGCTTTCATGTGATAGTCCAACTATGCAGCCAAAAACATGTTTTGCAATCTGCTGGACCAAAGTTATTTCAGGATTGTTTTTCCCAAGAAAGAGAAAAATTCTAAGGAAAAAATACATACCAGTTAGCACACTTCGTGTCAATAAATTGAAATATTCCCATCTCTATCATAACAAACACCAAGACAAGAGGCAAGATGCATAAAGTTTTGGTTCTCAATTTCCCCATCTGTAAAAATTTAAGGGAAAAGTGACCCATGTGTCATATGCATTATATACAGTGGCAAACAAATAAAGCATTGAGTTTGGAATATATGTTGTATTTACATTTTTTAAGTATTTTTAAATGTAAAAATATAGTGAACATTTCTGTAATTGGAATTATAAATTACCCTTCTTCCTTTAATTATGGAATGGAACCAAACATGACTGTAATATCTTATTTATTGAGTTTTCAATGCATGTCAGTTTCCACAGATGCTATGGAAGTCTAACAGTTATAAGATTTCCCTGGGAGAGAGAGAGTCTGCAAGTGGCTGCAGAGAGAACTTGCCATCCCTAGGGTCATCCAGATTGCTCTTGGCGATACTGCAGCTCTGTAGAGTTTCTGCCTACACCCGCTGGGACCTGAGGTGTTTCAGGCCATCATAGGACAGCCGCTGTGTCTTCTGCACCAGAAAAGGCATATCTGGAATTCAGAGATGTTTGTGGCCTCACTCTAGAGAAGTCTGGCTGAGTGGAGAGAAAATCACTCCAGAGTTGTCAGATAAGATAGGAGCAATGCCCATACAGAACAAGACACAGCAGGAAGTTGGGAGTTTTCAGTTCAGAGTGGAACTTTACAGAGGACAATCACACATTTGCTGGACAAAAAATCCAGTCATCAGATTTCATAAAGACTGAGGAATCATGTAATCCCACTTAGTTACAGATTAGGTCACAAGAAGCCAGAGAAGTTGACTTACTTGCCAAGACACATTACTAATAAATGAAAAAGGAGGAAATGATATCAGATCTTCTGGCTCAAAATCCTGCATCTTTCTTCACCACAATGTGCAGTCTACTCAGGACCCTGAATACTCTGCCTGGGTCTGGATTCATAAAGCATTGTTTGGTATGCTCAGAATAGTTGGTTCATGCAAAATTGAACTACCTCTAAAGAAATGTCATGTTGTATGTTGAACTGATAACCTACCTGTGGGCTTAGCTCACTATGGTTATGACATCTTTATTCACGGCAGGTGTAAGGGAGATAATTAATTCAACAAATAAATAGGAGGTATGAACTTCATTACACTACACAAAGTTGAAAAAGAGTTAGTCCCTGTCCCTGAGGAGATTTCAGTGCATCAAAGGAATTAGACAAACAGGGACAAAATATATTGTGATAGATGTAATGAAAGAGGTCATTCTTGAGAGCACAGAGGAGAAGCATTTGATCAGATATGGAAAGTAGACAAGACTGTCTAGGAAAGATGGTGCCCCAGCTGAATTTTAAAGGAGGGAATAGGAGTTAGTCAAGTGGAGAAGTGAAAAATATTATTAGTATCGGAGACAGCAGAATGTTTAAATGCGCTGGAATGTAAAAAAAAATATGCAAAGTTTAGGAAAATAACAAGTATTTGCACATGGCTGGAATGTGAATGTGGTGAGAGGCACAGATACACTTGTGACAAAGTTAAGTGACAAACCCTGAAGGAGTTTTGTATCATACTGTCAATAGGCTTCAGCTTTTTAATTGTAAGGCAATGGGAAACCACTGAAATGATATAACCAAATATCCCTTACTGATCGGGTTTTTGTGAGATGGAGTTTTGCTCTTGTTGCCCAGTCTGGAGTACAATGGTGTCATCTTGGCTCACTGCAACCTCCGCCTCACGGATTCAAGCCATTCTCCTGTCTCAGCCTCCCAAATAGCTGGGATTACAGGCATGTACCACCATGCCCAGCCAATTTTTTGTGCTTTCAGTAGAGACAGAGTTTCTCTATGTTGGTCAGCCTGGTCTTGAACTCCAGACCTCAGATGATCTGCCCACCTCAGCCTACCAAAGTGCTGGGATCACAGGCATGAGCCACCACACCCTGCTCAAATAACCTTTTAAAGATTCATTCCAGCAGCTATGTGAGAATTGGTTTGGAGGGGAGGCAAAGCTGGGAGCTCAGAGAGACCAGTTAGAAGGTTGCTTCAGTGACTCAGAAAACAAGTGTGATGGACAGTAAGATGTGCCACTCAGACTCACCTTCAGGGACCAAGAACTTGTGCCCTCAGCAGCTGAGAGTGCTTCCAAAAGACAGGCCTCAGCTATCAGCCTTTTCTGATGATAGCCTTGGCTGAGAAAACGGCTGTGGCCATTGTCACACCCTCTTCCACGAGCACCTCACATCTAACATCTGTTCAGTGTGGTGCAGAAAGGCTCAGATTCTCCACCCCTAACTTGGAACAAGTCTGAGGGATCATCCCAGGCTATAATGGAGTCTCTTCAGCCCAAGTTGGGACTGCATGGAGGTTTGGCTTCTCCTCCAGCCCAGCCCTGCTTCTGTCCACTCCTTCCCAAGGTGATGATAGCAAAAGCATTTTCAGTCAAGTACCTGTGCACTAATCACCAATCTCCATCTCCAGGTCTGTGTCTCCAGGAAACATGACAAAGGACAAAGACCTGTGCCAGGGTATGGGTGCTACAAAGCAGGGGGAGGCACAAACTAATTCAAGACGTATGTGGTCATAGTATCGACGGATTGGGGGACCAACAGGACAAAAAGAAGACGGACAATTTTCTAACGTGAAATATTGATTGGCTAATTTTATCAAGAAAAACCTAAAAGACAAGGATGGACTATATGACCCTGGAAATCAAATATTTGAGTTGAAACTCAGAAGAAAATCATTTGAGAGAATAGACATATACGTGTGTATGTGTGTGTGTGTGTGTGTGTCCTTTGGTGCCATCACCTCAGATTCTAGATGATTCAAATAAAATCATCAAGAAAGAGAAGAAAAAAGTCTCAGAATGGAGATCTTAAAGGCTTCTACCAGGTTCATTCTAATAGGAGCAGAAGGACCAGCAGAAGAGAATAAGGAAGAGAAACGAGAGAAGTGGGAGGAAGAGGACACTAGGGTGCTACAAGAAGTAGGAGAAAAGAACGAGGCCAATGTTCATTAAATGAAAGTGTACTGAGGAGTCTGATGAGATAAGAACCCTCGTTAACTGACTTTTTAACATGGAGGATGTTGGTAACCTCAGGAGGGTAGTTTGGATGGTGTAGGGGACACCAAATTGCAGTGGGCAGAAGAGTGAAGGGGGTATGTATTTTTGAATAAAGGTTTTGCAATGGTACACAATCCTGTAATGAGGTAAGTTGCAGGCTACACTTATACCACAAATCATAAAAATTATAGAAAATATCTATTTCTAAAGATTTACTTTAAGAATGTTTAACAGTACTAGGTAACGAGAAAAGGTGCCACCAATGTGCCAGGAATTATAAAGAATGTCTTCACAATGGCATGTACATGGGATGGACTGAATAAGAACACCAAGTCCAACCGTGCAAGAGGGTGCTGATAGGCAAGGTAGGAGTGAATCTAGAGTCCTCCCATGCTCTAAGATCGTGGATCTTAAAAGTAGGGCAAGCAGACCAGTGGGTGGGTATTTGGTTGTAGAATAATAGAGAGAACAGCCAGGCAATTTGGCCTCTTCCTGCCTCTTCTACCAGCCCTACCCTCAGGTATCACTGAAGGCTGGGTCTGGAGGGGAGCATTGCCCTGTGCCTGGTAATACAAACAACTGAAAGGAGCATGAGCTCACAGCAGAGCAGCCACCTGAGCAGCTCCCAAGTAGCACTATCTTCCCATCATCACAGAAAACCAACATTTTAAAGCCATAAAGAGAAAGGTATGATAATGCATCAATATCTGAGGAAGAGTAGCCCCAGAAAGACAGACTTTTCAACAGGGATCAACTGATGGAGATACTTTTAACATAGCAACATGATATGATGGGATTCGTGTCATGAGACACTGAGTGCCATTAGGACACTTATAAGGCAATGTTAAAGAAAGGAATAGAGTAAACAGCTATGGAGCCAATGACTGAGTTGGAAACTCCCACTGAGGAATTATCCCCCAAATTCAGGAAAAGTTAGAACTATGAGGGATAGATTCAGAAGTTTTGTATTCAACAGCAAATTCAGAAGAGGAAAGTAGAGAAATTTTAGAACATCAGCAAATAAAGAAAATCATAATAGCTTACAGAGATCACCTACACAAAAATGAGATCAAAATAAGATTTTTTACTGCCACTACTTGTTTCAAGAAAACAATGGAAATTATCTATAGATTAATAAGAAAAATAATTTTGGAACAAAAATGTGTTATCCCCAGCCATATTCTCATTCAACTATGAGAACTAAACATATCTTCGGAAATTGTCTCAGGAATTTTGTAGCTCTGAATGTAATCTACTAATTCAGGTGAATAAAAATCAAAGAAGATGAGATAAAGACAGTAGATTGGGCACCTACAGCAACTTCTTTTTTTCTCCCAAAATCTCATGAAAATAACTGTAAATGTATTTTAAAAGCAAAATTCTCCAGAGATAGAAAAAAATGAGAAAGGAGTAAGCAATAACAAATTTTGCATGGCATAAATCAGATGGACAATGAATACAATATTTGGGGAGCTTGAGAAGACTGAATTCCAAACAAGCAGGAGATAAATCCAACAGCAGACACAAACACAATTTGTACTAGAACCTCCAAAAGTCTCAACAATTGAGGAAATCACCCATGCCAGAAGCCAGTTTGAAGGAAAGGAGCTAAATTAAGGGGGGGGATCAGTTGGAAATGGATTTGAGAAGTAATCAGATCCTCTCAACAACTCAGGTTAGCAGACTAGCAAGTCTTCTCTTCGCCCTGGTAAAGAACTGAGACTTGCATTTTGAGAGAATAAAACAGAAGCTCTGTACTTGTGGATTATAGGTTCAGTTAGGACGTGGGTCTGTATACTAAAAACAAGAGGTTTAAGTGCATGCACGAGCACTGGAAACTGATAGCGCATGTCCTTACTTCTATTCAGACGCATAAATGATGAGAATCAGTTCTTCACTCACTGAGCAAGAGACTAATAGAGTCTTCTCTGGGAATTTCACTGTGCCAAGAGGAACTACGTAAAGAAATTGACACAAGAGATTTTCCCACTAACTGTCTGAGTCTGATTTACCCCAAGTCTACATGCCACAGCTGCAATTTCAGAACCTCCAATGAGCTTTGTAACAATGACTCTAAACCAAGATCTGGTAATTAAGGACTTCCAAACATCTGAGGATAGTTTATACAGGTTGACCATCCCTTAACTGAAATGTTTAGGAAAGTCATGTTTCCAATATCAAAATTCTTTTGGATTTTGGAATATTTGCATATACATAATGAGATAACTTGGGAATGAAACCCAAGTCTAAACATGAAATTCATTTATGTTTCATATGCACTTTATACACATAGCCTGAAGGTAACTTTATATAATATTTTTAATAATGTTGTGCATGAAACAAAGTTTTGACTGCATTTTTACTGAGACTCATCACATGAGGTCAGGTGTAGAATTTTCCACTTGTGGCATCACATCAGCACTCAAAGGCTTTAGATTTGGTAGCATTCCTATTTCAGAGTTTTGAATTAGATATACTCAACTTAACGAAAAATACAGTTCAAAACAAATATAAATAGACACAGTTCAAAGAAAACAGTGACTCTGCAAGGAGAAGAAAACTCTTATCTCTATACTTTTAAATAAGAAAAAATTGCAACCATGAAACAGGAACAGATGTCAAGTAAAGAAACACTAGGAGCTCCAAAAGGAGGCCCTGGACATTCTAAAAAATCACGTACTGGGAAGGAAAAACTAAAGAGAAATTTTGAAAGCAACATTGAGAATCTCTTACAAAATATGTAGCAGAAAGTAAAAAGGAGATGGAAAACAGGAAAGCAAAGATGAGGAAATTCGAGGACCAGTCCCAGTAGTATAAAGATAGATGATCACAGCCAGGTCACTGTATCTGAGGTCCTTGTGATACCAAAGGATCATAATCAGGGCTGTGAGGTGATTGAACGAGTGAGTCAAGAGGATAGCACGTGCGAAGAAAACTAGCAAATTGTAGTGTTAGAAAAGAAAACATGAGAGAGAGCTTCACTTTAGTTGTCTCAAATGCTACAACAAGGGCATATAAGATAAAGCTGAAAACGCAATTGTTAGATTTAGGTTGTTGGTCATTAGAAACTTGGCAAGCAAAGTTTCTTAGCAGACATAGAGGGAGAACCCAGATGGTGCTGGGCTGAGTAGCGATAGATAAATGAGAAAGTGAGAAAGTGCCTTTGGCTACCTTTTAAAATGTTATTTCCAGGGATGTAGGTGTGAATAGGAGTACGCTGTGCAGATGATGAATCTAGGTGGCTTCATTGTCCATCATAGTCTACCAGAAAGGTTCAGCCTCGGGGAGAGATTGAAGAAACCCTCCTTTCATGCAATATGCTTACAATGAACTAACGTTTCTGCAATAACTGAACTAAACTAAAAAAGGCACTAAGAGGTTCCAAGAACTAAGAAGGACACTAGGGTATTCCAAGAACTAACAGAAGAGAGCAAGGCTGGTGTTAATTAAGGTAAAGTCTATTGAGGTATCTAATGAGATAAGAGCTAAGAACTCTCATTAACTTCTCAACATGGAGGATGTTGGTAACCTTGCAAGGGCAGCTTGGATAGTGTAGGGGACACCAAATTGAAGTGGGCAGAAGAGTGAATGGGGACGATACTTTTGAATAAAGAAACTGCAATGGTACAAGATCCTGTAATGAGATAAGCTTCAAGCTACACTTCTACTGCAAATCATGAAAGTCATCAGCATAGGGAAGAACCGCCATGTCTCACCGAGGAGTCTGGAAGCTTGTTACTGTGCGAAGCACCTCAGATCCATTCTCCTCACAGGTTCAACCACAGACACAGCGTGAAGACTCCTGTGCCCTGAATATGGCTGGCTTTTGGAATATTGCCAGGACCCTTCCCTGACTCCTCTTTGAGCTACCTTGACAATTGAGTACTGCAGATTTTTAACATCAGATCTGAACCTCCTTACACATGGACCTTGTTATTCAGAGCTTCCCTTGCTTCATGACACAGCTTCACTGAAAACCTGGACATCCACAGCCCTGGATGTCAAGCACCACAATGGCAGCAGCCTAACTGTCCCCACAGCAACCATGGCTGCCAGAGCCCAGGCTTAGAGCAAGGTCTAGCCCGGGAATGGAGAAGAGAGACAAGAAAGGGAGAAAGCAAATGGTACGAAGAGGGGTGTATAGAACACTTTTGACATAAGTGACTCCATCTTAGAAAAATACTCCATTTTACATTTCAAATGCTATCATCATGCCAGCTAGGACCAGATATTCACCTAACCAATAAAAATTGCACACAACCAGATAAGACCATAAACAGGCACCCTTTTTCACTATCAGTCCTCACCAGAGCACTCTGTGGCAATAAAAACAGCAGGACTTTACCAGCTTGAGACAGCTGTCTTGATTGACCCCATCTTACTGTCATTCATCTTCAGCACTCAGCATCTATGGCCGAAGGCTCTGCCCAGATCGGAGACTGTTCTTTGCAAGACAGTGACATCCATCTGGATCAGGCCAATACACTCTACTTATCCACATCACTCTCCTTGGACTGGTTTATTAAGCTTTTTTCCCTATCTTATTTTTTCTTCATGTTAAATGTTACTCTGTTTGATGGGAAATGTTTTATCTATAACATTTATATATGGATTAAGTACACTGTTATGTATGGTTTGCAAATACTGACTGACCTGTGAAGTGGCTTGAGACTGTATGACCACAGCTCTGACTACTGAGTGAACAGGAAGTCCTAAAGAGAAATGCTCTTGGGAATTCCTTGTAGCTTGTGGCTTTTATGATTGAAATTGCACAATAAGAGTCTGATTTTGTGGAATGACACCAACATGCATGGACCTGGTTATGTCTGACCTTACGCAGCTCTTGACAAGATGTGTCTAAGACAACGGTGTTAATCACACAGTGGCATCTTGGAATCATACTGGGATAACAGGATAATCCATTTTAAGTACAGTGCCTGGTATATGGCAAGCACAAGATAAAAGTAAGTTGTGATTGCTGTGTTGGTGGTTGATATTGTTCTTCATACAGAACAACCAGTTCCCCTGCCACCACTAACAGCAAAAGAGATAGTGTCTTGGCTTGATCCAGATGGATGTCAATGTCTTGAAAGGAATCGTCGCTGATTTGGGCAGAGCCTTCAGCCATAGATGCTGGGTGCTGATTATCAAGAAATGAAGGTGAGGAATTGTCATAATTGCTGTAAGTCTAAGGAGCAATTCACCTCAAAAGTCACCGAAGGGGAAAATGAGTCTTAAAGAAGGAAGAAACCAGCCCAAAGCTAGCAAGCAGCTGAACCAGCATTGGAACCAGCTTGTCTGCCTCTACACCGCAGGGGAAGCATCTTACAATTCATCAAGATGCGACCATAGCACCTCATTTTTAAGGTGTTTGCTTTTCCAATTAATGTAACCTTCCAGAACCAAATGCGCTGTCTACAATCTGAAATGAAGCTGACTGCTCTTCAGGAGTAGAATGAGCAAAAGGTATTCCAGGGGTATTTTGTTCTCCAGCTGCTTTCAGCTAAAGGACTATCAGATTACAGAATCGGACCCAGAGGCATTCCTACCTCTCCCCTTTTCCATTTCTCCCTAAGTTAGTTTTCATTTCATAACAGTCATTAGCTAAGCTCTGGGAATGAAGTGTAAAAATCTCCCCTCACCTCGGAGCCCTAACTGGCAGCAGTTCCTTGAAACTCCCGCAATCAGCGCTCCATTTAAGCATCAAAACCTCATCAATTAGGCCTCAATGTGCAGGGATCACATGGCCTGCCGGTCGCTGAGCCGGCCGCTGAGGAGTACCAGAGGCCTCATTACGGCCTTGAGCTTTTGTAAAATTCCTGAATAAGCAGCCCATGGAATGTCTGCAGAAGGGCTGCATTTTTATTTTATTTTTTATTTTTTTCCTCCGGCTTTAACAACCGCTTTTACGGACAATTTAACACTGTGGGTTGCCAGCTGTGTTAATGCCTGACCCCCTTCCTTCGTGATGTCGCGCCTTGTGACAAGGCTGTCAGATGTGGAGCCCATGCCCCCCCTCCTCAGAAATCTATGACTTTCTTAACATCCGGGACTCGGGGCTCCACGACAAGGAAAAAGCAAGATTTTCATCCCAATTGCTGTGTGCACACATGCCCTTGTACACACTACCACCTGCTAATTTGAGGGGCATGGAGCAACTAAGTAAATGAAATCTGTGTTGCTGGCACTGAGAAAAGGTTAGGAACAGGAGTGGGGTGAGGAGAGAGTCACTCCTGGAGCCCACCGGCCTCTTGGTGGTGGAGCAGCAGAGGAAGAGACGCATACATGGACTCCATAGGTAACTGTTTGGAGCCTCCTCACTGAAGGGTCTGTTTCAACATATTTATCGCTTTGGTTCTTGACCCAGCCAAGAGAGGAACATGCCTTATGTACTGTCTGGCTGCTCTCGCTAAGCCTCCCGTAACTGGATCAGCCTAGATCCAAGGCTTGCTTCTTCTAGTGAAAGATTCGGGAATTGACGTTTGTCAGTTTGCTTAGTGCTGATTAGGTTCTAGGGGCATCTAATATATTGACCAAGTTCCTGTTTTACTTATGGATAAAACAGACTGCTATTCGGTTATTTTACTGTGGAAAATATTAGCATACTCTTGCTCCATGGTCCGTGTCTTCTACATTCTTTATCCGTAAGGCAGAAAGAAGCTTGAAATCTATTTCAAAGCCATTAGAATACTCTGCAAATTTGTACCTGCAATTGCATCTAAAGAAACTTTAACTAAGGAAATCATTAGGACTTTACAAATATTTAGTTACAGGAAGCATTGCTTATAGAAATCCAATATTTGCAGGGAATAAAAAAACTAAAAAGGATCATCTTTAAAAATATAATTTAGCCATGCATATGTATATTAAATGTTAAATTAATATTCATGATGTAGAAATATAGTATGACACTCCAGTTAACCAGCAGACAATGGACTTCATTTTCTTGTAATGTGTTAAGAAAATAACCTCAGCAATTGTCCTGCAGAGAAATAAATTCTGGACAAAATATATATAAGTATCTTGTGAAAGTGTATAAATGATGAACAACCAAATAAAATGAGCATTTCTGTTACTTAAACTTTGGTTTCCAACTATGTCTTCTCACTAAAAGAAAACAGAACTTCATGGAAAAACAATTGATTCTAAGTCTAGAGCAGGAAATTTACAAGGTAAGCCTGAAGCATCCAGGGTCCTTTTGCAAGAGCTTCAGAAACAAGTTGAAGAGACTCTCAGTGGCTAAAGATGAAAACATTTTTGTTTCAGTAAAGAGAATGCTTTCGATGGATTTAAATTTATCAAAAATATTTAAACCTATGGGTTCACATGTATGTGTATATAAACACATAGTAACAACTCATGTCCCTGTGTGTGTATGTGTGCGTGTTGGTACTACTAACTAATCACTTCGAGTGAGAAACTAATGCATTACAGTAAACACTGGTGCATAAACAAATCAAACATTCTTCCTGTCATATGTAAACTGCATCACTAGAAAATCATCTAATTGATAAGCAGGAGTATCTCTTTATCAAATTATTTATTCTAAGTTACACAGCAAATGAAACGATAAAATAAAATATCACCATTTACAATCCTCATTAATGAATAGATCAATGCATTGAGCATAAACAGATGCTAATATCACATAAAGACAGCCAGCCAGACACTGTGTGGCCCTTGTGAAAGTGCACAACTCCACCTACAGATCTGCCAAAGGGATTCAGCCTCTGGACCCAGACAACAACCTGCAGGAAACATAGAGGACAGAAGAAGATGTGAAACAGCACCATGAATAGGCAATCAGCAAAATCCATGCTGTAATTTTTTTTTTCCTACAGATAATTGTAAAGAAAAGAAAGGGTTGAGGAGGGTCATAAATTTAAGAGTAAGAAAAAAAGCAAATAAAAAATTAACACAACTGAATTTTAATGTCTGTGAATGCACCTTTGGATGATTAAGCTGCATAGAAATCCAAGAACGTGATTACTGTAAAAGTCAGGATAATGACTATTTTTAGAGGGAAAAGAAGGATATGTGGTTGATGCAGAGTAGATGGAGATGGCGGTCAAGTCCTATTTCTTGACCTGAGTCTTTGTATAAGGATGTTTACTTTATATCTTAACCCATATATTTTTTGTGCATTACTCCATAAAGTTTTTAACTTTACATTAAAAAGTTAAATATATTAAATGCATCATTGATTTAGGAATTAGGCCAAAAAAAAAAAAAAACCAGAAAGTTCAAAACAGGAATAAAAATGGGAATTCATAGAGGTCAAGGAGAACTGCAGCTAGCTTTTCATCCTGAAGCCAAATGCTGAAATTTGATATCTTTCAGCCTCTGAATTGGAGGCAAAATCAGGCCTCAGTTGGTAATATGCCAGGTTCTCTGTTGGAAGCAAATTAAAATCTTCTCTGAAAGAGCACAGCTTCAACTCCAGCATCAAAAAATTCCAAGTAAACAGATAAGTTCCAAAGAGCATGAGCTTATAGTAAAAATGCCAGAACTCACAAGAAAACAAGGAACCCTGACGGGGAGACAGCAGAAACAGCTGACATAAGAATCAGGCCTGTGAAGAATTCAGACACTAAAGTTAGAAGAAAATCATAGATAATTAGTGTGCTTTGTATGTTTAAAAAAAGCAAAATACCGAAAGTTTGACAAGTAGATTTTTTAAAGCATCTAATGAAATTTCATAAATAAAAATAAATAACTGAAATTTACAGTATGACAGAGGCACATCCAACTAGTTTCAAACATTAGGAACAGCCTGTGGCACAGCAATGGTCTTTCCAAGAATAACTGAAAAAGAAAATAAAATACAGAGAAACATCTATTTGAGGAAATCTTAGAATGAAAAAGGTAGTCAGGTTTTGAGAGAAAAAAAATTGGAAAAAGTGGGAAACCTCAGAATGAACTGACAGTCTGCAGCAGGTTTTTACCTCACTGTGTTCATTAATTTGTGGTGCAGAACAATAGCCTGATGGCCAAGACAAACATCTTCAACCCAGAGACAATAACCACTAGGTGAAGAAAACAGAGCATCTTCTGACTGTCCAATACGCTACAAAAAGAAAAATTACAGACTTGAAGGACCAGATGCTTAAGTGAGAAGGGAAAGGTGAAGATCAGAACTTAATGTTATCATTTTTTTTTTCTTTCAAGACATAGAACAAATTATGAAGCTGCTTGCGACAGAAGGCTAAGAGACCAAATAAAAAGTCCCTGTAAAAGCAGACTGGTATCTTTGGTAGTTTCACATTGCCTCGAATACAAAGATCAGGTTTTGGGGTCTGCCAGTGGAAAGAGGCCTTAGCAAGCATTCCAGGCTGTTATATGGAAAACTTGGAACAAGGACAAACCAGAGCCAGAAGAAAGCAGGTGGTGCACAGTAATAGCCAAACTGTTGTTAACGGTTTAAAAACATATACAGAATTAAATTGCAAAGCAATATTAACATGAAAGAGGAATTTAATGGAGTTAAAGTATTTTTTGCCTTCTCAAATGATTTTTTTAAATTCTGTTGAACCCCGCAAATCATGTTACAATCTCTATATTTACCGTGAAAATAAAGTAAAATATATGCACAGTCAAACAGATAAAAACAAAAAATAAATTATAATATCAGATTAACCCAAGAGTAGTCTAAAATGAACAAATATAAGTTACTGGAACAAAGAAAAACAAATAGCAAAATGGTGAATAGATACTTAACTATGTTAGCAATTTCATCAAATGCAAATTAGATTAAATCCAATTAGAACACTAAGATGGCATAGGAAAGGCATTTTTTTTCAACTTCATGACTTCATGTGGAAAAATTTCTCCCAAATTGGCCAACTGCTGGATCATAACACAAGCCTCAATAAATTTCAAAAAATTAAGATCATTCAGAATCTATTGCCTGACCAAAGTGAATTTAAGCTGCAAATAAGTAAATAAAGATAGATAGAAAAATCTCTATTATGAAATTAAGCAATATGCTTTTAAATGAACTACAAGTAAAATAAAAGCATAGAGTAAATTAAAAATATTTTAAACTGGTAGTAATAAAAAGATTACATACCAAAACATCAGATATACTAAATACACATTTATAAGGATATTTATATCTGAAAAATCAATTATCTAAGAGTATGCCTCCAGGCATTGGAAAAAAAATAGCAAATTAAGCCCACAGAAAGCACAGGAAAATAATAAGGATAAATGTATCAAATAATACTTTTTAAATTATGCAGAATAAAAGTTAATAAAATGAAAACAGTACTTTGAAACTAATAATAAAATTGATAGACCTCTTGCAATACTGAGAAAGAAAATAAGGCAGAAAACACAGATTAACAAGATCAGAAATGAAAAAAGAGATATCATTAACAAGTTTTAAAATAGTAAATACATAATAATATATGTTTGATAGCAAATAAGAAATTTGTGATGACAGAAATACTGTCTTGATAGTACTCAGTTGTTCCCCTTCCTGCTTGACATTGTCCACCCCCTAGATCTGTGCATCACACACACACACAGTTTGAGCTTGGCCTTATGCTTGGATTTGTCTAATAAAGCATGAACTGCCAACCAGTGTTTTAGATGTGTTCGCATGGTTTGACTTCGTTGCTTATTTTTTTTACCTACCAGAAGAGAAACAGGCTGTATGTAGATTCTGAGATAGGCTTGTGAAGCTGGCCTAAACCTAAGTTACAACCTAGAACCACATCTGACCTTCAGATCTGTGAAAACAACAGCAAAACCAACGATGATGGCAAACCACTCAGTTTCAGGGTTACTTAGCATCATTGCAAACAGTTTTGACTAGAACACCTCTGGAGGAGGGGAGAGGAGGGCAATTTACCAACATTGTCAAAAGTAGAAATAGAAAATCTGAATATTCCTGTGTCTAATAAAGAAAGGTATGATTTTACCATTAAAAATTATGTATTATAACTACAAATGTCCTCAGGTCTTGTTAACTTCATTAGTAACTTTTTCTAAATTATTTAAGAAAGAAACATTATCAATATTGCACAAATTTGTTTAGAATATTGAAAGAATGACGATTCCATAGATCATTTTAAAAAGCAGTAACTGCCTGAATTACTAATTGTAACAAGGACATTATAAGGCAAATTAAAACTAATCTCTCTCATAAACATTCATAAACATAGATACAAAACTAAGTAATAAATGCTAGAAAACAGAATCCAGTGATATATCAGAAAGGTAATATATCATGAAACAAGCGGACTTTATTTTAGGTATGCAAGATTGATTAAATTCTAAAATCAATCAACATAATTCACCATAGTGGGGAGAAAACAAGAAAATAATATAATCATTTTAATAGAGGCAGAAAAAGTACTTGACATAATTTAATCCTCATTAATAATAAAAAAGCACTTAGCAAATTGAGTGTAGAAGGAAACTTTCTTGTTCTGATACATGGTAGAGCTTTGAAATAGTTAAAAGAAAACATCATTTCCTTTTAGAAATATTAATGGCTTCTACTTTGAACTTGGAAGGAAACAATTATACATACTACTAGTTCTAATCAACACTGATCTAGTGATCTTTGCAAGTGTAATAGTAAGGGGGAAAAGTATTAAAATTAGAAAGAAGAAATAAAACTCTATTGCTTCAAATATGATATGACAGTGTTCAAAGAAGGAATTATCTGTAGATAAATTATTAGCATTACTATTGAATATAGCAAGATAACTGGACAAAATCAACAAACTAAAATCTATTTTTTTATACAAGTACAAAGAAATGTAAAAGAAAACTTAAACTAAATTATTTAGAATAACACAAAAATTTCAAATGTCTAATGAAAGATGTGCAAGACTATATAATAAAAACGATAAAACATTACTAAGAGAAATTTTAAAAGATCAAAATAAATGAATAATTAAACCATGTTCAAAGAAACACAATAAAAAATTTCAATAAAAGTATGTTAGATCAAATGGATATCCATATTTTAAAAAATCCCTTTACCCCTACCTCACACTATGTAAAAAAAAAAATTCCATATAAGTCATAGCTCTAAAGATTAAAGATAAAACAATAAATATTTTAGAAAAAAAAGACCTATCTTCATGGACTTGTGGTGGGCAAAGATTTTTTGATAATGCATACAATCATAATCACCAACCATAAAAAATACAATTGATTCCTTATAGTATATTAAAGTTAGGAAATTTTTCTCAGCAAAGGACATTATTAAGAGTATGAAAAGGTAAGCCATAGAATGGGAGAAGATATTTGTACAATAAAGGACTTACATCTAGAATATTTAAGGCTTCTACATTTTAATATAAAAGTGCAGACAACTCAAAAGAAAAATGGGCAAAAGTCTTGAATAAACATTTCCTAAAACAGAATATCCAAACAGCCAATGAAGATGTAAAATGAATTTAATTCTATTAGCCAAAGAAATGCCAATTAAAACCACAAGGTGACTACACAGTCTCCAGAATGGCTCAGATACAAAGGTAGACATTTCCAAATCCAAGGATGTGGAAAAACTAGAAGCAGAATTGCTACAAGAACTTTGGAAAAGTGTTGGCAGTATCTGTCACAAATGTCTATGAACCAATACTTCTATTTGATTACAAAGAAACAGATATATATGCATGCCAAAAGAAATATGCAACAAAGTATTCATTGTAAGAGATAAATACTGAAATTAACTCAAATGTTTATGGATGGTGGAATAGATAAAAACAACAACATATTGTACAATGACAAAACAAACTACATTAACATGTAACACATGATAAATCTCACATGCACATCTTTGAGGAAAAGAAGCCAGGTATAAATTATTACATACTATAGAGTTATGATGTATTAAGGGAAAATTAATCTATGGTTTTAGAATGTACCATAGTTATTAACTTTGCAGGGCTAGTTTAGATGAAGGATCATGAAGGAAGACTCTAGAAGGCTATAATGCCCTAATTTCTAGATTTAGACTACCGTCCATTGGTATGTTCATGGTTTAAATTTTTTTCAAACTGGGCACCTCTGTTATTTGCAGTTTTATGTGGGTATGATACATTGCAATTAAAAAATCAAATCAACAATCAAAAGTATTTTCAGATAAGCCAATCAGAGAACATTATACAAACAGACTATATATGAAGGCATTTCTAAAGGCTTTGATATGGAATAAGTAAATTGATTCCAGATAGAAGATCTGAAATGAAAAAAATAGAGATTAACAAATAAATTAGTAAATAGGTGGTTAAATCTAAACAAGTATGAATGAATTTGATGATAAGACAGTAGTAATAATTTGTAATCTGTTGGATTTAAAATGTATTGAGAGAATATATTATTTAATAAAAATAACAGTAAAAAAAGAGTAAGCTAAAAATGTTACAAAGTTTTTAAAATTTATTAGAGTTATTAAAATACTGACTTTTATAATTTCTTGGCTAAAATTATTTGTTGGGTGAAGACATAATTATAGAGATTATGCAATTTCTAAACTAGTGGATAGGGTAAAAATCTTGAAATATAAAGAAAAAAATGTATATTTATATTTATACACACATATATATATACACACAGACACACTGTGTTAGTTACTATTATATAACAAATTAGCACCAAAACTAAGCTTAAAACAACAAACATTTATTATCTTACAGTTATAACTAAACTATCTTACAGTTATAGAAATTGTAAGATAATAAATTAGGAATTAATATAAATCAGGATCAGGGATTTAGGAGTGGCTTAGTTGTGTAGTTCTGGCTCTGTATTTCTTATGAGATGGTTTTTGGGGTTGTAGTAATCTGAAGGCTTGACTTGGGCTGGGAGATCTGCTTCCAGAATTATTCACCTGGCTGTTGGCAGAGAGCATCAGTTGCTTGCTAGCTGTTGGACAGGGACCTTAATTTCTTTCCACATGGACCTCTCCATGTGAGTTTTCACAAGGTGGCAGGCAGTTGGCTTCCTCAGAGTGGCTTTTCGGTGCATGAGAGAAAAAGCAACAAGATGGAACTTGCAATGCCTTTTATAACCAACTCTTGGGAATGACATACCATCATGTCAGCCATATTCTATCCATCACATAACTGAAAATGGTACAGTGGGGGAAGGGCTTACACAGGGAGGAGAATGCCAAGAAGTAAGACTATCTTGAAGGTTGGCTACTATCACATTTAATTAATAACTTTAAAAAAAACCAGGAAAATAAGGGAATATAATAAATATAAGAAAAAAGATAATGAGATAGGATAATATATTATAAAAATAAAATAGTAATTATAGTAAATATAAATTTATTACTTTTCTAGTTAAAAATGGGGATTGTCAGGATGAACAAAAATATGAAATCTAGCTCTGTGTTCTTAATAAGAGATACACTTAAAACCTAAAGTTACTGCAGGGTTAAAAATTGAAACATTTTTCAAAAAGATGAAAAAAGCAAAACTCATGCTTGTAATCCCAGCACTTTGGGAGGCCAAGGCAGGAGATTTACTTGGACCCAGGAGCTTGAGGCCAACCTGGGCAACATAATGAGACCCCATCTCTACCAAAAAAAAAAATAAAAAATAAAAAATAAAATAAAACAATTAGCCAGGCATAGTGACACATGCCTATAGTCCTACCTACTTGAGATGCTGAGGCAGGAGGATTGCACAGAAGGTCAAGACTGCAGTGAGCTGTGATCATTCCACTGCACTCCAGCCTGGACAGAAGAGCAAGATCGTGTCTCAAAATAAAAATAAATGAATTTAAATTTTAAAAAGCAAAACTGGTGTAGCTATGTTAATATAAGGAAAAAATAGACTTTCAGACAAAGTATTTCTAGCAGGAAATATAGTCAGCTCATAATGATCCATTTCAACTATGATACAATTTGAAACTTCCATCACACTAATAGCTTTGCATGAGGAAGTCTGAAGCAAATATTAACAAAATTTGAGGGGAAAAGTAATGAAACGTCCATTATTGTGGAAAATCTTAATGTTCTTCTTAGTAGTTGATAGATGAAAATGTGTGAGAATAAAGTATTTTGAGCAATAAAATTGTCAATCTTGTCTAGTGTACATTTATAAAGTACCAGCCAACAATTGTAGCATGTAGTTTCTTTTTAAGCATACATGAAACATTTACAAATATTGACCACATAAAGAGCCATAAATCAAACCTCAACAAATGTCAAAAAATGGGAATTTGTTGCCTATGGATGATAGACTGGACAGGGAAAATGTGGCACATATACACCATGGAATATTAAGCAGCCTTCAAAAACGATGAGTTTGTGTCCTTTGTAGGGACATGGATGAACCTGGGAGCCATCATTCTCAGCAAACTGACACAGGAGCAGAAAATCAAACACCACATGTTCTCTCTCATAGGTGGGTGTTGAACAATGAGAACACATGGACACAGGGAGGGGAGCACTACACACTGGGGTCTGTTGGAGGGAAATAGGGGAGAGACAGCGGGGGGTGGGGAGTTGGGGGAGGGATGGCATGGGGGAAAATGCCAGATATAAGGGGGGGAAGGCAGCAAATCACACTGCCACATGTGTACCTATGCAACAATCTTGCATGTTCTTCACAAGTACCCCAAAACCTAAAAAGCAATTTAAAAAAATCTTTTAAAAAATGGGAATTTGTATAATACAATGGAAATGGAAGTTAATAGCAAATTTAGAAATTGGTAATTGTAAAAATAATATTAATTTGGAAATTTAAAAATTGTTGTAAATGGGCATCAATGACAAAAACACAATGGCAATAAGATATTATTTACTATTTAATACTGCACAATCACCAAGATCCTTGTGACCTGATGCCAAAATATACATTATTAAATCCTTAGGCTAGAGGAGAAAAAATTATTTTTAGACAAATTAAATATCCAAATTCAGACACTTAAAAAAGAATAACATAACAAAAGAAAGAGAATAAGAAAAAAATATGGGAAGAAATTGATAACTAGAGGAAAAAACATAAAGGCCCTAAGTGAGTTCATTTTAAAAGACTGAAAAAGTGACCGATCACTGGCCAGAGTGACCACACACACAAAAAAGAGAAGATTCAAATAAACAATATTAGAAATAAAAGTTAGAATACAGTCACATATATAGTAGCCATTCAAAATATTTAAAATATAAAATTATCATCTTTATGTTAATAAATATGCTTTGCCCCAAAGTAATACCAAGGTCAGAAAGTTTTACAAGTGGGTTCTATCAAAATATCTGAAAACAATAATTCCAGTTTTACTCAATTTCTACCAGAGTAGATAAAAACAGACAACACCCAAAATATTTTTATAATACCGTCTTTAATACAGCACTGCAAACAGATAAGGAAAATATGAGAAAGGAAAATTATATGACAATTTTACTTGTAAACATAGAAGCGAAAATCCCAAACAAAATATTAGCAAACAAAAAGCTGTACAGTAAAGGCTTATAAAATAAATGACTTAATTGGCTTTTTGTGGAAATTCAAAGATCGTTTATAATCAGAAAATCAACTAATGTTATTTATAACAATAATAAAGGATCAACTCAATGGAATAATACAATTTATCAAAATAACTATCACTTAAAATTTATCAAAATAACTATCACTTAATTATAAAATCTCTTGGGAAATTAGAAATTCAAAGGAACTTTTTAACCTTTCTAGTATCATCAACCAAAGAAAAAGATGATAGATGGAGGAATGAAACCAAGACCATGTTTAATGATAAAACTTGGAAAGCATTTTCTTTAAAATAAGAAATACAAACAGAATTCTTTTTCTTGTTCTTTCTAGTTAGAGTGTCCAGAAAAAAAAAAGAGACAGAGAGCTGTGAAGAACGAAATACAACTGATATCACTGACTGATAAGATTCTTGATATAGAGAAAACAAAAAGTATTTTTAAAAAAGAAAGGCAATAGTATTTTAAATAATAATAGTTTTCCAAGCTGTCTGCTTCTTATACACAACTCATTTTCATTTATTATACTAGACTTAAATACACAGATCATACAATTTTAAAAAGATGTCATTACTGCTGAAACCAAAAATATAAAGTACTCCTGTTATAAAACTAACAAAATGTGTGCAAACCTTTATGTATACACAATGTATATACCCTATGTATTTATTGAAAGAAATTAAAGAAAACCTGAATAAATGTAGAAGTATTCTGTTTTTGTGGAACAGCGGATGCATTGTAAAACTGTCAGTTCTCCCTGCACACACAGAATAATTTAATTCAGATGAAAATCCCATTAAGTTTGTGATTTTCTTTGTAACTAAAGGTGCTTCTGAATTTTTTTTTTTTTTTTTTTTTTTTTTTGGTAGAGCAAAAGTTCAAGAATAACCAAGATGCTTCTGAATCTATAAGATAATTTAGGAGGACGTTTTCTACCAGGTATCAACACTTAGAAAATGTGGTAAAACAGTACAGTTATAGATCAATAGGTAAATAGAACAGAATGAGAGCCCGAAAAGTGACCTGCATGTAAATGGAAAATTGATATATGTCAGAACTGGCATTACCAATTAGCTAAGAAAGGAAAGAATTTTAAATCAATGATTTTAGAGCAATTAATTTTTCATTTGAGGAAACAAAATTGATTCCTTAGGCCTCATCATACACAACATTTTATCTTAGTTGGATGAAGTATCATACACATTGTGGTCTCTAAAGAAAATGAATAGACAAACCAGAAATAAGAAGCTTATATTTGTAGATTTTTGTAACATTTGACATAGTTTAGTATAGAGAATAAGTAAAGAATGATAGAAATCAATATAAAAGGGAACCAAATTAAAAGTTGACCAAGGGTTTGAATTATTTCAGAGAAAAAAAAATTGATTGGCCACAAACATAAGAAAATATGTTTAACATGGCTAACGAGGAGGTACATGTAAGCTAAAGTCATAATACAATGGCATTTGACAGTCACGAAATAGGGAAAAATTAGAAAGTCTGACTCTTCAAAGTGATGAGAAGTATAGGAAATAAGCCTGGCATAGTGGTTCACGCCTATAACACTAGCATTGTGGGAGACTGAGGTAGAGGAATCGCTTGAGCTCAGGAGTTCTAGACCAGCCTGGGCATATAGTGGGATGCTCCACCATCTCTACAACAAATGAAAAAAATTAGCCTGGTATGGTGGCTCGTGCCTGACTCAGGAGATTAAGGCAAGAAGATTGACTGAGCCTGGGAGGTCAAGGCTGCAGTGAGCTGTGATCACACACTGCACTTCAGCCTGGGCGACAGGGGGAGACAGTGTCTTAAAATAATAATAATAGTAGGAAAGAATAATAATACACCCTGACAGGGTAGTGATGATTTTAGAAAACAATTGAAGATTTTAAGAAACAATTTTGTTTTGTCTAGAATCCCTGAATTCCAATTCTAGTCATATTCAGGCACTTGTGCACCAAAAGACACATAAAGATGATAGAAATGCTTAAAAAATGTATAAATTAATTTCAGTACATTTATATAGTGGAATATTATACAAGCAACAAATATGAATCAACTCCAAATATATGGTGAATCTCAGAAATATAAAACAACATTGATTTTTTTAAATGGGGATAATACACTCAATATAACCTTATTTTATACACTTCAGAAACATGTACATCGATTAAAATATAAAGAAAATCAGAAAAATGTAAAACAAATTCCAGGATTGCAACATTGCAATTATTGGCGGTTGGAGGAGGCAGAAGATGTACAAATGGGTTAGAAAGTGCATTCAGACTTTCAAAGTACTGGTAATTTAATATTTATGTGTCGGTAGTCTTTTTTTTTTTTTTTTTTTTTTTTTTTTTTAGACGGAGTTTTGCTCTTGTTACCCAGGCTGGAGTGCAATGGCGTGATCTCGGCTCACCGCAACCTCCGCCTCCCGGGTTCAGGCAATTCTCCTGCCTCAGCCTCCTGAGTAGCTGGGATTACAGGCACGCACCACCATGCCCAGCTAATTTTTTGTAGTTTTAGTAGAGACGGGGTTTCACCACGTTGACCAGAATGGTCTTGATCTCTTGACCTCGTGATCAGCCGGCCTCGGCCTCCCAAAGTGCTGGGATTACAGGCGGGAGCCACCGCACCTGGCCGGTAGTCATTTTTTAAATTTGTGCATTTATCAAAGCATCTTTTGTATAAATTAAACATTTCAGAAAATTTTGTTTAAAATCAAGCTATAAAAAGTGCAATATGATTACAGAAAGATACAAGAAAAGGAAAGATGGAAGGAAGAGAAGAAGGGAGGGAGGAAGAAAACTACAGTGATTATAAAATTTTCAAAAACACAACAAATCAAACATTTTAAACAAATATTTGAGTAATTAATATTATGATTAGATAATGAGCATGATTTTAACGTTTTTAATAGATCTAGACTCAGAGAGGTGATATTCCACATATTACTTAATTGCTAGGTGGTAAACCAACATTTTAAAACAGTTCATTTTATTTAAGATTTTGTTCTATCTTTAATAACTAACCTGCCTTCTAAGAGACTGCAAGTCCAAAGTTTGGGAGTTTGGGAAAGTCTTTGATGGTAATCAATATCCTCCATTTAGGAGTACCTTACATCAAGACTAGGCTTTTAAAAGTGATTATTACGTTATTGATGTGCATTAAAAATATTTCATATTGTGTAAATTAACATTCCTATAGTGCTGTCTTGAAAAACCACATATTTTCTATCATTGATACAAAATATGGAAAGTGCACTTTAAAATTCGATTATAGAGGGCATTTTTTTTAACTTTTATGTCAAAAAATATAATCATAAGCGAATTTGAGAAGCAAGTGGAAATTTGAAAAACAAAACTGTTTATGCCAGACAAAAATTTTACATGCCCAATATACCTAATTATCTCTGGGGGAGAGAAGACAAAAAATAAAAATGAGCTCCCTTCCTCCCAAGACAAAAATAAAAAAAGGAACAAAAGATACAAACAGGTAATATTTTTAAAAAAGCAATGCTAAGGATCCAAAATCACTAGTTAATCTAAGAAATGTAGATAAAGAGAAACATTTTTTTTCAATCTATCGTTTTGCTAAAGACTGGAAAGATTTACGGTGTATTATGTTGTTAGGATTTAGCCATACTTTTGTTTCTGTGCCCTGTTATTACTAATGTAACCTGATTAAACTTTTCGAAAGTGCATTTGGTGAGGTTTCAAAGTACAAAATGTGCTCATTGTTTGAATAAGAAATTTTACCTACAGAAATGTTTTCTAAGAAAAAGACAACTTTTTAAAAGCATACGTATTAGGCGGATTTATTACAGCATTATTTAGAATAATTAAAATCTGAAAACCAATATCAACAGGAGCTTGGCTTCAAAAATAATGGAATTAAATCAATGCAATATTATGCAAATATTTAAATGATGATATAAACCAATATTATTGACACATGAAATGTCTGATTATTGATCGAAAACAGATTATAGATTTTACGCTGGATTTCTATGGATGATGGAAGTTCATGGAATTTTTACTTTCTTTTTTGATTTGGCATGATCATAGCTCACCGCAACCTGGAATTCCTGGCATGATGATTGCTCGCTGTAACCTTTCAAGTGATCCTCCTGCATCAGCCTCCTAAGTAGCTAGGACTATAGGCATGCACTACCATGCCTGGCTAATTATTTTTATTTTTATTTTTATTTTTATAGAGATGGAATCTTGCTATGTTGCCCAGGCTGGCCTCTAACTCCCAGCCTCAGGTGCTCCTCCTGCCTTGGCCTCTCAGAGGACTGGGATTACAAGTGTGAGCCCCTGCATCTGGCCCCATTTTCTTTTCCAAAAATTTATTTATTTAACAATGAGCACTTCTCTATGTAATTAAGCACATATATATTATACATGTTTATTGTATATATTTTTTAAGGAAGAGAAAAACTAAATCCATTAACACACATACATATTATTAGCAGATAGATTTTCGAGAATATAATAACAGCTGCCACTTACAGGATTTCTATTTTATGTCAAATGTGACTGTCACAAAAATTATGAAAGGTACAAAGTGAGAAGTTAGGCAATATATGCAAGTCTAAATAACAAAAAAGTGAGTCAGTTAGCATTTCGAATTCAAGCACCACTAAATTCAGCAATTCATTCTATTATATAACACAGGGGCTCTTATCTTGTGTCACTGAAACAGATAACCATGAATGGGTTTCAGAAGGCCAGCAAACCTGATAAAATTATAAGCAAACTTTCATTTGCATCTGAATTTTTATGAAGTAAGAGTCTATAGCTTTTATTATACAGTCCATTTATGCAGTCCAAAGAGATTAAGGACTTCTGATTGTGAGGTAGCAAGGGTTCATAGATCATTAGCTCCATGTTTGCGATGCTAGAACTTCCCAGCTGTAGAATTAATATGTTTTCCCCACTTCCCGATCTCTTCCCTTGCCTCTCCCAGACCCTTGTCTTTAGGAGCTTGGGGAGCTTACTTTGAGGATGAACAGGCATCTTCTTTGTCAGTCTCCTGTACAGGCTACCAGCTTTATGTGTATATAGCAGAGTACAGGCTTTGCTTACTGCAAGCTTAGCTTATACATCCCAAGTCATCGCTTTGGAATGACTTATTGCAGTTCAGTGTGCATCTGTGTGACCAGGGACTTGATCTCAGTGGAAACACAAAACAGGGTCAACATCTTGCATTTACCTTTTCACCTTTGTTCTAATACCAACTATCTGGCTATCCACTTGGGACTACAATTTAATTCTAGCACTAACCACCTGTAGCTAATGCAGACCTCACAGGCTGAAGAGCAGGGCTCTTAATAAGACTAACTCCATTTCAGATGTCAGCCATATTTTTGAGATCTCCAGCATTTCTGAACTATTGATTATAAATTTCAGGGTTTCCAAGACCCCTTCATGTTTGGTAATTTTCTAGAATAACTGACAAAACTTAGGAAAGTCCTGGACTTATTATTACATTTTTATTATTATAAAAGATGCAAATCAGGAACAGCTTAATAAAGAGACATGTAGGGTGAAGACTAGGGAGGGTCCCAAATGCAGAGCTTCTGTACCTTCTTGTGAACTCAGAGTCTGCCACCCTTTTGTCACATCAACGTGTTCATACCACCAGAAAGCTCCACTTGAGCCTCAGTGTCCAGAGTTTTTATTGGGTTTTATTACATAGGAGTGACTTCTTACACCACTGGACATGTAATTGAACTTTATCTCCAGTCCCTACCCTCTCCCTGGATATTGAGCCAATTCAAATCTCAACCTTCTAATCACATGGTTGTCCTTTCTGGTGACCAGCCCCCTCCTGAAGCTATAATTGGGCTTGCTGTGAATCACCTCATTGTCCCATACTCAGGTGCAATCCAAGATGTTCATGAAAAACAAAGACACATTTCATGCTTAGGAAATCCCAAAGATTTTAAAAGCTCTATTCCAAGAACCCAAGACAAAGACCAGACAAATTCTTTACAACATAACAATCTTAACAATCTCACTCGCTCAATATTATTTTCTCACTTCTTCTTTAGCCTTCTTTCCTTAGTTTCCTCTTATTTCTTCCTTTTCTTCCAATTTTAACTGATTTTCTGATTTCATCTTGTTACTCATATGTTGAACTGAAAATGGTGCTCACTCTTTGTTTCATGAAGGAGAAACCTGTAAGAAAACACACACATTTATCCGCAGTTGTACAAAACACCAACAATGAAGGTTATCTGTAGAGTAGGTTATGTAAGTGAATCCTCCACTAATTTGCAGCAGGAACAATGAACAATAAAACACATGAATGACACACATGATACAAAAGAAAAATATACTACTTATTAAAATTGTTCTTTATGATTGAAAATAATGCTTCTTAAATTTTAGGCCACAGGGAGATCACCTAAAGATCTTGATAAAATGCAGATTCTTGTTCAGCAGCTCAGACATGGAGCCCAAGAGACTGCACAGGACCTACATAATATGTGGAGTCCAGTGCAAAGCATTCCCCTTCTTCAAAAATTAAGAATTTCTAGATTGCAAAAACAACACATTAAACCAAGCTCAGAGCCCTTCTGAGTATAAGACCCTGTGTAACTGCACAGGTCACATGTTGATAATTCCTGGAAGTGCATTTTGAAGCAAGCACCCAAATGAAGTTGGATGCTACTGGTCCATAGACTAGAATTCGAGTAACAAGGGTCTAAAAATGTTCTAAATTGTCCCCCCCACATTTTGGATTTATACTTTTTGTTCATTGACTCTTGATTTTCTTTAAAATAAGATATTTACTTGTGAGATTGGCCAAAAAATGTGGATGCTAGAACTATCTCAGAGACAATATTTGTTTTTGTTGTGGGATATTCAGTAAAATGTGTTTAATTAATAAATAATATGGCATATGACTATATAAATTTGTTTCTAATTTCTCTCCTTTCTTCACTCCTCCTTTTCATTACTTCCTTTCTATCCCAAATTCTGTACTGAGAATCTCCTAAATGAATTAATATTCTTCTCCTACCTTCACTTCTACTCACATTCAATTTTTCCAGAACGTTCAAGCTACTGTCAAACCTTTTTGCCTATACACTTATAGTGACTGGGACTCTTTAGCAGGTCCACTCTAGTACCAGAAATACATAAGTGATATGTCTGATTTCTATAAAGCAGAGGGTTTCACTGTTATGTATTTTTAATTTTTTCAAACATTTTGTTACAGAAACAGTCCTAAAATATTTATATATTCACTGCCTTTCAAACAGAGGACAAAGAATGTAATCCAGGTTCTGGGGTTCAGTTAACGTTTTATTGGTTGCTGTAATACCCTAGGATACTTAGAAGTATTGTGATTGATGAGGCTACTGACTCCTATACAAAATGTCCCAGGCCACTGAAACGTTGACTTCTTCATTTTACTTTTGTGTGTTTTCCCAAAATTGCTATCTGTAACACCCTAATGTTGTCAGCTTGTTTGCCTAAACCAGAATTTTCACTGCCAAATTTTGTATCTCTAATGTGGTTTTAGCCAAACTTATTGAGATAATTCTACAAAAATTAAGGCATTTATGTAGATTGACAATGGGTACAAGAAATTCACCTATTAATGAAGAACTAAAATTTAAGTTTTAGTAAATGGGATCTGTGGCATAATTTTGGATTGTCAGGAAACCTTAACTTTTCTTTTACTCCTGTATCCTTGATATGACCATTATCAGTGATCCAGATATTTATAGACTTTTCATGAATTTGCCTATAATAAAGTTGGAGCTTGTGTTCCAACTGATCATTAAGTCTCTACATGTGTTTTTGAGTGAACTAGTATGCAATTTCCAAATTCTTAAGATTTTGGATGGCAGGGGGATTGGGGGAGGATATGAAATAGCTTTAGTCTCTGTCCTTAAATATTTCTAAGTTCATGTGTAATAATAAATCACTTTGATATTCAGTTGTCCAGAGGTTGGTCATACAGCATATATATAATTTGGTGCTATTTCATCTTCACTGTATCTCTTCTGTTGCCCAATAATCAGTCTCATTTCTTTGCTCAGAGAGAAGAGGCTGCTGTATTAACACTAATTTCTGAGCTGCTAGCCAGATTTTATGACAACTCTCAGATAGGTTGAACTTGGCTGACAACTACGGGACAAATGATGAAGGAAAGAAAGGTAGGCAGCGATGCTGATGCTTTTGCTACTGCGTCTTCAGATCTTGCAGTGAATGCTCTAATTGACAAGATTCTGGGGGGTGGGGACATCAACCTGCAGGCATAGTTAAAAATCTTCCAGAAAAAGTCACTCCTGAAAGGCAGATGTGCCTCTTTTTTTTTTCTTATTTATGCAGGAATTTAAGTTTAGTAAAGAGAATATGTAATACACATACGTACATCCCACCCGCACATGTATACATACATACAAAAATATACACACATCACATTAATGAGAAATATGAAAAAGGAATTTCTAAGGTGAGTAACTTGGGGAAGAGAGATGAGATGCCAACAGTAGTAAAATAAAAACACAGCACAGATTTCTGTTCCTTATGAACTTATGTTCCCATCAGGATTACTGAAGCAGCTAGTGTTCATTTTGGCATTTTTGGCTAGAATACTAAAAATTTCAGGGAATAGTCAAACTTTCAAGATTTGTTTAGAGGAAAAAAGATCATTACACATGAAACAACAAAGCACTTTTAGGAGCTAAGGCAGGAGAAGGGGCTGAGGGATGGGACTGGGCAGGGGAAAGTTTGATGTGGAAGTCATTTTCTCTACCAATGATTCCAAAACTCAGAACTGTAAATGCAAAAAGATCTCCGAGTTCAAACATGGTGTCTGTTGTTTGTGTGAAGACTAAAAATTCCCGAAATCACCCAAGAAGACAAAGAAACTTCATACAGCTACATTCGCATTGTATGCACCCCAGTAGCACCATATTCTCTGTATAATTCTTAGTTTCTTATCAGAAACACTGTTGCTTTCCAAATGCCTCTGTTTTCTTTCTTGTTGACTCCGGACGCCTCTGAGCATGTGCAACCAGGAAGAGAAAAATGGCTTGGGTAGAGGCACAAAATGGTGCACAAATATGCTATAAATTCATCCTAAGTCAACTGAAAGCAGCAGAGGAAATGGCTTGCAAAAATAAAAAAAAAAAAAAACTAGAAAACAGCAAGATTTTGGTTATTTTCATCCATGTAGCTTTGGAGCCACCAGATGGCAGTGTTGCAGACCAGCTCTTAGAGCCTCTTGGTGCAGCAGAAGTGAGAGAATAGAAAGAAGTATTAATATTAAAGTGAAGCCTGAAACGTTTTGGTGTTTGCATCGCTACTGAAACAGCAGATGCAGTGCGATGAAGGACAGCAACTTAAAGCTGGGTATGACTTTTCTTCCAAATTTATTCTGAAACCGCAGGAACCTAACAGGCAGTTTTCATGGGATTAGGTTAATTTAACCTCCTCAGCCAGATCACTGTGAAAGTTGTTTCCAGAGGGCCAAAGTTTACATAATGATTCCAGAGCAAGATACGAAACTCAATAAAACCGTTAAAAACAGTCAAACAAACTCTCCAGAGCTTTCATCACCACCTTCCTTATTTCTTTCTTTTCGTTGACTGGGTCCCCAAGCCACCTCTCACTGCAACACATCACCCACGCTGGCAACACACACACACACTCACATTTTAAAATGCAAAGGTCACAGAATTGCCAGCAATCACAGGAGCCAACCAAGGAAAGCATTCATAGATTTCCTGTTTTGTAAATTGATACAGATAATTTCTGTGGTTTAAGGGGTTCATTAACTCACTAATTTGAAATAATCTGAACATAAGCCAAGTTAAAGTTTTCTCTTGTCCTGTGTCCAGACTCATTTAAATCAATTTTTTAGAGCACAGCGCTAAAGAAACCAAAGCTCGGTTTTCAATATCCACTTGGTTTTACTCTCTCCCAGTTACATGCCTCATGCTCACAACCCTGGCTATCTATCCAGGAGTAAGGTCAGAAAAGGAACTTAAGGATCAGAAATGAAAAACAATATGGACAGAGAAAACAAATACACCCTAACTACCGGAGGAAAAAGATTCCAAATCAATCTTTGGTTTTGCTTTGAGATAAAATGGGTAAGCACAATTCACATGGTCTCTCCTATTGAATGTAGCTATAAAACCAGTGCAGAATGGATGGAGCATCTCTTTGAGGACTCTTAGTGGTGAAAAATAGGCAGAGGGTTGGGGAAGAAGATACAAATTTAGAGTACCAAGAAACTGGCAGAGAATTTCACATTTTTCTTCCCCTTTCCCTCAGTGTAGACAACAGTAGCATAAAACCAAGAACTGGTCATGAACCTTAAACAGATAACACTTTAGGAGAAGCTGGAAAAAACTAAAACTATCCCTACTCACAGATGACATAATTTTCTATGTAGGAAAGTCTCAAGAAAACAACGAAAGAGCTTCTAGGAAGAATAAATGAGTTTAGCAAAGTCAACATACAAAAGTAAATTATATTTCTATATAGTGGCAATGAAATTTCAGAAATTAAAAAAACAGTCTTCAATAGCTTTAAAAAACACAAAATATTTATAAAACTAACATAACTTATACTGTGTTTTCAGGTTGAACACTATAAAATTCTGATATAAGAAATAAAAGAACGAACTAGATGGAGAGACATGCAGTGCTCGTGGACTAGAAGACTCAGTAAGGTAAAGATGTTAACTCTCAAATTAACAGGTAACACAATTTCAAAAAAAGCAACCCACCCAATTTAAAAATGGACCAAAAAAAAAAAAAAAGAAATTTTGAGAGGACCATTTACTTAAAAGAGGGCATATATGGTTAAAAAATAAATGAAGAAACACAAGGAAAGATGATCAATATCACTAGTCATTAGAAAAATGCAAATTAAAACCATGTGAGACACCTCTACAGGCCTATTAGAATGGCTAAAATAAAACATCCTGATAATGTTAAGTGCCAGTTGGGAGACAGAGCATACGTGACTAGCGGGAACACATATAGCTTGTCAGGCTTTATAAAGCTAAACAGATATTTACCATATGACCCAGAAATTCTATTCCTGTGTATTTTACCTTAGAAATATAAGAACTTGTATTCATACAAAAACCAATACATCAAACGTTCATAGCAGCTCTATTCACAGTTGCCAAATCGGGAAGAAATTCAAATGTCTTTTAATGAGTGAATAGAAAAGCAAACTGTGACACATCCATACAATGGAATACCACTCAACAATTGAAAGAAACAAACAATTGACACATGCAACTTTGATGAATCTTATAGGCGTTATATGACATGAAAGAAGCGAGTCTCAAAAGTTTATACAATGAGTAATTCCATTTATATGGTAGGCTGAGGAAAACAAACCTATAATAACAGGGGATTTATTAGTATTTGCCAAGAATTAGGGGTATGGGAAGGCTACAAACTAATAGCATGTGGGAGTCTTTTGGGGGAGATGTAACTGTTATACATTCTGTGGTTATATCAATCTATAAATATGGCAACATTCATAGAATAATATACCCCCAAAAGATTCGATTGATTGTATGCTAATTTAAAAATTAAAAAATGTAAAGGCAATTTCTACTGACAAGAGATCAAATTACATCAATTTGATGTGTCTGAAAAGAAGCACATTTTATTCTGTGGGGGAAAAGTTCAAAGAAAATGAATTGTGCACACTCTTATGGTACAGCCATCTTACATTATCTCATTGAATTATTATAACTCTCCAATTGGTTGGGTTTTATTATTCTCAGGTTAAAGATGAGAAATGGGCATTTAGAACAGCTAAGTAAAATGTTCAAGATTAAAGAGCTAATGAATGGAGGGATAAAAATTTGAAAAATCATTTGTCTGCTTTCAAAGACTACATGCCCATTTGCTATGCCACAGCTTCCCAGACACTCAATTAAAGGAGATATGTTAACACTGCTTAAGAAAATAAACTTTCTGATCACTTTAAAAACTGTACTTAAAACATAAAACACAGCCAGACACGGTGACTTATGCTTGCAATCCCAGCACTTTGGGAGGCCGAGGTGCGCAGATCACAAGGTCAGGAGTTCCAGACCAGCCTAGCCAACACAGTGAAACCCTGTCTCTACTGTAAATTGCAAAAGTTAGCAGGGTGTAGTGGCGGGTGCCTGTAATCCCAGCTACTTGGAAGGCTGAGGCAGAATTGCTTGAACCTGGGAGCCAGAGGTTGCAGTAAGCCGAGATCGCGCCACTGCACTCCAGCCTGGCAACCAGCTAAACTCCATCTCAAAACACAAAGCAAACAAACAAAAACCCATAAAACACATGTATTTATTAAACAAGCCCCAATGTGACTTCTACTTGGAGATATCTCTTATTAGCAATCAATTAGTTTTTCTGTATAGTTGTGGAAGTCCTTCCTAAAATCCTAGAATTCAAATCTCTAATTCTAATTTACTCTACCTTTGCTTTATGACATACCTTTCAGAAATGAAAGGATCCATTTTGGAGGTTGTTCTGTCTCAAAGCAGAAGTCTTACTCTGGCGCTAATTAAACACGGCACTGCTATTTCAACCTTGTGATTTAGGAACAAGATGTAACAGTGGGGCCAGGTGCCTGTAATCCCAGCACTTTGGGAGGCCGAGGCGGGTGGATCACGAGGTCAGGAGTTCGAGACCAGCCTGACCAACATGGTGAAACCTCGTCTCTACTAAAAATACAAAAATTAGCTGAGCATGGTGGCACACGCCTGTAATCCCAGCTACTCAGGAGGCTGAGTCAGGAGAATTGCCTGAACCTGGGAGGCGGAGGTTGCAGTGAGCCAAGATCGTGCCACTATACTCCAGATTGGGCGACAGAGTGAGACTTCATCTCAAAAAAAAAAAAAAAAAAAAAGGAAAAGAAAAAGAGAAGACGTAACAGTGGTTCAGCCCTTTGTAGTGAAACACTGCTCCATATGCAGTTAGAAGAGTGGTGGTGATCCATGTCTGTGTGTGGAACCCATGACACACCTCAGTTAGGACTGTCCTAGGTCTCCCCTCCACAGGGAAGGAATACTAAATAGCAAATTCCTATTCCTTGATACACATCGTTTATGCCCCTTTCCCCCCCAAAAAAGAACTGACCGAAAAATAAGTAATTTTAACATCTTCTGCAATATATATGCCTATTTCTGCCCCTCGTCACACTCACCAGGCCTTGGATCTGGCATCCCACGCCCGGAAGTGAAAGCATCTAAAGAGAGAAGTCATCCAGCTTCTTGCAAAGAAATCCCACGGACTCCATTACAGTTGTAAAAGGCTGAGTCCAGTTCTACCTCACCTGCCAGATGGAAAGAACATCGGCAAGTGCTGAGTACGTGGCTGCTGTTCTGATGTAGGAATCTAGGTGACAGGATTTGGTAAAACATGCAAATTATTTCTGACTTACAATCCAAGTAGAGAAAAGTACCAAGGTTGTAATTGGTGATGAACTTCCAAGTATAACTAAGTACATACTTAATTTCTTTTTCTTTACAGCTTTTCTTGTATGTAAATATGTGTGAACAAAGGAGGTTCTACCACAGGTGACTTGTGTGAACCCCAAGTCTAGATCTTAGGCAAAGCAGCTCATTCTCTGCCCTGCCCAGGGACAGACAAGGAAGGGGTGAGAACAGATTTTTTGCATAACATATCTGCTTCTTCTGTACCTGCCCTGGCACAAGGGCTTGCAACCCTTGCTTGAACTATATTAATGACATTATAAGCTGGTTCTTCTATCTCCAATTTTCCTCACAACCAAAATTCCAGAGATATATGTCTAGAACTCAAATACATTTATGTTACTGTACTACTTAAAATGTGGCTATGGATTACATACAGGCCAGACTATTTGGTAGGACATTCAGATCTATTGAAAATTAAACCTCCACTTACCTTTCCAATATCATCCTCTGCTATTCTCCTCTGTATACACCATGATTTAACAAACCTATCTGTTATTCTGTGGACTCACTTCCATTGTGTCCCATCTTTGCTTATGCTAGTCCTTCTACTAACAAGGACCCTTCTTCATTCTGCCAACTGGTAATACTACTTGATGGGCAAGGCTTAACTCAAATATTACTGCTTCAGAGGAGACTTTCCTATCACCTACCCCTTGGAAGACTCAGTAACACATATATGTAACATATCGTCACAATGTGCAGCTACTATTGGTGCTCACTTAGTTTTACTCTCCAACAGACCTTCTCTTATTCTCTCATGGTGTTTGTTCATATTCCCTCATAGCGCTCATCTCATGGCACTTCTACATCTGTCTGTTCCTCTTGCTACAATAGGATCTTTCTGAGGGCAGAAGCCAAGCATTATACATTTTGCCAATATTTATTGTGGAGCCTAGCAAATGATAACTACTCAACAAATACTGAAGGTAGAGAAAGAAAGATAGGGTAGAAGGACAGGGAGTGAAAAATGAGAAGACAGATTGCTGGCCAGGAGTGAGTTGTCTTCCATTTATCCAGAATGACTGCACCTCCAATTAGCGGAAGAATAGATTCTGCCCAAAGGCACAAAAGACATTGGTGATCTGTCTAAATAACCCCTCATCTTTTTACTTTATCAGTGCCATGGAACCAAGTAAAGATAATCTTCATGGTTACGAGCAGCATTAAGTCACCAGCTGATCACCTCCTAGCCTCTGGCAGGAATCTAAGTGAAAATAAACCCAGGACCCACCATAGCAGCTTCCTTTCATCTTTTCCTGGTCTGTTCTTGAAGCTGCTTAGGTGGATACGAGGATAAGACACTTTCCCTGAAAAACATTCACCATTTTCTCTTACTTTTGTCATGCATACAACACTAAGAACCCTCAGTGCTAATAATATTAATATTATAGCATTCATTGTGCACCCACTACATACACAGACACGGTGCTAGTTGTTTTTGCAGTAATGTCAGAGATCACAGAAACCCAGTCACAGTATCTGGTTATGTGAATGAAGCGTCGGTTGCTTTTTTGCTAGTGATCGTGTATACACAATTAACACTGAATTCAAGGTTCAAGAGGGGCAGTGTCATATGGGGAAGAGCAATATGGCCAGAGTAGGCTTTGATTTATGGTTCTTTAATAAGAACTAATAATGCCCCAGATCAGGTCATTCGTTTCCTAATCTAGATTCCTAGATTGTATAGATTAGTTTCCTAATCTATATAATCAGGGGTTTCATCTAGAGCAATGCCTCTCAAACTTTAATACACTTATGAATCACTAGAAGATCTTCTTAAAAAGGTAGGGTCAGATTCAGGATGTCTGGGGCGGGGATTCTACATTCCTAGCAAGCTCCTAAGTTACAGCAATGTTGCTGCTCCTCCAGTTACATATTTAGGGGCAAGCATCTAGAAAAATCCATAAGGTAACATTTAGCTCTAAACTTCTATACTAAAGAAGAGACTGGAGGCCATTTGAAGGTCTCTGGACTACAGTTTTACAGTTTCTCCCCGCAGCAAGAGTTAGAAACATGTCTCTCCTTTAAGATCACATGAGTTAGTGGGTAGACGTTGAAGAGATCCCCATCCAACCACCCCCATCCAACCGTCAAGAAACGCCACTGAAAGCTATAAACACGAATGTGATATAAATTGCACCAATTCCAGTGATTTCTAATGACACATTCCCTGCAATGAAAATTTGCAACCCATTTCAAAAGTCTTATTTAATTCTAAAATCCTCCTTTTCCTCCCTGCCTCCCACCCACACTGCCACACAACCCAATTTCTTTGAAGCATCCCTCTGAGGCAAACCTGAGCTCAGAGCAAGGGTGGGGGTAGGGGACTGTCAAGATGTGAATAGCTCAAACTCTTTTTTTTCCCCTTCAAATCTTGGCCTGTTTTAACACTTTATAGACTGCAGCTCATTAAGAAAGAACGAAGACATTCTGAGTTCTAACCCTCTTCCCATTCCCAAAGCTGTGGCTTTCTGAAACGCTACGATCCCAGTTGCATGATAATATTCACTTTACAAGGAGCCAGGCAGCTGAGTGAAAAAATAATAATAACAACAACAACAAAAACCGGATTAAAGGATATTCCTGAATCCTAAACCCAGTCATACTAAAATATCATACATCTTCTCAACTAATTAGAAACCAGCTAATCTCTAATCTAGGAAAATAATATAGCATATCTTGCTTTAATATGTTAGAGCTTTGACTGACATTTCATTTGTTCAGGAGGATTTTTTTTACTCTTTCCTGTCAAGAGACGTTGGCAAAGCTGCGTATAATCAACTTTTTCATTCCATCTGGTAAGGACTATTAGATGTTAAGACAGGAGATGTACAGCGCCTCTGTCATGGATTTGGATATACAGCGTAGGGATATACAGCAGTAACAGGAAGTTTTAATGAGACACCTCAGCCTCCAAATGTGACCTGTTTGAATTGTATTCAAACTATGCCTAACTTCTCCAGTGCTCTCCGCTGGCATTTGCAAAGCAAAGGAATTAAGCAACCACAAATTGTCTTCCTGAGTCTGCAAATGTCATTCCCAGGTGTGGTTCCTCCATTTCCCTCTCTGGAAGGTGGTGATGAAAGCGACCTACCTTATTTAATCAGTGTTTATAATACTTGATTAGTCCCTGAGGCCAAAGCAACTAGCTTTAGCTAAGAATGGAAAGTCCTCTACATGGGGCTTTTACCTTCCCTGATTCTGGGACAGAGAGATTCACCTGCTCCAATGCAGCTGACAATAGCAAAGTGAATTTCACTCCCATCCAGCCTGGGAGGATGGAAAATACGGAGCTGGGGAGGGAGCTAAAAATGAGCCACAGTTTCACTGGGCTCCCAGGAGAGTATAAAACAAAAAATGGGCCAAACAAGATACTGTATATTTTTAACTCATAAATAGGCCAGCACAATTATGTTTAGTCTTTATAAAGTGCTCTGGAACAAATTTGGCCACTAATAGCCTCCTTTGCCTGCCCATATCTACATTCCGTAATGAATTTTTTTTAATGTAAAAAAAATATAGTAAGAGATTTTGTTAACAATAACTCTACATTTAAAAGGAAATAAAGAATTCAAGTAATTATTCTGATTGTTTAAATTATGATCGCTATTTAACTCTAATTACATGACTGTTTCAAGAAACGTTTTCTGTACCACCTTTCCCTCTCTTCCCAGTAAAAATTATCTGGGTAGATATTGCTATTCTCCTTAACACTTTCATGTGTAGATAAATTAAATACTCAGCTTTCTTCTCTGGAAATCAAGCATTAAGTCTCTCTGGCACTTAGGTTCTATGCAGTTAAGTTGTAAGTTGGAGCCCCTGCTTTTTTAAATTTACACATCAAAAATTCACTTAGTTTTGTTTTCAAGATGCATTTATTGAGCCTCAATCGGGCTAGGCATTGTGCTATAACTAAAACATACAAGGGTGACCAGAAGCAAATAGCACCTTCCTCATATAGTCTAGTGGTATCGTCTAGTGGAAAAGTCAAAAGCTCACACAAATAAATCCTAATTAGCAACTGTACTAAATACCATTTCTATGAAAGGTTACGATTAGGGAACTTAATTCATGCTATAAAAATAACATTTGAACCGAAAAACTGAAGGATAGGGAAGGGGCAACCAGTTGATGAGTACAGGGGAAGGATTTCAAGAAACAGTATGTGTAAAGGCCCTGCTGAAGAAGAGAATATAATGTATTACAAGAAGCAGAAAAATACTAGAATAGAAATACTGTAAAATTAACTGTACAAATAAATGTCATGGAACATTAGAGAAGATGCTTCAGGAGAGATGATCATGGAACCCTTCCTCGGGGACACAGAACTCAGAGTGACATAGACGTTAAAGAAAGTGAAGATTTTAGAAAGAAAGTCATAGGTAGGTAGTAGCATTTCTGGCAACTGGCACAGAAGAAAACAAAGGTATCAAAGGACATAAAACATGTTATTTTCTTGTTATGCCTTTAATTTTTGTATCTAACTTGTTCATTTGAAAATAGAGATGCATATTGCCATGTTTTCAAATTGAATTTATACAGAGACGGGCCTACAATGAAAGAAAAACAGTATTTTTCAGATAAAAATTCATTCAAATGATGTAACTTAATGTAAAAAATAAAACTATAAAAGCTTAGAAAAAAACGTAAGAGAAAATCTTCAGGATCCAAGGGTCAGCAAAGAGTTCTTAGCCATGACATCAAAAGTACAATCAGTAAAAGGAAAAAACAATCATTTAAACCTCGTCAAAATTAAAACTTTTGTTCTGCAATCACTTATGTGAAAAGTTTTAAAAGAGGAGTGAGGATATATATCCAAAGGATTATAAATGGTTCTATTAATAGGACACATGCACACAAATGTTCACTGCAGCACTGTTTACAAGAGCAAAGACTTGGAACCAGCCCAAATGCCCATCAACGGTAGACTGGACAGGGAACATGTGGCACATATACACCATGGAATGCTATGCAGCCATAAAAAACAATGAGTTCGTGTCCTTTGTAGGGACTTGGATGAACCTGAAAACCATCATTCTCAGCAAACTGACACAAGAACAGAAAATCAAACACCACATGTTCTCACTCATAGGTAGGTGTGTTGAACAATGATAACACATGGACACAAGGAGGGGAGCATCACACACTAAGGTCTGTGAGGGGGAACTAGTGGAGGAACAGTGAGGGGTTGGGAGTTGGGGAGAGATAACATGGGGAGAAATGTCAGATATAGGTGATGGGGAGGAAGGCAGCAAACCACATCGCCATGTATATACCTATACAACAATCTTGCATGTTCTTTACATGTACCCCAAAACCTAAAATGTAATTATATATATAATATATATATAATGTATATATATTTTATATATAATATATATAATGCATATATATATATAATATGTGTGTATATATATATATATAAAGATGAGTGAGAAACTGAAAGAAAATATTTGTAAACCAAATACTCAACAAAGGAGTAATATCTAGAATGTATTTTTTTAACTCTCAAAACTCTGAATTTAAAAATTCCAATTAGAAAATCAGCAAAAGACAGGAAGACACATTTCACTGAGAAGGATATAGAGGTGGCAAATAACACATTGAAAGATGTTCTACCTGTTAGCCATCAGGGAAATGTAAATTAAAGCCAGAATGAGATATCACTGTACACCCATCAGAATGGCTGAAACAAAAATATGACAACACTGAATGCTGATAGGTTTGAAGAGAAATAGAATTATTCATATTTTGCTGATGAGAATATAAAATTGTATACCCACTCTAGAAAATATTTTGACTGTTTCTTATGAAATTAAACATGCAATTACTATACGGCCCAGCAATTAGTTTCTTGAACATTTATCCCAGAGAAATGAAAACATTTTCACACAAAAACCTATACGTAACTACCTGTACATACTAGCTTTATCCATAGTAACTAAAAATTAGAAATAGCCTAGATGTCCTTTAGTGGGTGAATAGTTAAACAAACTGTGGTGTATACGCACCATGGAATATTGTTCCATGAAATTAGAATAACCAGCTGTTGATACACACAACATAGATAAATATCTAGAGAATTATGTTGAGGAGAGAAAGCCAATATCCAAATGTTACATTGAATAATTCCATTGATATCACTTTTTGAAATAAAAAATAAAATTGGACATGGAGAATATAGTTGTGGTTGCCAGAGGTTAGAGATAGGGATGGGAGGCAGGTGGTTGGTTATAAAAGGGCATTCTTGGGTTAATAGAGAAGTTTTCAATCTTTATTGTTTTTATGGACTTCATGTTTAATTGCCCTCGCCCCCAAATTAATATGTTGAAACCCTTATCTCCAACATTGGTATTTGGAGGTTGGGCCTTTGGGAAGTGATTTGGTTTAGATGAGGTCTTGAAAGGGGAGTCCCCATCATGAGATTAGTGCCTTATAAGAAGAGACCAGAGCTCTTTCTCTCTCAACCATATACAGTACAGCAAAAAAAATGGCCATCCTGACACCAGGAAAAGGGTCACAACCAGACACCAAATCCATCATTACTTTGATTTTGGACTTTCAGCATTCAGAACCATGAGAAACACATATTGGTTGTTTAAACTACCCAGTTCATGGTCTTTGCTATAGCAATCCAAGCTAACCAAAATGATTATGGTCTTGGATACATGCACTTACAGGTGTTACAATTGTATAGAACCAAATACACAGGCACACACACATACATACATACACACACACAAACACATGAGTACAAGGAAAATGGGAAATCTGAAATAAGACCAATGGATTGTATTAATATCAATAACCTCGTTGGCTCATGCCTATAATCCCAGCACTTTGGGAGGCCAACGCTGATGGATCACTTGAGGTCAGGAATTCGAGACCAGCCTGGCCAACACAACATGGTGAAACCTCATCTCTACTGAAAATACAAAAATTAGCCGGGCATGGTAATGCCTGCCTGGAATCCCAGCTACTCAGGAGGCTGAGGCAGGAAAATCACTTGAACCTAGGTGTCAGAGGTTGCACTGAGTCAAGATCATGCCGCTGCACTCCAGTCCGGGCAACAGAGTGAGACTCTATCTCAAAAAAATATACATGTATATATCCTGGCTATAAATACGTGTGTGTGTGTGTGTGTGTACACACACACATATATTTATATATCCTGGCTTTACTATAATTTTGCAAGATGTTCTTATGGAAAAAAAATAGGCAAAGGGTGCCTGGAATCTCTCTGTATTATTTCTTACAACTATAAGTGAATATACAATTACATCAATGGAATTTTCAATTAAAAATAGAATTTAAGGAAGTACAGCTTCCTCCTGGGAAGAAATTGGTTGAAAATTAACACAAGAAGAAAACATGAGGATGTAACTTGCTTGCCCTGCTCTCAGTGCCAGAGGGTGCTATCTAAATATCATAGCAATGTAATAAGGAACTTCAAGCACCCTGAATGATAATACTGTTGAGGTAGCAAGCCAATGTGGTCTTCAGTGCTTTTAAAGATAAGAAAATTCTAGATTTCAATTTGAGAACAGAAAGAATTAATTAAAGTGCTAAAATATCATGTATAAAAATACCTTCAGGAAACATAATTGTAGTGAAAATTTCAAATCTTCTTGTATGAAACACTTATCTGAGTATCTGACATTAGATTCAGTCCTTCCATGAGATTTTCAGTCTTCATAGACATTGGCTATCTTTCTTTCCAAATTAAAAAACAAAACAAAACCAAAAAAACCCTGTTTTATTGTTTTATTTTTTTTTAAAAAAAAAAGGAGGAAAAGAAAAAAATTCTCTATAATTAAGTGTTTTAATAATTATAAGAATTCTCTATAATTACAATTCTCTATAATAAAATATTTCTATTTATCTTTAGAAAATTTATTTCCTTTAAAATATTCTGTCTTGTAAACGTGATTATACCAACTTTTGCTTGGTTAGTGTTTGATGTAATATATATATGTACATCTTTTAGTTTCAGTCTTTGTGTGCTTTTATACTTGAGTTATGTTTCTTTTAGCAGTCGATGCTGTTGTTGTTATTGTTTTTAATCTAGTATAACTGCTCTGGAAAGGTATCTGTTTAGGTTGTTTTACTTTTAATTAGGTATAACAATCACTGTCTTTTAGAGTATTTAGTTATTTTACTTTTGATGTTAATGAAACATTTGGCCTTAAATAAACCATTATACATTTTTAAATTTGTCTTACCTGTTCGGTTTTCTCTCTTATTTTGTAGATTATTTCTTTTTATAAATTACTTAGATTAAATTTAGGTTTTTTCTACATTAACTATATTTTAGTATTTCATGTCTCTTTATTATTTTAATAGCTACACATTATTTCACTGCTCTTTCAGTGGTTATGCTAGAGATTACAACATGTGTTCATGATATATCAAAAGCCTAATGTGAATTAATAATTTTACCTTTTCTTGGCTAATGTTAGAACCTTAGAACATTTAACACTCTTCTAATGTCTGCCTATTTTCTATTGTTTTCATATCTTTTTATTCTGAATGTGTATGTGACTTCCTTAGACATTAACTTATTATTTTCTAAAATAAATATTTATTTAGATTCACTCTCATATTGACCAATATCAGTACTTTTCATTCCTTTCAGCATCATTGACTTCCCATCACACAAATATTGATCATTTTAAAGCATTTTAGATACAGTGGAAGAGAGAATGAGTAAACTAGAAGACAGATCAGAAGAAACTATTAAAATTGAAACACACAAGAAAAAAGAATAAGAGATATAAGGCTATGGTGAAAAAAAGTCTATAATGTATGTTTTTGGAGTTCCAAAAGAAGGGAATTTAGTGAATGGGACAGATTGAAAAACTTAGCTGAATTTAATCTGCTTTAAAATATACATTTATTGAGTTTAGTTTCAGTTATTGATTATTCAGTTCTAGGACATCATTGTAATTCCTTTTAGTATATTTCAGTTCTTGCCTGAAATTTTTATATTAGATTTTACTTCTTTCAATATATTAAACATTCTTATTATAAAGTTTTTGTCTGATAATTTGATTAACTTGATCCCTTGTATTTTTTAAATTGTCTATTGTTTCCCTTGTTTTTTAATTGTGTTCTGACATTTCTGATTATATTTGATTGTATATTGAACATTGTCTATAAAAATCAGAAATATTTGCATTCTAGAATAATATTATCTTTGCTTAGAACATTTTCTTCTGACAAGTAATTAGGGAAATAGCAATTCCAAACTGCTATAATCCAACAAGAGATATATTTGATTAAAAGCTAGGCATCGGTCCATGCAAAGTTTTATTCATTTAGAATTTACCCTTAATCCTAGCATATCACCCTTCCAAGTCTCAACCAAAAGCATAAGGGCTTTGTCAAAGCTCCTGTGCTTGCAGATTTTGAACTCCAATAGAGATGCTCATCAACTTACAGTGGGGTCACAACCCAATAAACCCACTGTAAATTTAAAATATTGCAAGTCAAAAATGCATTTAATACCACCTCACCTATCAGACACAATACCTCAGCCTGCCTAACTTACAGGTACTCATAACACTTACATTAGCATATAAATAAGCAAAATTATTTGAAACAAAGCCTATTTTATAATATAGTGGTGAGTATCTCATGTAATTAATGGAATACTGTACTGAAAGGGAAAACAGAATGGTTGTACAGGTACTCAAAGTACTGTTTCTACTGAATGCATATACTTTTGCACCATTGTAAAGTCAAAAATTTGTTGTCAAACCATTGTAAATCGCAGAGCATCTGTATCTGTTCCCAGGTCATTTGAGTCTACTAACAGCTCTGCCCCACAATATTTTCTGAATCCATGATGTCCCTAAGGTTAAAAGCTCCATCCCTAAATTTTCTTATTAAGGATTTTGGGCTTAATATGTCTTTGCTGCCTTGTTAAATCTCAATGCTGCAAACAGATTTTTCTCCCAGATTTTTTAGGTTGTTTTCAGTGGGATGGATGGTCTAAGCTATCTAGTCTGCGTTAGTAAAAGGGGAAGTCTCAGTTGCCTTTTTATGTTGATATTTATATAATTTTCCTCATTTTTCCTCTGGAGACTTTTGGCCGGAGTCATCAGTTCTTTTGTTCCAAAATGCAGTGTTTATTACCTAATCCTACCATTGTGAAAGAAAAAATTGTTTGTCCTCACATGTCTTAAAAAATATTTATTTCCCATTCCTTAGGAAGTTTTTCTTGCAGTGATATTTTCATTTGGTCATTTTAATTCAAATTTTAGAAGCCATTTGTCATATTATCTTCTAGCACTTTGGGTTGCTGATGAAAACTCAGCTTATTGGATCTGGGAAAATATTTTCTTTCTTGTCTTTTCCTTCTTTTCTCTCTTTTCATTCCTTTTTCGTTCTTCCTCCTCTTCTACCTCTTCTGTTCTACCTCCTCCTCCTTCTTTGTTGATAACTACTAATCCTCTTTTTTCTGTTTTGCAACTTCTATTGGTTGAATGTTGGATCTTCATTATTGATGATATGTTTCCATATTCTTTGTTCTCCAAAATTATTGGTTTTCATAATTAGATTCTATGTGTATATTTCAGCAATCATATTATTAATTTTTATCTTAATTTTTAGAAGTTTACTTTCTTGTTATATGACTGTTCCATTCTTGTATTCTCTACTTATTTTAGAATTAGAGTATTATATTTAAGAATATTAATTTTTGTGAGCGTCTCTATGTGGTGGCTTTAAAATACCTAAGTCCACAAATTCTTTTACACTGCATACTTCAGAAAATAGAGACTAATTCCCCTCCCCTTGAATAGGGACTGAACTTAGTTACTCACTACAAATGAATAGAATATAAGTTCTCACCAATAAAATGACAAATGAAGCACATTAAAATCTAAAAGTACCAGTGTATGTGGGCTCAAATCTCATTCATCTGTACTTAAAAGTTGTACAATAACATCTGTATGACAATGCTTAAGGACATGTTCAATTTAAATGTAAGTTTAAATATTCTAGAAAGATAATATGGCATTTAAAAATATAGGAATAGACTACATTAATAGTGACTTTAAATTCCACAAGCCACTAAAATAGTTTTCACACAACCAGGTAAATCAAACATTTCCTCTCCAGGAAAGAAAGGTTTGCTATAAAGACCTAGGCAGAAAAAGAGATAACATATTCAATTAGTGAGAATAGGTAATTCCATATAGAATAGACAGATAAATGGCTGGCTGAAATTGGAACAGCTCTGGCCTAGTGGTAATAACATGCCAGTGAAAGCAGAAGGAGTTGTTTCCTAATCCCCTGTGAGGCTTCATGCATAATGGGAATCCTTGCTAACTTATCTGATTGTATGGCTATCAATACACAGTTTTATTTTCATGCTTGCATGTTTCAGAAACTGAGCTAGGTACTAGATATGTAACAGTGAGGAAAAAATAGGCATCAGTCTGTTTAGAAATATTTTCTTGAGAGAGATGGAAACATTAATCAAATAGTCACACAAATAATTATTTGACCAAGTCAGCATTTCCCAAACTTTTCAACACTGAATTGATTAAAAATTAAAATGTATTGATGTAACACCAACAAAAGATCATAAGAGATAATGTGCAAATGAATGAAAGCAGACAACAAGAAACAGCATCACATATTACTTAATTATAGTGAGAAGTCATAACAATTTGATTTATGTGTATTTTTTATTTTGTAATAGAAAAAACCCAAATTAGATAAAATATTTTATTAAAAACAAGAGTAAACAACATAATAAAATGTCACAATATGCATTCATAAAAATAGACAAGATATATAAGATAGACCAGCAAAGACAAAATAGACCACATACATCAATATGATAGTTAGTTTGTAAATGCTGCCTATGCATCAATGAACAAACTGAATGTCATTTACTCATGCATCAGGTGATCAATCATGTAACATCTTGACATTCTTCATGATAGCACCTCATTTCTTAAAAGGCAGACTATTGCACAGTAAAACAAAAAGAATACAAATGTTCTTAATATTTTTTCATACATATATATATTTTTAAATGCTTTTTATAAGAAAAACTATTCCATGCATCACTTTATTTTCATGGACACTCCTCCTCCCCCAAATGTTTCTTGGGACACTCTGTATAAGGACCAATGGGGAACTCACTAGGGGAATATGTTTTAGCTATCAACAGAATAACAAGATAATAGAATGTTAATAATTAACATGGACTCGATGTAATTTTCATTAAAATTAATAACATAAAAGAAATTCAAAATTCTCATATAAACTTAGTATTTTAGAGATAAAAGATATCTTAAAGGGTATTTAATTAGATTTCCCATTGGAATTATGACTTTGCATAAAATTTATACCAGACACTCACATAGTACCCACCTTGAAGTTTTCACTTATACATTAATTCCTCCATTTATTCAGTAAATATTAATGGACTACTTTTGTTGTGCTAGAGATTGTGAGGATGCAAAACCTCAGAAAACAAGCTCTTAAACAACTTTAAAATTGGATCATAATATTAACAATGAAATAAAAGTCATATTTGACATGCTGAGAGAAAAAATAATTATTGAGATTTAAATAAGCTAAAAATAACAGATTCAGTATTCAGTCTCAATTTTGTAACAATATGTTACTTTTTCACATGCAATGATTGGGGTACAGATGCTAATCATTCCAGGTAAAAGAACTAGCATTGTACAGAGGCATATACGCAAACAACCACCATGTATGTTCAGGACTACTCTGGTGCTTGGTTTGACTGGCCTGATATGTAATGACTTCATTGCTGAACTCTGTATATTTTCTTTCAGAGAAGATGATAAGCATATCTGTCAATTCCAAACATTCTTTTTTGTGCCCTTTGTAATTATTTTCTCCCTTTCCATGCTTCCACCAGCTCTATACAATCATTGACCTGTGTTAGTCACCATATGTTAGTTTATGTTTTCTAAAATTTTACATACGTGGGATCAGTGAGTAATCTTGTTTTGATGGTATTTTTTCACTAGGCGTAATTATTTTGAGAGTTATCCATGCAACTGCATGTATCAGTCATTCATTCTTATTGCTGAGTATTATTCCATTGCATGGATATAGCACAATTTATTTATCCATTAACCTATTAATGCATATTTCAGTTGTTTTCAGTTTGGTGAAATTATAAATAAAGCTTCTATGGATATTTGCATACCCGTCTTTGTTTAGATATTCCTTTTTATTTTTGCTACATATATCAATAGCATTAAAGACTGGTATATTTTTTCTTTCTTACATTGCTGTAAAGAAATACCTGAGACTGGGTGATTTATAAAGAGAAGTGGTATACTTGACTCACAATTCTGCAGGCTGTCCAGGAAGCATGATGCTGAAATATATTTGGCTTCTGGAGGGGCCTTAGAAAATTTACAAGGATAGTGGAGGGTGAAGGAGAAACAAGCATGTCTTAGGTGGCCAGAACAGGAGGAAGAGAGAGAGAAGAGAGGTGCTGCATGCTTTTAACAAGCAGATTTATGAGAACTCACTCACCATTATAAGAACAGCACCAAGACAATGGTGTTAGACCATTCATGCGAAACTGCCCCCATGAGCCAATCACCTTCCCACCAGGTCTCACCTCCAACACCGAGGATTATAATTCGACGTGAGATTTGGGTGAGCACACAGATCCAAACTATATCAAATGGGCTGAATGGTGGGTGTATGTTTACCTTTTTAAAGAAACTGCCAAATTCTTTTTCAAAGTCTTTGTACTGTGTTTTATTTCTGTCAGCAGCCTATAAATATTCCAGTTATTATACATCCTTACCAATGTTTAATATGGTCAGTCTTTAATTTTAGTTATTCTAAGAGATTGTGATGATATGCCAATGCTTTTATTTTGCATTTCCCTAATAAATGGTGATGTGCATCCTTTTTTATGTTCTTGTCATTCATATATCTTTTACCCATTTTACGGTTAACTGTTTTTATTATTGAGTTTGAGTGCCTTTCACAACTCATGGCTATAAGTCCTTCATCAAACATCTTGTTTTCCAGGACTTTCTCCCAGTCTGTGGCTTGTCTTTTCATTATCCTAATAGTTTCATGTAAGGAGCCTAAGTTCTTAGTTTTGATGAAGTCTCATTTATCAATTTTTTTCTTATAAATCATGTTTTTGATGTTGAGACTTTCTCTCTGGCCTAAAGCAGAGGTCAACAAACTTTCTCTATAAAGGGTTAGACAGCACATAATTTATTACATGACCTCTGTCACAAATATTCAACTCTGCCATGGTGGCCATAGACAATACATAACCAATAGGCATGGTTGTATTCTTATAAAATTTCATTTATGAAAAAAAAAAAGAAGAGCCACATTCGGCCTGTGGACCATAGTTGGTTGACAGGCTAGAGTGTGGTCTATTGTGGTTAATATTCTTTGTCTAAGGAAAAGGCTGGCTATTATTTTGGGGGGAGAATTGTTCTATGAGTGTGAATTAAGTCAAGTTGGTTGATAGTGTTATTTAAGTTTTCTACAGGCAGTCTTCCTTTCTTATGTGTTGCTTGCTTGTTCTGTCAGTTATTGAGAGGGGATGTTGAAATATTCAAGTGAAATTGTTATTTTTTACCACCATTTCTCATTAGTTTTGCTTCATGGATTTTATAAGTGTTAGTAGGCAAAAAAAAAAAAAAAAAAAAAAAATTAGGATTGTGTTCTCTGAGAAATCTACCCTTTATCATTATGCAGTGATCTCCTTCATGTGAGGTTATAATTTTTGTCATAAAAATCTACTTTGTGAGATATTAAAATAGTCACTCCAGCTCTCTTTTGATTAGTGTTAATGTGATTACCTTTCTCATGCTTTCATTTTTAACTTACCGTGTCTTTACATTTAAAGTGGATTTCTTGATAGCCTATACAATTGACTCTTGAACAATGTGGGTATTAAGGGTGCCAACTCCCATGCAGTCAAAAATTTGTGTATAATTTTTGACTATCCCAAAACTTAACTACTAATAGCCTACTGTTGATCAAAACCTTACTGATAACATAAACAGCTGTTTAACACATATTTTGTGTGTTGTATGTATGACATACTATATTTTTACCATAAAGCAAGCTAGAAAAAAATGTTATTAGGAAAATCATAAGGAAGAGAAAATTCATTAAGTGAAAGTAGATCAGCATAGACATCTTCATCTTTGTCTTCATGTTGAGTAGGCTGAGGAGAAGGAGGAGGAGGAGGTAGGGGAGGGGTTGGTCTCTGTTTCAGGTGTGCCAGAGACAAAAGGCTGAAGAGGAAGAGGAGGGGTTGGTCTTGCTGTTTCAATGGTGGCAGAGCAAAAGAAAATCTATTTATAAATGGATCCATGAAGTTCAAAGCCACGTTGTTCAGGGGTCAACTGCTGTTAGGTACTGTATTGCTTTCTTACCCAACATAACAATCTGTACCTTTCATTGGGGTGTTTCAACTATCTACACTTAATTTGATATAGATGGTTGAGTTTAAACCTACCATCTTGCTGTTTGTTTTCTATTTTTCTAATCTGTTTTTTTTTTTTTAGTTCTCTTTTATTCTTCATTTCTGCATTGTTTTGCATTAATTGAATATATTTTTATGATTCCCCTTGGTTTGCTTACTAACTACAGCTCTTTCTCCTATTACATTTAGTGTTTCTGATACACATTTTTAACTTGTCAGATTCTACCTTGAAGTAATATACTTCATATCTAGTATAAGAAACTTACACCTATGTGACCCCATTTCTATCCCCTACTATTATGCTATTGTTGTCATATGTTTTACTTATACTTATGTGAGAAAGCTCACATACATTGTTGCATTCTTTAAACAGTCAATTATCTTTTAAAGAGACTTAAATTAGAAAGACATCTTTATATTTAACTTCAGAATTACCACTTTTAAATTATTTATTCTTTTTTATAGTTCCATATTACTACTCAATGTCATTTTTCTTCCTTTATCATTTCTTATTATGTAGGTCTGCTGGTGATCAGCTCTTTCAGCTTTTATATATCTGAAAATGTCTTTATCTTACCTTAATTATGAAAAGATAATGCCTTACAGTAAAGAATTCTGAATTAACAGGGTTTTTTGGTTTCTGTTTTCTTTTGTTTTTATTTTTAGCACTTTAAAGATGTTCCAGTGTCTAGCTTACATTGTTTCCCATGAGAAATATGCTATCTTTTTTGTTAATCTATACATAATGTGTCTTTTTTTCCTCTGGCTACTTGTAAGATTTTCTCTTTATCACTGATTTTAAGCAAATTGATTTTTATGCATCTTACTGTAGTTTCTTTTATGTTTCTTGTGCTTGGGGATTCGTGAGCTTCTTGGATCTGTGGGTTTATAGTTTATATCAAATTTGGAACATTTTTATCACTATTTCTCTTACTTCCACGGCATCTTTGGAATCCCGTATTTATCTCCACAACCCAAGGAGACTCTTGGACTACACTTGGTGATACCTCCTGGAAGCTTGGCCCAGGTAGGAAGCTGGGACAATCATAACACTCACCTCATTTGTTTTCCACCTTAAAGGGATCATTGCTTTTTGTCACCTGATGTTCAATGTTTTTAGAACATTTGTTTTAAATATCTTCCTCATTTCTTTAGTTACTTCAGGTGGGAGAGTAAGTTCAGCTTTTGTTACTACGATTCACCCAGAAGTCGAAGTATAAACTTACAGATTTTTAAAGCTCCTCCTTTTGTTACTAGTTTTAAATTTTATTGTGTTATCTTTGGAGAAGATCTTTTGTATGCATGGAACATTTGGAATTCCTTATACTTCTCATAAGTTCTAATGCATGGTTTATTTTTATAATTATTACATATGTACTTCGGGGGAAAAGAAAGCATCCTTTCTATCTGTTAGGTATAGAATTCCATGAATAGTTGCTTGAAATTAATACATATGTTTATGTGCTTAATTCACTGCTTATGTTTTTCCCATTTGTTCCATCAGTTTATGAGCAAGGCATGTTCAGACTCCATCTAAAATTTTAGTTTCAGATTTTTTTTTCCCCATTTTGATTCTGGTAGCTGTGTTTTAACATATTTAGATATTATATGGGAAGGTCCATATGTATTTATGATTAATATTCCTTACTCTCCTGTAGTGAATTTTACCAGTATGTAATGTAATTCTTAGTTTTTAATGAAAATTTCCTTAAATTCTTTTTTTCACATATTCATATTGGTCTCCAACCCTTTTTTTTTTTTCAGCTCATATTTATTTGCCATATTTTCTTCTATTTATTTTCAATATTATTGGCCTGTTAATTTTAAGGTAACTCTTTTGGATAATATAATGCCATAGCATTGGAAAACACAAGAATACATACATAGTCATGTGTTGTTTGATGATGAGGTTATGTTCTGAGAAATGCATCAGGTGATTCTTTTGTTTTGCAAACATCACAGAGTATCCTGACCTAGATGGTGCTGCCTGCTAACGCCTCGGCTGTGCAGTCGTGGCTATTACTCCTCCTACGCTGCAAACCTGTACAGCATGTTACTATACTGAACACTGTAAGCAACTGTAACACAATGGTAAATATTTGTGTATCTAAACATATAAAATGTACAGTAAAAATACAGTATTCTGATCCTATGAGACCACTATTGTATATGTGGTCAGTCATTGACCTAAACCTTATGCAGCACATGATTGTAACAAAATATGCTCAATATCCCTTCATAGAAAAATATAAAATGTTATTAAAAGAAATTAAAGAATACCTAAATAAGTATAGGCATGCACTATGTTCAAGATTTGGTAGATCAAATTTTATAAGGACATCAATTCTTCCACATTGATTTATGTATCAACTATAATTCTAATAAAAATCCCCATAGGTTATTTTGTAGAAATGTTTAAGCCAATTCTAAAATTCACTTGGAAATGCAAAACAAGATAATCTTAAGAATAATACAGCAAGGCCTACTTTATCAGATATTAAGACTGCAGTAGTTTTAAAAGAGTGTAATGTTGGCACACATATAGACTAGTAGATACATTGAACATAATATAGTGTCTAATTTCAGACCCACATCTGATTTATAATAATGCTAGTACTGCAGGCCATTAGAAAAGAACTGACTCGTTAGGAAGTGGTTATTCAGTCAGATACCTACAAGAAAAAAAATGAAAATTGACTCTAATATCACTTTATTTGCAAAAATAAATTTCAAAGGGATGTAAACCTTTGACTTCTATAGTGCAATAAGGAGCTTAGGACCTAAAAAATTTTCTCAGTACACAAAAGTACTAGTCATAAATACAATATTGATAAATTATAATTGTCTCATTATTATATGCTAATCAGAATTAATAAGTTCTGTTCTTCAGAAAACACCATTAAATAAGTAAAGAGTAAAATAAAATATTCACACTGAATCAAATTATATAAACAAAAACTCATGTGTATCAAAAAGAAAAAAATATTTAAATGAAAAATGATGAAGAACTTAAATATTTCAAAAAATACATTAGCATAATGTCCAATATAATTGTGTAAAGGTCTGCCATCTCATTAATAATTAAAACCATGAGCTATTACTAAAACACCCCCATATGCATTAAAATTATTATAATAAAACAAAACAAAGCATATTACCAATATCTAACATTGGCAAAGATATAGAACAACTAGAATTTTCATCCTCCTCAGTGGGAATACAAATTGACAGAATTACTTTCAATACCAATTTGGCATTATTTGCCACTGTGTACTGAAGATGTATTCCCTCAAAAGTCATATGTTAAACCAAATCCCTGATGGCTTTGGATGTAAGATCTTTGGGAGGTGATTAGGTCATGAGGGCAGAGTCTGCATGAAAGAGGTTTTAAAAGGGCACTCCCTTATGAAAGAAACCCTAGAGAACTCCCTCATCCATTCCACCAGGTGAAATTATATCAAGAAGGCAGACATATATGAACTGTGCCACCGTGGACCCTCTCCAGACACTGAATCTGCTGGCACCTTGAAATCGGACTTCTTAGGTTCCAGGACTATAATAAATAAATTTCTGTTGTTTATAAGCCACCTAGTTTATGATATTTTTGTCATAGCAACCCAATGGACAAAGATGTTTACTAAAGACATAACTTACTACCTATGCAAATGAAACCTTGTACAGGAAAATTCACAGGAGTTTTATTTGTAATAGCATCCAAATGGAAACAATTCAAATGTCCATCAAGGTAGAATAAATAAATTGTGTTACGTTTATATAATGGAATGCTATATAACAATGAAAATTAAGTTTTTTGTGGCAATTATCTCTTTCCTTTCTTTTTTTCTAATTTTATATGTGTATGTGTTCTGATATGGTTTGGCTATGTCCCCACCCAAATCTCATCTAGAACTGTAGCTCTCATAATTCCCAAATATCATGGGAGAACCTGGTGGGAAGTAACTGAATCATGGGGACAGGTCTCCCCTGTACTGTGTTCATGATAGTGAATGAGTCTCACAAGATCTGTTGGTTTAATAAAGGAGAGTTTCCCTGCCCATGCTTTCTCTTGCCTGCTGCCATGTAAAACATGCCTTTGCTTCTCCTTTGCCTTCCCCAGCCATTTGTAACTAAGAGTCCATTAAACCTATTTCCTTTGAAAATTACCCAGTCTCAGGTATGTCTGTATTAGCAGTGGGAAAATAGACTAATTCAGTAAATTTGTACCAGTAGAGTAGGGTGCTGCAGTAAAGATACCCAAAACAGTGGAAGTGACTTTGGAACTGGTTAACAGGCATGGGTTGGAAAGTTTGGAGGGTTCAGAAGAATATAGGAAAATGTGGGAAAGTTTGGAACTTCCTAGAGGGTTGGAGGGCTCAGAAGACAGTAAGATGTGGGGAAGTTAGGAACTTCCTAGAGCACTGTTGTTGAATGGCTTTGACCAAAATGCTGATTGTCTTATGGACAATAAAGTCCAGGCTAATGTGGTGCCAGATGGAGACGAGGAACTTGTTGGAAACTGGAGCAAAGCTGACTTTTGCTATGCTTTAGCAAAGACACTGGAAGCTTTTTGCCCCTGCCCTAGAGACATGTGGAACTTTGAACTTGAGAGAGATGATTTGGGGTATCTGGTGGAAAAAAATTCTAAGCAGCAAAGAGTTCAAAAGAAAGCAGAGCCTGAAAGTTTTAAAAATTTGCAAAATGACAACACAATAGAAAAGAACAACCCATTTTCTGAGGAGAAAGCAAGCTGGCTGCAGAAATTTGCATAAGTAATGAGGAACCCAACGTTAATCACTGAGAAAATAGAGAAAATGTCTCCAGGGCATGTCAGAGACCTTCATGGCAGCCCCTTATATCACAGGCCCAGAGGTCTAGAAGGAAAAAATGGTTTCCTAGGCCTGGTCCAGGGCCCCACTTCTGTGTGCAGCCTATGAACTTGGTGCCATGCATTCCAGCCATGGCTAAAAGGAGCCAAAGTGCAGCTCAGGTCATGGCTTCAGAGGATGCAAGCCCCAAGCCTTGGAAGCTTCCACATGCTATTGAGTCTGTGGGTGCACAGAAGTCAAGAACTGAGGTTTGGGAACCTCTGTCTAGATTTCAAAGAATATATGGAAATGCCTGGATGTCCAGGAAGAGGTGTGCTGCAGGGGTGGGTCCCTCATGCAGAACCTCTGCTAGGGCAGTGTGGAAGGGAAATGTGGGGTTGATGTCCCCACACATTCCCCATGGGGCACTGCCTAGTGGATCTATGAGAAGGTCACCATCCTCTAGACCCCAGAAAGTTAGATTCACCAACATTTTGCACTATGGGCCTGGAAAAGCCCTAGATACTCAACAGCAGCCTGCAAAAGCAACAAGAAGGAGGTCTGTCTCCTGCAAAGACACAGGGGCAGAGCTGCCCAAGGCTGTAGGAACCTGCCTCTTGCATTAGCATGACCTCCATGTGGTACATGGAGTCAAAGGAGATCATTTTAGAGCTTTAAGATTTAATGACTGTCCTGTTGCATTTCAGACTTGCATGGGGCCTATAGCCCCTTTGTTTTGGCCAATTCATTCCATTTGGAATGGATGTATTTACCCAATGCCTGTATCCCTAATGTATCTTGGAAGGAAATAACTTTTTTTTTTAATTTTGCTAGCTCATAGACAGAAGGGACTTACCTTGTATCAGATGAGACTTTGGGCTTGGACTTGTGGGTTAATGCTGGAATGAGTTAAGACTTTGGTGGTCTGTTGGAAAGGCATGATTGTGCTTTGAAACATGAGGACATGAGACTTGGGAGAAGCCAGGGGCAGAATGATATGGTTTGGTTCTGTGTCCCCACCCAAAATCTGATCTCTAATTTTAATCTGCATAATCCCCACATGTCAAGGGATGGACCTGATGGGAGGTGATGGGATCATGGGGGCAGTTTCTCCCATGCTGGTCTCATGATAGTGAGTGAGTTATCACAAGATCTGGTAGTTTTATAAGGGACTCTTCTCCCTTCACTCCTTGAACTTCTCTCTCTCCTGCGTCCAAGTGAGAAAGTCCAAGCTTGCTTCTCCTTCACATTTTGCTGTTATTGTAAGTTTCCAAAGGCCTTCCCAACCCTGTGGAACTGTGAGTAAATCAAACCTCTTTCCTTTACAAATTACCTGGTCTCAGGTAGTATCTTTATAGCAGTGTAAGAACAGACTAATACAGAGTGGAAAGGGCAGAGACTAGGATAAATGAATACAACTGAAATAATAAAAACAATGAAGGCCTAAACATCAATACTCCAAACACAATGAGAGACTGGCATCTTGTTATATTGAGAAAAATGATTGTGTACTAACACCATTTAAGAGAAGCTATTTCATATATAATGCACTCTTAACTTATATATAAAATTATAAAAATACAATTCCTAGAGTTTTATTAATTCTACTCTGTCCTTTGTACTGCATAAAATAAACTTTATTCTTAATTTATAGAATATCCTTGCAAGAATTTAAATATAACAAATCCATGTGGCTAAGTTTACAAAGCTATTTAAGTAACAGAATAGCAGGGTTGAACATGAGGTTAGGGCTCATTTTGTTCAACTATTCATCCACAAAATGAATTTTTTTCATATCTTCTCCAGATTCATCTAGCCAAAATATGGATGCCTCAAAAAGCGAAGAACTCATGAATTTCCCAAACGAAGAATTCCACATCGCAGAAATAACTAGAGACTTGTGATAATAGTAACATAATATTTCTCAGTCATAGCTGTGGCTCTATCTGTACACCATTCTTGGTAACAGTCAATATTGCCTCATAGATATAAATAGTGGTGACTAATTTCATTAACTTCTACCATTTATCTTTGAAAAAGCTTGGTTTGAATTGATTAGGAAGAAGCTAATAGAAAAACATATTTCATGGAGTATCATTTTAACAACAAATTTTCCACCTGCCAATTTAGTCAAGCAGTCTTTACCTTTTCATAACGGGGAAATATTTTCCAATGACCTGATAAGGGTAAGGGATACCTGAGTATGAGCATGAGTGGATGCCTTCCAAAGCAGAGAAGGAAGAGGGTAGAAAATTCTAGGACCCACATTCCTTTAATACATAAGTTGGATACTGTAATTAACAAGTTGGGGTGTTCTGGCCTAACATTTTGGCTTTTTATGTTTTCGGCTTATCACATCAGAGAATAATTTAGAAGTTTTTATAAGTATTTACAACAATAAGGTCACTCATTACTCACTATCACCAATTTAAGAACCATGAAGGCTTGGCTTGAGGCTCTCTAGTTAATTGCCTTGAACTACTTAAATGAGAAAATTTTAAGTTTCTCATATTCTTTGCAAGTTTATATTTTAATAGTTTATTCATATTAGCTATTTTGCAAGCAGCAAGGATGCTTCCAACTTGGAAGATAATTAGACCTTTCCCAGAAAACTGTGGGGTGGCAAGGTAAAAGGAAATGGTAGACCACGTCTTAGAAAACCTACCGCTTTATTTAGTATCAAAGGGATTGATATGATTTGGTTGTGTCCCCACCCAAAACTCAACTTGAATTTATCTCCCAGGATTTCAACATGTTGTGGGAGGGACTCAATGGGTGTAATAGAATCTTGGGTGCCGGTCTTTCCCATGCCATTCTCATGATAGTGAATAAGACTCAAGAGATATGATGACTTTATCAGGGGTTTCCACTTTGCTTCTTTTTCATTTTTCTCTTGCTGCTGCCATGTAAGAAGTGCCTTTTGCCTCCTGCCATGATTCTGAGGCCTCCCCAGTTATATGGAAGTGCAAGTCCAATTAAACCTCTTTTTCTTCTTGCTCTCAGGCATGTCTTTATCAGTGGCATGAAAACAGATTACTATAGGGATATTCTCAGAGTACAGGCATAACCTATACCCTGCACATATGTTCCAGAATATTTTTCTTCTGCTTGTTTCATTTCACCAAATCCTAATGAGGATACATAAATGTTCAGTCTCTTCCAAGATGTCTCCAATATATACTCCAGAAAATTTACTTTTGAATATTTTATTTGCTTTTTTCCCAATCTGTTTGTGTTGTTTTAGAAACTGGTTTGCCAGTTGTCCTATAACACATAGTTTTGAAAAATGTACGCTCCTACTAGTAGTGAGTTTACACATGTTATGATTATCTCCAAAGCCACTCTATAGACAAGTTCCAGTTCTAGTTAAGATAGAGCAGGCACACTTCATTCTATCTCCCCAACTAAATGCAACAAAAAGTACTGAATAGTTGGAAACCATCATTCTCAGCAAACTGACAGAAGACAGAAAATCACTCACTCATAGGCGAGTGTTGAACAATGAGAACATGTGGACACAAGGAGGGGAGCACAAGGAAGAAATGCCAAATAAAATATAGATGATGGGGGAATAGAGGTAGCAAACCACCTTGCCATGTATGTACCTATGCAACAACCCTGCAAGATCTGCACATGTATCCCAGTACCCCAGAACCTAAAGGACAATAAAAAAAAAAATTACTGAATAGAATGCATCAAGCAGCTGTTTAAAGACTCTAAAAAGTAAATGGCAGCACATGCATTGGACAAAATAGAAATCCAGAACTTGAAGCCCAATGGTCCAACAGATTTAGTAGTGAGTTCCCTGGATTGTTTTTCCTTCCATATCACCCATTGTTCAATCAAAGGCAGCATAAATCCCAGAGTTGTGTACCATGTCTACACAGAAATAGCTCTAAAAGAACACTTATTTTGATCTCTGAAGAAAAAGGTGGTCCCCTGCCAAACAGAGAAAGTAGGATAAACTCTGGTCTTGTTTTCTTCTCTTTTTCCAACCCGTCTTTATTCCCAAAGTGCAACTATTCCACATCAGTCACTGTAGTACTGCAGTAGTTGGACCTGACCTTAAAACTGCAAGGCAGGAGGATCATTCTTTCCAATCAGAGAAACTTGGTCCAAAGAGTATGTCAGGAATTTACATTGCTCTTTTTCCTCTCACTGTTCTCCCACCACTCGGCCCTGGAGGCTGGCCCAATTATGGAAAGTGACCAGCAAAGCCCAGAGAGACTGAAGTGTCAGATTTTGAAATGCCTGGCTGCCAAAGAATGTGAGTGAGATAGCAGAGAGTACAAGCCTTGAAAAAGAGAAACTCCTGGATTCATCTCAACCTGCTCATGCAAGGATATGCCCCTAAGCGTGTCTGAGCAGGCTCTCAATAAACCTGAACTATGAATTAGGCCACTGCTCAGATTACAGATTGCTCTTGGAAGGTACAAATATCGTACAGATACAAAAAGCACTCCAAAGCCTTTGAAAACAGAACTGACATAGAACTGTAGTCCATGGAAGGTAAGTCTGAATTTTTTATTTGAACCTAACCATATGACTTGATGGATTAAAAATAGAAACAAAAAATACAATATCCATAAGACTTGCAAAAGACTCAGAGTTGCATAACATAATTTTACATACATCTAGTATCCAATACAAAAATCACACAACATACAAAGAACCGGGAAAACCTGACAAGTCTTAAAGGAAAAGACAATAGCAGAAACCAACTATATTTTATCAGATAATTTGAACCAGCGGTTGAAATTATCTGATAAAAGCTTTAAAGTATTTTTTATAACCATGACACAATAAAATTAAATAGTATTGAAACAATCTAAATGCTGGAAAGTCTTAGCAGAAAATAAATAGAAGTTATAAAATGGAATAAAGTAAAAATTTTAGAGTTGAAAAATGTAATAATTAGACACAATTCAGTGGATGTACTTAAGAGGAGAATGGAACCTACAGGTGAAAGAGTAAGGAACTTGACAATAGAGCGATTAGAAATTTTCCAATCTGTACAAGTGTTAAAAAGTGGAGTGATATTGTTTTTAAGAAACAAAGCCACGTGTGTACCTATGCAACAATTTTGCATGTTCTTCACATGTACCCCAAAACCTAAAATGCAATAAAATAAGTAAATGGGGGAAAAAAAAAAGAAGAAACAAAGCCTTACGTACCTGCGAGACAATATAAAAAGAATTAACACATATGTTATGAGAGTTCCAGAAGATGAGAAGAAAGGATTTGGTACAAAAAGGTGTTTTAGAAAGTAATGTCCGAACACTTTTTAAAATTTGTTGAAAGACAAATTGGAAGTAAAAGAAGCCCAGAAAACTGCCAACAGGATACCCTTAGAGAAATGCATGCCTGGATATATTGCAATCAAAGTGCTGAAATAAAAAATAAGTAAAAATTCTGAAAAACAACCAGATAAAACCAACATGTTACATGTAAGGGAAAACCTTTAATTGGCTGCAGTAAATTCAAATGATTGCATATTTTTCATGAAAAATCATTGAGGCCAAAAATAATGGAACAATGTGTTTTAAGTGCTGAAAGCAAAGAACTGTCAACCCATAATTCTATATTCAGTTGTTCTATTTCTATTCAGGCATAAAGGCAAAGTCAAATTCTAGGATGAAAGAAAACCAAGAGAATTCATTACCAATTGACAACTCAAAGAACTCAAAGAACTATTAAAGAATATTCAAAAAAAAGGGAAACACTGTTAGAGAGAAACTTGGCATTTTAAGAATTAGGAAAAACAATAGAAATTTTAAATATTTGAATATGTATAACAGGCTAATTTTCATATTTTAAATTCTCAAAATGTATGTCACAGTTGATGTAATAACCAATAATAAGTAAAGAGATTCAATTAGCATTTAGAAAACTCCCTGGAAAACTCACGATTTGAGGTCTTCATTCCTGAATTCTAACAAACATTTAAAGAAGAAATAATATAATTTTTTTCAAATGCTCCTAAAAATTAAAGAAGAAAAACTTCTAAACTCATTTCACAAGGCAAATAATATCCTGATATCAAAGCCAAAAAAGGACACTATAAGAAAAGAACAAGCCAATATTCCTGAACATAGATGCAAAAATCCTCAACAAAATATGAGCAAACCAAATTTAATGTCACATTAAAAGAATCATTCTCCAAGATCAAATGAAATTTATCCCAGGATGTAAGAATGGTTTAAAATACATGAATCTATATATGTGATACATCACATTAGCAACAGAATGGACAAAACCCATATGATCATCTCAATAGATGCAGAAAAACTGTGACAAAACTCAACATCCTTTTACGATAAAAACTCAACAAATTAGGTATAGAAGGAATGTACCTAAACACAGTAAAGGCAATATATGACAAATCAACATCTATAATGAAAAGCTGAAAACATTTTTTTATAAGATTAGGAACAAAATAAGAAAGCCTGCTCTTGCTACTTATATTCAACATCAATACTGGAAGTCCTAACCAGAGCAATTAGGCACAAAGGACAAAGATGGAAACATCACACTATCTAATGCAAAATATGCTACAAAGTTGGCCAGGTACAGCAGCTGACACCTATAATCCCAGCACTTTGGGAGGCCGAGGCAGGCGGATCATGAGGTCAGGAGTTTGAGATCAACCTGACCAACATAGTGAAACTTCATCTCTACTAAAAATACAAAAATTAGCCGGGTGTGGTGGAAGGTGCCTGTAATGCCAGCTACTCAGGAGGCTGAGGCAGGACATTCCCTTGACCCTGAGAGGCAGAAGTTGTGGTGAGCCGAGATTATACAATTGCCCTCCAGCCTAGGTGACAGAGAGAGACTCCATCTCAAACAAACAAACAAACAATCCACAAAGCTACAGAAGTACTCAAAACAGCAGGGCACTAATTTTTCAAAAACCTAGTTTTAAAAATTGGGCAAAAGATTTGATCAGGCACTTCACCAAAAGATATGTGAATGAAAAAGAAGAACATTAATAGATGTTCAACATCATTAGATAAATTAAAACCATGATGCAATGCTAATATACATTCATTAGAATCAATAATTTTAAAAACGGTATTGGTGAGGATGCAGAACAATGAGAAGTCTCAAAAATGTTGGTGGATATGCAAAATGGAAAAGTTTCACAGCTTCTTATAAATTTAGAATTACTGTATGACCTGCCAATTATACTAATTGTTTAAGGATAAAAACATAGTGAATTTAGCTCTTAAAAATATTAAAGCTTATGTTCACACATTTACAATTAACCTGTACGTAACTGTTTATAGTAGTTTATTCGTAATTGTTAGAAACTAGAAATAACTCAAATGTCCTTCAATGGGTGAATAATTTATATAATTAAATAATAACTTATGATGGAATAATACTCAGAAATATAAAGGAAGTGACTATAAACACACAGAGTTTGATGAACCTAAAGATCTAGCTTCAAAAGGTTGTATACTGTATGATTCCATTTACATGGTACCCTAGAAAAGGCAAAACTATAGGGACTGAAAATAGGTAAGTGATTGCCAAGGGAAGAAGGAAGATTACAAAAGGACAGACAAAGGAATTTTGCTTTTTAATTGATGTAGCTGTTTTGTATCCTGATTGTAGAGGTAGTTACTTAAATCTATACATATGTTAAAATTCATAGAACTCACAAAAAAGTTAATTTTACGGTATATTTACTTTTTTAAGTGAAATTACAATCTCTTTAGTGATTACATCTCTTATTTATACCTCTGGTAAAACTAACAGTATTGCAGTTCATGCTAAGAAAAAAATTCATCTATCTCTTTTTAAATTCTGAGTAGACAATCATGTAAAAATCGACACAATTAAATACATATAAATATTTTAGCAGTGCAATCAAGAAAATTATATCAAGTAAAATGTATAACAAAGTTAATTTACCATGCATTACTATTATAAATCATTACTATTGGTTTGCATGGTATGCAGTCAGTCCATTTAAATGACTGAATTAGTATTACTTTTCTAACAACCTGTTTAAAAACATTCTCCAGTATCTATAATCATTGTCGTATTTTTAATACTAATGCTCATCATATACAAAAGTCCTATATTCATATTTGGTTCACAAAAGATGCCCATATTTGGCTCACAAAAATGAAAAATGTCTCATGTTTTGAGGCACAAGTAACAAGAAAAAAATTAGAAGTAGCAAACAATAATCGAAGCATTGAGCTATGCAAAAGAAATGCGGGTTAAAAAAAAGAGCTAAAACATCTACTAACCCATGATGAATTACTGCCACCTACTTCATAAAAGATGGGCTGTTAAAAAATTTAGAGACTACAAATGCAAATAATCAAAAATCTCTGACCTTCATAGAGAGTCAGAGAAGAGTGAGAAAGATACAATCCATGAAATGGCAGACTCAAAGTTTGTAAATTTGAAAGTGTTCTGTGAAATAAAAAATAATATAATACAGGTTTTAGTATATGCAATATCAGACATAATAACAAAATGTATAGATTTTTATAAAAAGAAGAGATGATTTCTAATCAGGAAGAAGTAGAGCCTTCTTGGGAAAGATTAATTGAATTGAACAATTAGAAGCAAGAACAGAGTTCAGACAGAGGCAGCAGTGAGCTACAGCACAGAAGTCAAAGAAGGCAGAATGATTTTGGTAACGAGTCAGTAGTTGGCCTGGCTGCAGGGAAAGAGTGGGATGAAGGTTGACAGTGAAGGTCTAGTATGAATGACAGGATGAGAAGTCTGATTTTTCTTGTGAGTATGATTGGTGAACCGTAAAGGCTTGGAATGGGCAAATAGTGTGCTCAGAACATTTTTCAGGCAAATTTTGTGGCAGTGTGAGGAACAAGTTATAAGAAGAACCAGAGGACTCAAAATTAAGAGACCAATTGGAAGTCTCTCTAAACAGTTCAGATGAGACCAAAAAATCCTTAATTAGGAAATTGTCACTAAGAGTGGACAGGAAGGGAGTGTGAAAAGTATTGCAAAAGAGGCTTGCCAGGTTTTGTGCTAGCCTATCATTGGCTAGATGAGAAGAGGAAGAGTCTAAGGTATTTTAGGATATCAAAACTGAACAGTGGCAACTTGTGATGACCCTAAATGTGCTAGGTAGCATTGAAATCGATGCTGAAAAAGATGAGGAGTTTGATTGGAACAGGTTGAGCTTTAGGCATGGATTAGGTGGCAATGCCAGTCAGAAGCCCAAGCCTGATGTAAAAGGAGGAGCTCCTGCCCTCTCACGTAGAGGCTACAGTTAAATAAGTAAATCAATCAGTAAATGAAGTGGAAATAAAAGAGATCATTCCAAAAATGGATAGATGTTGGAAGCAGATGCTTGGTGCCACAAAGAAAAATAAGCACTGATACAAAGGATTTTTTGGCAAAGCAATTTTTACTTGCTGCAGGAAAGGTACCCTCGCCAGCCATTTTGCCACAAGAGTACAATAAACAAAGGAAAAGTAGACATATTTATCCCTTATGCATTTGGGGTTGTTCTTACTGCTGTGTTTGATCTTTGTTGGTTGGAGCCAGACCTTACTATTTAAACGAAAACCCTATTGGCTAATAACTTAAAACTTTTTTAAACAGGTAAAAGCAATGGAGAACAAAAAGGAAGTCCAAATAAGGAAGGGGCATAGGCTGCATGCTGGGACATGCCTGTAAGCACATCCAGCACAGATATTTTGGTTAAAGTACAAGGACATAGAATGTACTACGTGCCTCTAAGCATATTTAACAGCTACACAGGTTAGGGCTTAACAAAGAGTTATTAGCATCGAACACTTAAACGATTTATTCTTTAACAAGAAAGGAAACTTCGAAGAGGAACTTTCTTACTTCCCACAATAGAATAAGAAGAAAGACTGTGAACAGACACCTCAAATATATGAGTTTTAATGGGAGAAGGAGTAAACAACATAGGTTAAGCGATGACTGGGGTGTTAAGAAGAGCCAGGAAAGTTCACTAGAGAGCTAAGAGAAAACCATCTAGTATTAAACCATGCAGGATGCTGGTGACTTACCTTTCATAGGCTGGAAGCCAAATTTCAGGTAGATAAAGACATAATGAGAGACAAGAAAGCAAATACACAGGGCAAGGAAGTTTTAGGGGATTTAAGCATCAAGTGTGAAAAGCTTTACAAGGACACTACTCAGTCCCAAAGGATAACATGACCTCAACTGACAGCTGGGTTATGTAAGAATGGCCCCATTTCTTCTTGGAACAAAATATCTATCCATGCTTGGCCATCAGTACAGAGCCATTAAATACCTGTAGCTGTCGTGGAACAAGATCAGGGACCAGGAAGTCATTGTGGGAGGAATGATCTTTTCTGATGATTTGCAGTCTTCTAGGGAGAAATGATGAAAAGAGAAACATTGAAAGTAGGGTTTGTCTTCAGCTGGGACCAACTTCCCCACACTGCATTAAGGAATTCAACTTGAGACCAGCAAACTCAGATTTGAGCTCCAAGTATATCTCATCGCCCTGCCATGAGGGTATAAGAAACATCACATCTTTCTCAGGTCATGATTTACCTTTTGTTTTTAAGGACACTGTTGCATCATCCTTAACCAATTCCTTGGAAAGTTTGTCAGCAAGGTTTTGTGACGTAGTCTCAGAGTTCAGCTTGTAGACTTTGTCATGACAAGCATTTCTAATTGGCTATCACCTTCTCTAGTCAACTGAGGTAGAAATACTCACCGTTTCTGGAGGAAATTATGGATGTGCAAGGAAGACTAGAGAAACTGGAATAGACATCTCTATGGAGGCGGTTCTTTCAGCAATTTTTTTTTCAGCAGTCACACAAGACAATGGCCCCATGGGATACAGTAAGACATTTCACATCCTAAGAAAACAGAACAAAGTGCCTCTCCTTTTATGCTGCACCAGCCTCCTCCCCCAGGACTTGACCACTCCAAGACAATAAAGTGGATTGTTCTTATCTGTGTTTTTGTTTCATTTTACTGCAGTTTTGTTTTACTTCTTTGGAGACCTGGCTGGAGGATATTGGAAAAATGCTAAATAATAATCAGACAGAGAAAAAGAAATGGATTTCCCAGCATAGTGGGTATAAAGAGAACAGGCTTAATTATTGATTCTCGCTCCTGCCTTGTTCACACCTCGGCTCACATTCAAATAACTTGAGAGAAAAAATAGTTCAGAATCTAGTAAAGCAGAAACTATTCTAAGGCTCAATTCCATCTTTCCTTTAATTTGGAAACATATTTCTATGCCGTTGTACTAGATCAATAAAGAAAATACAGGAAGCTAGTTTACGGATATATGGTCTAGCTGCTGAAGTTGGAGCTTGCCAGATGGGAGGCAAGGAGGAATCCGAGGGCCTGACCTATGGGAAGTTGTGAGGCCACTTTTCTGTAGAATTTCTACCCGGTTTCGGTTTTAGAAACTGTATTTAACTACCGATTAGAAACCTCAGGGAAATCTTTGCGGTAGTAGCATGAATCTTGCTTTGGCTTTTTATAACAGTGTGTTTTGAATCACTCTAGATTTTTAGTAATAGGACTATATTAAAAATTAAAGCATTTCCAATTTATGAAATCAGTTCCAAACAATCTCATGGTATATAAGGGTCAAATCCAATAAGTTAATTTGGATGGAAAAATGCATCCAATAGGGGTATTATCTTTTCTACTTTCAACATGAAACAGTGGATTTGGGCTTTCACTGAAAACAAGAAAAAGCCTGAGCCTTATGAATAACAAGAACATGTTTGTCATTGTTCCACAAGCTTGACTCTCAAGATGTTTTTTACAAAGGCAGAGTGAAAGAAGAGAATTGAGGCAATTATGTAGCCAATCTACATGTCAGCTGAGGTCATCTGTCCTTTGAGACTTACATGAAATTAACTTCAACCATTACTCTCATCTTTAATAAGAAGTCCAATATCCTCTTTGAGACTTTTGCACACATCTGAAATGTACCTTCTCATGGTTATCTGTACTTTTTAATTAACTATTCCCATTGAACTTACATCTCTTCTTTCAAGACTGTCCTCTTCTTGTTGCCCAGTGATAACTCATACATCAACACAGCCCCTTATCCCTTTATTTCCTAAATCTCTATTCTAAAAAGACAGTTCAGTATTGCCAATAGCTATTACATTGCAGCACTAAACAGACATAATTTAAAAAGTAAGTGCATTAGACATATATGTTCCTAAACTTGCGGCAGCCATCCCTGCCACCAGAAAATTCTCAATGCCCATCAATTCTTTATGAACCTAATCTCATATATGCCTGAACTTAAGTTGTTTATACCTGTCTCTTTTTCTCAGATGTCCCCTCTTCTTATATTTTGTTTTCTCAAATAAGTGTTACTTTTCATGCAATGTAATTAATTTTTTTTCCATTTCATTGTCTTCTGTAGAACCTGAGGCTAACCAAGATATTTTGTTAAACAAAAGGTGATCATCTTCAGAAATAATCATTCCATTCTGCTAGGAGGCAAAATGGCAATTGTCTATTATGATGTTCTTAATTGTTTTTTCATGTTACATATAGATAAAGTAGACCATAAACCCAAGAATACCTCAATGTCTAGCTATTTTAGACCACAGATAAAGATAATCTGAATTAATTAATGATGTTCTCCAACTCTTCATTGGCTATTTTGTGCTTAGGCCCAGCCTCAGACAGCCAACTATGCTAACTTAACCTGTGAAAATAATATTGAATTTGATGTGAGCTCCAGTTAAACACAAATCACTAAATATGTGATCCTTTTTCAAGAGCTAAGCAGATTAAATTTTTAATTATATTAAATACAGAGTAGAGTTTTAATTTGCTAGAAAAAAAGACAATCTTTTGCTTCTCCTTGTTCTGCATGATTATAACCATATCATGTTAAGGAGCCTTGAGAGATATCCCAGCCTTTGTCCCAGCCTCATTCCCTGGAAAATCATAAACTGCTAGCTAGCAAATCATAAACTGTTAGTATTTGAAGAGCGCATAGAGGCTTATCTTCCATGGGACTCCCTGTAAAATACTTTCTGGGATTTTAATAGAAGAATAACAATAACAATAGTGTATTTGGAGAACATCAACTATTGGAAAATAAAAGTGTAAATGAGCATAAAAACTGTATAATAGATTGCATTGCACATAATATAAGCTCAACAAATGAAATGTCAGTTCCTTCTCGTTCTTTCCCTAATCTCTCAACTGAGATGAACATCCTTTTTCCTCTTTTGAACTGCCTTTCTTTGTACATGGTCCTGCCTCCTGAAGACAGAAGAGGACGTCTATTTTCCCTTTTGCATGGGAACATTTCAGATTCTTAAAGATAACTCTATTGCTTTACTTTATAATTTCTTCAACATTATTTTGCAGCCTATACTATTCTAATTCTCCAACTCTAACTGTTTTCCTTGGTGCCTAAGACTTAGAATAAAAAGCTCCAAATTTCGTCTAACAAGCACAGAGCACAGTAGGGGTAGCTTCCACTTTCTGTCTACAACTATTAGTACAACCCACATTTTAGGAGCCATATCACACTGTCAGCTTTATCCCACCGTTAAAGTCATCTAAATGTATGTATTCTTTCTTTTCCACCGATGGATGGTTGTTAAGCTGTATTTCCCCTACTCTGCATTTAATGGAGCTCATTAAACAAATGTATATATTTTTAAATGTACATATATATTTAAACTTCATCCTGTGCTATTTGTCCAACTGGTCAAGACCTTTTAGACTTTTAATTCTCTTATCCAGAATTTGATTCATTCCTGCTTTATCTGAATCAGAACCCTCTTTTTAAACATTTTCTATGATTTTACAAATAATGGTGAACAACACAGACAGCAGCAGAGTCTTTTGACAAGCCACTACGGTCTTCTGTTCAAGCCACCTAAGGTAACCAGGGAGACAACAGAAGCTTTCCAGGCACGTGTTGCTGCACACCAGACACTGTCTCAGGCAGCTTCCACAAGCTCACATTCATCTTCCTTATTTCCATCTATCACAGCTGTCCACACTGAAAGACGAAGAAACTGAGGTTTGGCAACAATGATGAAACTTGTCCAAGGTTCACAAATATAACTAGCATGGTAACATAGGTCATCTGGCCCCCAAACTTACAACTCTTCTGCTTCTTCAACCATGCACAGCCTGATTTGGACATGGCTGCTCAACCAACCCAAACCCTACAACCCTAGCCCATTCTTGCCGTATTATTCAAAAAGTCATCAACATTATATTTCATATACTATAAATTTTTAAATTGATATCCAAAAGGATATCAAAATAAATTTTGCTAAAATTCTAGTGACAAGTGAAAATGAACTAAAATCTAAAGCACTATTTTATTAACTATCTTTTTAATTCTGTATTTTTTTAATGACTTGAATTTGGTATAACTTAATTTCTTTAACACTCTGAAAATTCTCAGTAATCTTATAAAATTTAAATTCAATTCTGTTGTCTCCTGTGCTAAGCACTTTATATATGTACATATATAAGCTAAGCACACACACACACATATATATATATATATATATATATTTCCAGGGATTACTGTCTGTAGTTTGAAATTCATCTTTTCTCTGTATTAAATAATTAGACAGCATTTGTCTATCTCAAACAGCCTCTGGCATGGCTCCAGTTCTCAAAGGGCATTATTATTGGTTTCTTAATTGTTTTTACCATTCTTTCCTATACTCTGGATGTAATTTGTTTACACCAAGTAACTTGAATAGGATTTATCCTTTTATCAGCTTTATTGGTATTACTGTTTTCCTCTCCTCTCTTCACCTCTCTTCTTCTCCTCCTTATTTTATTTTCTGATTATAAAAGAATGGGGCTAAATAATAACCTATTAGACAAAGAAGACAGTGAACATGAGTCTTTTTTTTATAGATTGGCTCTAATGTTTCACTATGAAGTATGAGGTTAGCTGTTGATTTTCAAAAGATACCCTTTTGCAGTTGAAGGATTAATCTTTTAAAACTTGTTTCCTCAATGTTTGTGTTTTGTTTTGTTTTTTCTTAAAAAAAAAAAAAGAAAAAGAAAGAAATTAGGTAGCATATTGATCGATATTGAACATTTTACAGAGACTTTTCAGACTACTATGGGGATTTTTTTGTACTGGGCTAAGTGGTATTGTCTATTATAATCATGTATCCCCTGATAATCAACCAGCTTTCCAATCTGAGGACAAATCCTCGTTGGTCATGGTGAATGATTATTTGAAGACACTATTGGATTTGATTTGCTAATAGTTTAAGAGTTTTCCATTAATGTTTCGCAGACAAATCATTTGTAGTTTGTCTTTTTTTATTCCCCTTTGCAGACAGAGGTTTTCCTGTACAGGTCTTTTGTGGCTTCAAGCTGAAGAAAATGAAGTGAATACCACTCTGTCATTTTCAAAGCTTTAGATCAGTTTACATAGCATGGGAATTATCTGCTCTTTGAAATTTTAATGGTAAAATTATTTGATCATGGGTCTGCCACTGAAAGATACTTTTTGATCATTTATTTTCTGTTTTTGGTCAAATCAAAATTTCTACTTGTCCTTAACTTAATTTGGGGTATTGACTTTCTTCCCCTAGGCAATTATTCACCTAGTGTAGTTTTAAAATTATTTAAAATAGCTTGTGTGTAGACTACAAAAAAAATTATCTGCTTTATTTTAAAAATATCCTTATTAGGAAAAATATTTTTGCTCTCTGTTTTCATCTTGATTGGATTTTCTTTTTGCCTTTTTCATTAATATTACTGTATTACTGTTGTGTTCAAAGAAATAATTCTTGGATTTACTGAGAAATTATATTATTTTGCTTTTGGATTCATTAAATATCTGTCTTTGTAATTATTACATGTTCTCTGTTTCCTTTGGTTTAGTCTGTGGTTGCTTTTGTAACTTATTCCATTGATTATTAAAATCCTTAATTTTATTATTATTTTAATAATGAGAGCTTTTAAGATTATTGCCTCTGAGAATAACTTTGGCTGCATGACACTACAATAATAAGTAATGGTTGTTTTATTTCTATTATTTTTGAAATAGCCTATTGCTGTAATTGTAATTTTTTTGTTCTAATATGCTTTTTTAAAGAATGTTTTAAATTATCAAATTGCTGGATTTTATTTCTGTTTGTTTTTTAAACTTTGATTACTAATTTGCAATTTATTATATTGTGACTGATACAACAATTTTTTGCTCAGTTTCTGATGTAACAATTTTATTTATAAGTAGAATATAATCAATTTTTATACTTACAAAATTTGGAAATAATACATATTCTCTGGGTATACAAAGTTCAATATATTCATGATTTCAAATTGGTTATATTAAAGTTGTTAATGTATTCAAGATTATTTTTAAGTTTCCTGTAAACACTATGTTTCAGTCAAGTTCTAATTTATCTATTTAACAAGTATTGCTAAGCACCTGCTCTGTGCTAGGCTCACTTCTAGGTGTTGGGGATGTAGCAGTGAGCATCAGGCAGGAGGATCTCTTGGGACAGGTGGCACTGAGAGTGCAAAATAACTGTTCCAAGGTCATCCAGTAAAGCATATGTAAGTCAGGCATATGCATATGTATATGTATATATACACACATACATGCATGTATGTAAATGTCTCCTTTTAACAGAAATTGATGTGCTTCTGTAAACACTGCACTTCCTATACACATTATTTCATATTTTGCTTTTTATCATTTTTGTTTTCATTTTAGTTTTCAGTGTGCCTTATTTTAATGTGTCTTTGTAAAAGAAGCTGGGACCTGCAGCTAGACATTTTTCAGTGGCTTCAATCCTCCCTCCCTCAGTTATGCCCAGTCTATCCTTTTTAGCTTTATGCTTTTTTTCCCTTCATGTAGAAGTTGTGGCTGAGCTGTTTTACTTTCCCACTCTGCTCTCTGTGTACATTACAATATCATCAAGGAGGTAACTGCACTTCTTTATCACGCACCTGTTAGACAAAGCTTCAGGTCCTCTAGGTCCCATCTCTTACTCCAGCCAGAGCTCCACGAAGGCTTGCACCAACCTGCATCACTGTACCTGTGTGCTACATTCCATCCTTCTTGCCTAGTGTCTACTGTGACAACCAGAGAATACAGCTTGGTTCTCAACCAACCACACACCAGGAAGCACAGGGGAATGAATACCCAGGGTGCCATCCTTTATCACAGAAGGTTGGGAACAGATGAATAACACATCTAGCTTTTATGTCCATGTCAGACAGACATGAGATCCTCTCTAAAGCCTCTTCAGTAGCCGCCATGTGGTCTCTTAACAGTGATCAACTCTATAATGCATCTCTATATGTTTTTTTTCTCCTTCCCTATTTCACATTCACCGTGCCTAGTGCCTATTCCTTGGGATCACTTCCAAAAATATTACCTGTATGCAAGCCTTTGTCCCAGGCTTTGTTCTCTGGGAAACCCAGGCTAAGATAGCTTCCTTGTTCAATGTCTTGCTCTGCACAAATCTCTCAAATCTCCTTACGCTTTTTAAGGTACCTTTCTCAAATCTTTGTCTTAACATTTTGACTACTGAACATTATTTCTAAGGACTCATGCTGTTCTTCGTATTTCTACTTTGTGTTTATTCTCCTCCTTCCATATTTAATGTACTTCCTTTTATAGTAGGTGCTCAAGTTGTCATTATATCAGTTTGTTTATATTTAAATCATTTTGCTTTATCATTAGAGCAATTTCTGATTATGTGTAATTTTTTTCCTGAGTTTTTCTACTTTTGTGTCTCTCTTAAGCCATGTTATTGTTCAAGTATCTTTCCTTGGAATTACACACTCACACGCATATTCTAATTATTTTTAAGTTTGCTGTTTTGAAGTCAAGTCTAGGCCTTCAGTTTACCGCAGGGTTACTCTCTCCAAGGTCCCTGCTGCTCTCATGGCAGCAACCAGTTTTGTCTCAAAGAATAGCATTAAATCAGTTCAACAATTTCCTTCTCGTGACTTTCTTTTTCATTTAAAATGTAAAATAAGAACATTTTATGTCATGATTATGAGAAGATGCTCCACTTTTAGACGTTTCAGATTCTCAAGAGCTGCCCAGACAATTCAAAATATCCTAGTAGGTCGGTATCCTTCCCTGAGAAGTTTTGTACTATGCTTAAGATACGCTGGGTCTAGAGTCTGCAGCACCCTATGCCACTGTTACATTTCTATTCAGTTCTGCTTTTATCTCACGTTCAAATACCAGACCTCATATTTCCAATCTTTGACAGATTTCTACAGATACGTGTATCTTAATATGCGGCACTGTTCTCCTTCCCTTTCAAATTAGAACACCTTTGTTTAAATAAGGCATATCCTTCTATTACTACCTTGTAGTCATGTTCAAATCCAACTAAATTTCACTGATACTACAATAAAGTATTTTATGTATATGTGTGTATATATATGTATGTGTGTGTACATGAATATACGCGTATATACATATACAAGTACACATGCACACATGCATGTATGTTTGTAACAAAATATAAAGCTATATTTTATTTACGGAGAATGTTCAGTGCCTGGCATGTTGATGTCTGAGGCCCACTGATATTGCTCCTATTACATTCATTATTTTCTCATCATCCCTTCCCCACCGCAGGGTACACTGTTTTCCATAGTATTAATTTTGCAGTTTAATCAAAGCCTTCCTTTCTGCTTTTTCTTAAAATGTGTGTTTAGTTTATTCTTATCACAGTGATAACTGTGTTTTCACATTGTTCCAGATTTTGAGCAATGTCCTCCACCATTTGCTCAAAGAACATCATTCTTTTATAATGAACTGTGATCCAGAAAAACAATTTTTTCCTTATTTTCAGTCAGCGGATTATTTTTCATATTTTCCTTTTAGTAATAATAAAATAACAGCAATAGAGTTATGAATAGCTGAGTTTCTTCTGTACTTCAGCCACATTTTTTATGTACATTACATCTAATCCTAGTAACAACAATAATAAATGAGGACTCTTTTGCCCTTTTTTAATTTAGGAAGACTGAGTTCTCATAACCGGTAAGAGGCAGATCCACCATTCACTCTAAGTTTGGCTCCAAATCTTTTGCTCTTTCCACTATTGCAATATGTGCACTCATTATGCTTCATAAATTATTTTAAGGCCCCTTGCTTGTTATGATCACAGGGAAGAGAGGAAAGAAATATGTTTTATAAAGTCTATGTGTTCAGTCTCTTATCACAATTTCAGATTCAATAAAGGCATTTTCTAGTTGTCTTTTAACCATACTTTTTTTTCTTGTAAAACAAATGAAACAGGTAATACTCTGAGTACTTGGTGATACAGGTGCAGCTTGCCCTGTTATACATGTGCTGGTCATTTCTGGGTCACTCGCCATTGGCATTGTGCTGCTCCTACGTCTTGTCCTTTTAGGCTTATAATAGGATTCCCTATAACTGCTATATTGCTCTGAGTACCACAGGATGCTGCTTTTGCAAACATCTTGGCTTCGTCCTCTATTGGAAGATAATCCAGCCCCTTAGGTAGCCCTATTGAGGTTATGATATTTACTACACGGGGATGGGAGTACAGACAGAAAGATGTACCACCAATGAGTTAACTGATAATGAAAAGAGTTGAACACGTTAAAGTGATTCAAATAGAAAACTTCAGAGTCAAATCTCTCCAGCCCACTTACAAGTACTTAAGAAGATAAAGAAATATGTTCTTTCCTTAAATGAATGCCATTGTTACTTAAAATTTCACTTAATTCATTCTCCCAAGTGTCTACAGTCTCAAACTGGATTTCTACACTGTCAAACTGAGTCGCTGCTGAGCCAAATGGATGCCAAAACTTAAACAACCCTAATTAGTTTTGTGAAGCTCATCATAGATCATTTAGCTTTGCATGGGATTCAGGGTTCCACCACTTACTAGTTATATGTTCTTCACCAAGCTGCTAGCTTCTCTGTGCCTCCTTTTCCTCATCTTCTACAGAGTTGTACCTTAAAGTTCATAGCTATCGTGGAAGTTCAAAGCCTCATTCGAATCTCAACTGTCAAAGAATTATGTGGTTTGAAAATTGGTGAGGATTTTTATGGATGTTCTAAAAGTCACCATAAGCTTCCTCTCTATTGATACATTGCTACAGTGACAGTGAGACAGCTATTGGCTCATGAGTCTGCTGGACATTGTAATCACTTTTTTTGGAAGCGTATCCATTTGACTGCAGGTCTCAGTCTCTGTCTCTGAAATGAATGCCTATTGTCTCTGGTAGGATCTGCTTTGTCTTTCCTGTGAGAACAACTTTTTCATGCCCCCAAAACGAGTTATTCATTTAGTTTTGTTTCCAAAGAAAGGTGAAATTATACTTTTGTTTTTTTATTTTTTAATTTTCATAGGTTATTGGGGAACAGGTGGTGTTTGGTTGCATAAGTAAGTTATTTAGCGGTGATCTGTGAGATTTTGATGCACCCATCACCCAAGAAGTATATACTGCACCCAGTTTGTAGTCTTTTATCCTTCACCCCCTTCCCACTCTTTCCACCTGAGTCCCCAAAGTCCACTGTGTCATTCTTCTGTCTTTGCGTCCTCATAGCTTCGCTCCTACTTATGAGTGAGACCATACAATGTTTGGTTTTCCAATCCTAAGTTATGTCACTTAGAATAATAGTCTCCAATCTCATCCAGGTTGCTGTGAATGCCATTAATTCATTCCTCTTTATGACTAAGTAGTTTTGTTTTCTAGGTGAAAAAGGGAAGTTAATATAAAAGACACTAAGTAACCTTCCCAAAGTCATATGGCCAATAGTGAGAAAACTAGTATTTAAACTCTAGTCTTCTACACACTAAACTCTATTTTTAACCTCTACGTTATTATTCCTGTGGAAAACCCCTTTGAAAATATATTTACTAGAAAAAAAATGCAAGTGCCATACCACAAACCAAATAAAGTTTAAGAGAAAAGTAGGGTTTTAGGAGAATGCTGGAATGAGGTGTGGGAAGTTAGTTCTATGTGGATTCCACATGTGTGAGTAGGACTATAATTTGTACACTGAGAGCTCTGAGGAAGAAAGTTTCAAGAGGAAAACAGCAGCACCATTAGGTAAAAACTTTAGGAGCACAAAATTAACCAATTTTGCAAATTTGTCTTAGGGTATATACTCTTGAGGTTCTTGTTGGGTCAATACGCAAAACATTTTCCAGGAGAGGTTACCCTCTGTTGCTTATATAATTAAACTCCAGTCTTACTTTGTAGGAAAAACAATATGTGAAGTGCCCAGCAATCACAATTCTTAATAAATATTAATGGATGGGGAGGGGAGAGAGAAATAGAGATAGCAATAGTGTTTGGCCTTAGGACATCATGCAGAACCCACCTTTTTAGTTTCAATATCCCCAATGGACTAGATACTAGTTTTGCTGCATTGATTGCTGTTTCATAATATAAAATTTAATTATCTCTATTATTTTACAATAAGCTTTTCTGCCTTGAGGTCTCTGGCACAGGGACAGTTAGTAACAAATCTAATAAATAAAGAAATAAAACACTTCATTTCCTTTCAGAAGCAAGTTGTGTTTAGCTCTGTATGCTTGAAGCTTGAGGGAATTCACTTCAGCTTTCCCAAATATGTTTGGTCTTTGGCTCAGATAAGGCAAAGACATCTTCTAGAAGAGGTATTTCAGAAAAGCTTCCATTCTGGAGCTCTGAGAGTTTAAGCCATGAGAATCATTGTGTTCCTTCCAACAGGGATTCAAGTAAACATTCATCTCCACACAGGCTCTCAAAAGCTGTTTCATACTCTTCATGCCTTTGTTATTGGATTCCCCCTCGTTACCTTTATTTAGCCCAAGAAGAATAGAATTAAAAGCCCTGACTCTGATTACTACTTCACCTACTTATACTTTGTTTACCCAGTTGTTTTATTTTGAGTGAAGATTTTGATGTTAGACAAATGCAGGTTGGCAAATGCAAAACACAGCTTTTGAGAGATTAAAAAATGCTATTGAGAACGTAATTGAAGTCAAGCACGAAGCAATGGCCTAGTCTGAAGAGAAGGAGATGAGATGTATTTATTACTAAACTAGCTGGGCTTTGGGGAATATGTAATAAAGGGTCTGCTATTCAAATATATATTGGAGTTCTCAACATCATGTATTTAATAAGTTATTCTAAAAGCGTAAATTACACATATTCTTTAGGTCTGGTGTTATTGCAGATACAAAGAAATCGGAAAAAAACACTTTGCGTTCAAAGGACTAATAAACCAAAAGTAAATACAAGAAAAGATGCAAAATTGTATTACAAAGCAGAATATAGGAATTCCTGAAAAATAAAAGGTTCTGTCAAAGGGCACACAGGATGTGATACAGGAATTGGGAAGATGTCATGGAAGAGATGATGCTTACAGTTAGCCTAGAGAAAGGAAAGATCTACAATTATATGTATCAACAAGAATGAATAGTGAACATAACACTGAACTGAGAAGCAATAACAAGGAAAATATTCAGTACAGGTATAAGCAGCAAAGGAGAAGGGACTTACAAAGTGCCTACATAAATTGGTTATGAGTAACATATAAACAAGGAACAACAAACTGCAGCAGACTGCAGGAGGAAGCCTCTGGGAGGCAAACTTCTCCATGCCTCGTATTCCGGTGCAGGGTGACCTAGGCTCTGTTACCATAAGCCTTGTACTCAAGGACATAAAACCCCTTCGTAGCACTATGATGTAGCCAGACTTGTAGGCTTCTTGTAAGGTCCACGTTCCACCAGCTGCACATAGATAATAAGCTAAAGATAACCTCATGTTCTTGTTTTGTGAAACTCCCAAATCATTCTAAGACTGTTATCAGCCTAGAGAACGACCCACCAGTTCTGGCTCACTGACTCGGTTCCAGCTCACTGATTCATTCCACCATCACCCTCTCCCCACCATCACTCCACCCCTACCCTATAGATCAAAGTGATTGTAACCAATAAATGGTGTGAGAGATCAGAGCTTGGGGCCTTCACTGTCCCCTCCAGTAATAAGTGATGGCCCACTCATCCCACCTTCTCTCTTAATCGGCCTTTTTCTCATTCCTTTGTTGCCACTGAACTCGGGGTACCCACAGGTGTGATGTGGGGCTGGTTCCCTACTATAGTCTATTTTAAATTTTCAAAAATTAAAATATGTTGTTTTGAATATGTGTTAGTTTTCACACTGCTGATAAAGACATACCGACACTGGATAATTTATAAAGAAAAAGAGGTTTAATGGACTTACAGTTCCACGTTGCTGGGGAGGCCTCACAATCATGGCGGAAAGTGAAAGGAACATCTTCTTACACGGCAGCAGGCAAGAGAAAATGAGAGCCAAGCAAATGGGGAAACCCCTTATAAAACTTCCAGACTTTATAAGACTTATTCACTACCACAAGGACAGTATGGGTGAACTGCCCCCATGATTCAATCATCTCCCACTGGGTCGCTCCCACAACATATGGGAAGGATGGGAGCTACAATTCAAGGTGAGACCTGATTGGGGACACAGCCAAACCATATTATTCTGCCCCAGCCCCTCCAAAATATCATGTCCTCACATTTAAAAACCAATCATGCCTTCCCAACAGTCCCCCAAAGTCTTAACTCATATCAGCATTAACTCAAAATTCCACAGTCCAAAGTCTTATCTGAGACAAGACAAGTCCCTTCTACCAATGAGCCTGTAAAATAAAAAACACTTTAATTATTTCTGAGATAAAGTGTGGGTACAGTCACTGGACAAATACAACTATTCCAAATGGGAGAAATTGGCCAAAACAAAGAGACTACATGCCCCATGCAATCCAAAATCCAGTAGGGCAGTCAAATCTTAAAGCTACAAAATGATCTCCTTTGACTCCAGGTCTCACATCCAGGTCACACCAATACAAAAGGTGGGTTCCCACGGTCTCGGGCAGCTCCACCCTTGTGGCTTTGCAGGATGCAGCCACCCTCCTGGCTGCTTTCCACCCCACTGGCTGGTATTGAGTGTCTGCAGTCTTTCCAGGTGCATGATATAAGCTGTCAGTGGGTCTACAATTCTGGGGTCTGGAAGATGGTGACTCTTTTCTCACAGTTCCACCAGGCAGGACCCCAGAAGGGATTCTGTGTGGGAGCTTCAACCTCACTTTCCCTTCTGCACTGCCCTAACAAAAATTCTCCAGGAAGGCCCTGCATCTGCAGCAAACATCTGCCTGGACATCTAGGCATTTTCATATATCTTCTGAAATCTAGGTGGAGGTTCCCAAACCTCAATTCTTGACTTCTGTTCACCTGCAGTCTCAACACCATGTGGAAGCTGCCAAGGCTTGGGGCTTGCACTACCTGTAGTCACGGCCTGAGCTGTGCCTTGGCCCTCTTTGCCATGGCTAGAGTGGCTGGGATGGAGGGCACCAAGTCCCCAGGCTGCACACAGCAGAGGATCCTGGGCTTGGCCCAGGAAACATTTTTCCCTCCTAGGCCTGTGATGGGAGGAGCTGCTACAAGCCCTGGAGACATTTTTCCCATTGTCTTGGATTAATACTTGGCTCCTGTTACTTATGAAAATTTCCGCAGCTGGCTTGAATTTCTCCTCAGAACATGGGTTTTTCTCTTCTATCACATTGTCATAGTGCAAATTTTTCCAAACTTTTATGCTCTGTTTCTCTTTTAAAACTGAATACTTTTAGTATCACCCAAGTCACCTCTTGAATGCTTTGCTGCATAGAATTTTTTTTCTGCCACATATTCTAAATCATTTCCCTCAAGTTCAAAGTTTCACAAATCTCTAGCGCAGGGACAAAATGCCACCAGTCTCTTTGCTAAAACATAGCAAGAGTCACCCTTAGTCCAATTCCCCCAAAGTTTCTCATCTCTATCTTCTGAGACCACCTCAGCCCGGATTTCATTGCCTCGCTCTGTCCCCCAGGCTGGAGTGCAGTGGTGAGGTCTTGGCTCACTGTAACCTCCACCTCCTGGGCTCAAGTAATTCTCATGCCTTAGCTTCCCAAGTAGCTGGGACTACAGGTGCCCACCACTACACCTGGCTAATATTTTCTATTTTAGTAGAGATAGTGTTTCACCATGTTGACCAGAGTTGTCTTGAACTCCTGAGCTCAGGCAATCCACCTGCCTTGGCCTCACAAACTGCTAAGATTACAGGTGTGGGCCACTGTGCCTGGCCCATTGTCAGCATTTTGGTTAACACCATTCAACAAGTTTCTAGGAAGTGCCAAACTGTCCCACATTTTCCCGTCTTCTTGTGAGCCCTCCAAACTGTTCCAACCTTTGCTTGTTACCCAGTTTCAAAGTCACTTCCACATTTTTTGGTATCTTTACAGAAGCACCTCACTCTACCAGTACAAATTTACTGTATTAGTCTATATTCAAGCTTCTGTTAAAGACATACTGAGACTGGGTAATTTATGAAGAAAAAGAGGTTTAATGAACTCACAGTTCCACATGACTGGGGAGGCCTCACAATTAGGGCAAAAGGTATTTCTTACATGGGAGCAGGCAAGAGAGAATAAGAGCCAGGTGAAAGGGGAAACCCCTTATAAAATCATCAGATATCATGACACTTACTCAATACCATGAGAACAGTATGGAGATACTGCCCCCATGATTCAATTATCTCCCACCTAGCCCCTCCAACAACATGTAGGAATTATGGGAGCTACAATTCAAGATGAGATTTGGATGTGGACACAGCCAAACAATATCAGAATACATACACAGATGAAATTAGTTAAAAAAAAAAAAGAAGAAGTAAAGAGATGATTATCACAAAAATCAAAAAGTATTATTTTAACTCTGGGGAGAGGCAGCAAGATTGAGTTTGAGATCCACAGGAATGAATTCTAGGGAACTGACAATGATGCATTCTTAATTATGCTGATGGTTAGTGGGTTCTGCTTTATAAATACCCCTTAAATTGCATGTAACTCTATATTTGTATATAAATGATGTGTGTGTGTGTGTGTGTGTGTGTGTGTGTGTGTTTTATTTGGACTCTTCTGTTTATGTAATATATTCAAAAATAGAAAGCATTAAAATATACACATATAATAATTAAATTTTTTAAATAATATTATAAAATGAAAAATCATTGGCCATTATAAATATCAAGCTATTTGGGACAATGAGATTATATCATAACTCTATTAGGTCTATATAATTAAAATGAAATTGAATTGAAAAATAATAATGTAACCAATTCATACTTTAAAATGAAGGGTGAGCATTAACACCTAAACTAATGTCAAAAGAGATTTAAAAAATAGAGTGATTCTGAAGCTTTGAGGATGGACTTAATCATATTAATTAGAGTTTTTCTTAAGTCACACACACAAAAAACCCACCAACTATCATAATAAAAAAGAGACATTATAAGGTTATAAGGGTACATCATGAAGTCAATAATTATAAATACAGTCCGATCCTAAAAAGATTATCTGCATAGTATGTGTTTCTCTACCTCAGAATCTCTGCATCTACAGAATAAAACTTAACCTATCTTGGTTTAAGCTCCAAATCTTTGAGTACAGCACCCCGATATATATACAGGATATTCACATCCTTATCCAATCAACTATGGCATTTGTATGCTATTCAAAAGTCACCTTCATTTTTGAAAACCTTATTTATTTCTCATGTACTCTAATCTCTCAATTATTCAGCCTCATTCCTTGAAATGATCTTCACCTCTGTTATGCTTCAACTATCCACAGGATGATCAGCCACTGTATGTTATAATTGCTAGAAACTCTTGGCCCTCAATAATTTTTGTAAGCAAATCCTGAGAATGTGTTATTAGAACATGTTTCTTTCTCCATTGTTATTAGTGCTAGTTGACATGTCCAGCTATAAAAGGCAAATGTCAGCATGCTTTCTTCAAGATGTATCATAAGCTATTTTCTTTCAGTGAATGGAAATGTTTGACAGAAAAAAACATCTTTGTAAGCAAAGCTCAAGGATATGTTATTAGAACATATTTCTTTCTTCATTGGTGCCTATTAGGACAAGTTGACATATGAGGTTATAAAAAGCAAATATAATCTGCTTTTTTAAATTTGTAAATGTAAGGGGTACAAATGCAATTTGCTGACATGGATATACAAGTACTGGTGAAGTCTGAATTTTTAGCGTTGCCATCACACAATGTACATTTCACTCATTAAGTAATTTCTCCTCCCTCACACCCCTTCTATGCTCTCATATATCCAAGTCTCCAGTGTCTACTAGTCAAAACTCTTTTTCCATATGTACACATTATTAAGCTCTCACTCATAATTGTGAACATGTGGTATTCAGCTTTCTGTTTCTGAGTTGTTTTACTTAACATACAGCCTCCAGTTCCTTCCACGTTGCTGCAAAAGACATGATTTCATTCTTTTTACTGCCTAATAGTATTCCATTGTGTACATATACCACATTTTTAATCCAATCATCTATCCAGGGACCCTTAGGTTGATTCCATATCTTTGCTATTGTGAGTAGTGCTATAATGAATATACAAGTACAGCAGGTATACTTTTAATAAAATGGTTTCTTTTTCTTTGGGTAAGATTTCCAGTAGTGAGATTACTGAACTGAATGGTAGTTCTATTTTTAATTCTTTGAAAAAAATCTATTCTATGAAAAAAAAATTTTCCATGGAAGTTGTACTAATTTACACTCCCACAACAGTGTATAAGTATTATATTTTCTCTGCATCCTCGTCAACATCTGTTTTATTATTGACTTTTTAATAATAGTCATTCTTATTTGTAAAAGAATATCTCATTGTGGTTTTAATTTGCATTTCTCTGGCAGTTAGTCAGGTTGAGCACTTTCTCAAAATATGCACATTGTCCATTTCTATGTATTCTTCTGAAAAAACATCTATTCACATCCTTTGCCCACTTTTTAATTGGGTGATCTTTGTGGCTGTTGTTATTTGAGTTCCTTGTAAATTCTGAATACCAGTCACCTGTTCAATGCTTAATTTGCAAATATTTTCTCCTATTCTGTCAATTGCCTGTGGACTCTGCTGATTATTTCCTTTGCCATGCAACTTTGTAGTATAACGTTCCTTGTCTATTTTTGTTTTTGTTGCTTGTGCCTTTGAGTCTTAGTCATGAATTATTTGCCTAGACCAATGTCTAGAAGAGCTTTCCCTAGGTTTTCTTTAGCATATTTATAGCTTCAGGTTGTCCTTTCCCCTGTGTATGTTTTTGTTGACTTTGTTAAGTATCAATTGTCTGGAGATATGTGGCTTTATTTACAGGCTCTCTATTCTGTTCCATAGAGCTACGTGTCTGATTTTGTACCAGTACCATGTTGTTGTGGTTGCTAGAGCCTTGTAGAGTAATCTGAGGTCAGATAATGTGATGCCCCTAGCTTTGTTCTTTTTCCTTAGGATTGCTTTGGCTATTTGGGCTCCTTGTTTGGTTTCATATGAATTTTAGGGTTGTTTTTTCTAATTCTGTGAAAAATAACATTGATATTTTGATAAGGATTGCATTGAATCTGTAGGTTGCTTTTGGAAGTAGGGTCATTTTAACAATGTTAATTCTTCCAATCCATGAGCACGAGATGTTTTACCATTTGTTTGTGTCATTCACACTTTTTTTAAACCAGTGTTTTATAGTTTTTCTTGTGCAGAACTTTCACCTCCCTGGCCAAATACATTCTTAGGGGGTTTTTGTAGTTATTGTAAATGGAATGGCCATTTTGATTCTCCACTTGATTGTTATTGGTGTATAGACATGTTACAAATTTTTGCATATTAATTTTGTATCCAGATAATTTACTGAATTCATTTATCAAATCTAAAAGAGGAGTCTTTAGGATTTTCTAAGTATAAGATTACATTTTCAGGAAACAAATAATTTTACTTTGTCCTTTCCAATTTGAATGTCTTTTACTTCTTTTTTTTTCCCATTTATTTATTTTATTGCATTTTAGGTTTTGGGGTACATGTGAAGAACATGCAAAATTGTTACATAGGTACTCACGTGGCAGTGTGATTTGCTGCCTTCCTCCCCATCACCTACCTCTTGCATTTCTCCCCTTGCTATCTCTCCCCAGCTCCCCACCCTGCACCGTCCCTCCCCTATTTCCCCCCAACTGAACCCAGTGTATAGTGCTCCCCTCCCTGTGTCCATGTGTTCTCACTGTTCAACACCCACCTATAAGTGAGAACATGCGGTGTTTGATCTTCTGCTCTTCTGTCAGTTTGCTGAGAACGATGGTTTCCAGGTTCATCCATGTCCCTGCAAAGGACACAAACTCATCATTTTTGATGGCTGCATAATATTCCATGGTGTATATATGCCACATTTCCCCTATCCAGTCTATCGTCAATGGGCATTTGGGTTGGTTCCAGGTCTTTGCTATTGTAAACAGTGCTGCAATGAATATTCTTGTGCACGTGTCCTTCTAGTAGAACGATTTATAATCCTTTGGATATATACCCAGTAATGGGATTGCTGGGTCAAATGGAATTTCTATTTCTAGGTCCTTGAGGAATCGCCACACTGTCTTCCACAATGGTTGAACTAATTTACACTCCCGCCAACAGTGCAAAAGTGTTCCTATTTCTCCACATCCTCTCCAGCATCTGTTGTCTCCAGATTTTTTAATGATCGCCATTCTAACTGGCATGAGATGGTATCTCAATGTTGTTTTGATTTGCATTTCTCTGATGACCAGTGATGATGAGCATTTTACTTCTTTTTTTAAATTTGATTGTTCTGGCTAGAACTTCCAATACTACGTTGAAAAGGGTGGTGAAAGTGGGCATCTTTGTCATGTTCTAGTTCTTAGGGGGATTGATTTCAACTTTTCCATATTTAATATAACATTGACCGTAGATTTCCTGTTTGGCCTTTATTATTTTGAGGTATGTTCCTTTTTTTTTTTTTTTTTTTTTTTTTTTTTTT